>NC_140460.1:23153160-23538160 GCF_963576455.1 Neolamprologus multifasciatus
ATCATGCAACCCACCTCCGCCTCACCGAGTCAAAGGTGGTGAAAAGGTGTTTTAGGACGAGGATGCAAAGAAGCGGAAAGTTAATCGCAAACTGAGGTATGATGTCTTTGTTTTTAAGTGATCTCAGATACTTGAAACATCTCACCTGGCTCATGCAAGTCTTTGGGGAAAAGCACACATTCTCTTCCTGAGTACTGGACCACCAAACCCTCTAATAGCTTCCAAAGTATCCAAGACGACATAGTCTTAACTGAGATCAGTGGACCACTATTTATAGCCCACAATGCAATAATCCAGTAATTATCATTACTCTAAAGCAAATTCTAATATAAATTTGATGGGGTGCATGATTTTCATTTTTATTTGATCTTCCTCGAGCTTAAAACTTTCTTGTATTGGACAAGTAAGAATGTGTTGACTGTGTTCTTCACTACTAATAATTAAGAGAACTGCAAGGATTTTAGTCAATGCCAGAATCCAGCGCATACAAAAAAGGTCAGAACAACAAGCAGAGGAACTCTATGTGCTCACCATTTCTTGCACGAGGCTCAGTTTCCTTATTCATATTCATATTCTGTCTAATTCAAAGTACGTTGTTTCTTAAACCACAGCAATTATTTTGAAGGTCACAATGGTGGCCTTCAATTCCTTCCCAAAAAATTGCCTTGCACTTAAATGTAAATGGAAAGCAATGGTGTTGTATAAAAACATGTTTTATCATATGTAGAGTATTTGTGTTTAGGCCTCAATCTTTGACCTCCTCAGCGAACTCTCACAGGTTTACATTTGTTTTGGGTTTTTTGTCTTTTGTTAAGAAGCTTTGGATAAATAGGAGGCTTGAAATTGAACTTTATTTTAATCATGTCCTACTCTTCTAATACTTGATGAGCATGTTTTGTTTTTTTTTACTTACAGTACTTTGTGAAGATTTTTTTTTCCTTCATCTAGTTTTTTTCTTCAGCTTTCAGTTTAGATTTCTATTTTCTCTAAATACCTTTCGGCAGCTGTCAGAGAACAGGTGTAAACCAGTGAAACTTATGTAAAAGTACAAGGAGGGAGCAGCATGGCAACTTTTCCAGTTTAGCAAAAGTCAGAAAAAGATTGCGGAGTCTTAATCAGCGTGTTTCCTCGCATGCTGGAAACAAGGTACTCAGTGAAATACAAAGAAAATCAGTTTTGCACTGTAATTTGCTTGTTTCTGCTTTGGGGAATTGAAGGAGCATTTTGGCCCCAAAACGGTGAATAAAGTCAAGTAAATGGGTGCATGTCACTATTACAAAACAAGGAACCACTGACATTATCATCCAGGTCAAATCTCATTACGACAGGACAAAGACTATGGCACCACAGACACACAGAGGTTTATGTAGTTCTGGTTGAACGTGGCCGTGTTTGTCTATGTCTGTTGACTGCAGGCCTCATACATGCATGGACGCTGCATGTGTGAGGGCACGCAGCTCTGTAAACATTACCTCATCGCTGTCATGCAGCGGGGGCTGGGGCCTCCCCTCAGCCCCCAAGTTCTGTGGGAACTGAAGCCCACTCTGCTGGCTGGAACAAAGGGCAGCCCTCCTCTGCCCCTCGCCCCCTGCCCCAGCCACCGCTGCCACAGCCCACCTCGCAACAAAAGGGGCCACGGGACCTTAATTCCCAGGCAACGATATAAATGGTGGCCCCCGACTCCAGAGGATGAGACAGGGACTGAAAATCGAATGGGGTGGAGGAAGAGAAAAATGGCAAAGAAGTCATAAAAGAGTTGCACCCCACCTCCTCCTTCTCACCCAGGAGGTCCCATTGTTGGTGGGGCTGAGGGCACATGGGGGTGGATGGTGAGGGGACCGGGGTGAGAAAAGACAAAGGACAGGTCGGAGAGAGTCACAGGGGTCACAACCTCCAGCCTCCTCCTCCATACAGCCACTGAAACTCCGTATCAAACACAGAGATCCCATCATACACAATCGCGCTCGCTCACAGCCAGTTCAGCCGGCGACCTTTGCAAGGTGACAGATCCTTTAAGAGGAGACGGTTTCTCACACATTTGAGCACACATGAACCTACAGATACTGAAGTGCACACATTGTGCTGTCAAACTGAAAAACTAACCTGTGCACGCATTACAAACTTTGTTTCACAGCATCAGTCTTCTCTTAACCCTTAAAAGACAGAACTGCAAACCATGAAATTGGCAGAAAATTGATATTTTTTGAAAACTGACCTTCTATTGACCCCCCCAAAAAATTAAAAATATGTATTTATTTGCATATATAAGTTTTATTTTGTATCATGTTTGCTACAGCAGCCATTTTTGTAATTTATTGATTAAAAATATACTGTCCAATTTCTATAGGTTCATTTATGCTTTTGAGGGGGGAGAAAAAAGATGTAGAAGTCTCAAAAACTCACAAAAACTGATGTATCAAATACGACTGACTACATGTTAAATCTCCTGATCAGTTCTGAAACCGAAAAAAAAAATTCACATTACTGCTTTGTATTACTTTTCTTCTTTTATCCCTGTAGAAAGCAGTTTTTTAATTTGTTGCACTGCTTGTAAAATTGCTTTTGCAATGCCAAAGCATCATCTGAGATATACTTACACTGAATTGCCTGATAACAGTGTAAGGTTAATCCTTCCAGAACACTACACATCGGCACAAAAACTATTTAAGCTGAAAGCAAAGAGCACTTGACAGATAAATGTGGTGATTCTGCTATACATACAAGTGGTGTTTCCTCTGTGACTCAGACTAGTTAAAGCCTACCTTCTTTCATTACCTGATGAAACTCAAGTTTTGGGTCTTTGGTTTGGGTTGGCACACACTCCGTGTATGATGGTCTGTTGCATCTAGTTTTGTGTTGCATTTGCAGGTGCTTGGGAAGTTATGTTATTGTCCTTGCAGCAGTGGATAGCTAGTTTTTGGCCTGGGCCTTCCTTACATCCATCCATATGTGGGACTAATAAAGGTTATCTTATCTTATATATCCATTCTTTTAGGTGAACTGAAGCTGACTTTGGGCGACTCTGACCACCTGGTTCTCCAACTGTTGGATGTGGACCCCATTCATGCAGGCCTAGAGACCAGTCTGCAACCTGCTGGTAACCACTGGTTGCCAGAGAAAGTGTGTATTCATGAAAACTGTTGGCGAGTGGTTGCTGGGAGTTGCAAATTGAAATTGGTCCCTGTGAGCTACAGAATTTTGAAATTGGTCGTGTACTTCACAGGAAGCCAGTGCAACAAGTTAAGAATGAGTGAAATATGATCATGCTTTCGTGCATAAATCCAAACTAGATGTAATGAAAGCATAAATGGCTTTCTTTTGATCTTTAAAGAAAGAAATTAACTTGAGAAATTGACTAACTTTAGTTAAAAGTCTTAACTGAAGAAAGTTGAGTTTAACCTTAGGTCTATGAAATAATGCCAGGGGCACAAGATCTGAACGGATAGTGGATAATGTAACTGCAATGAGTTTGAGAAAACGTTTTGAGAGCCAGACCTTAAGCTCAGGTAGGCAGCAGGTTAAAAAAATTTGCACATGAGTTGTAGCCAGGTATAACAGGAAGGTCAGGAAGATCTTTTTTTCATTAATTTCACATTTCAAGTCTTGAATCTAGAGGATCTTTTTTCTTTCAGCTGCTCCCTTTAGGGGTGGTCATAGCAGATCACTTGCCACCTTATCCCTTCCATCCTCCTCTTTTTCATACCAACTCTTTGCATATCCTCTCTCACTATATCCATGAATCTTCTCTGTGGTCTTCCTCTTTTCCTCCTGCCTGGCAGCTCCATTCTCAAGGATTCAAAATACAATCAAAACAAATGTTTAGGGATTATTTTAGTGGAAACCTTTGAAATTTACTTGATTTCTTCTTTGTATTACATTGTATGAAACTTGGCCTAACTCTGTGCCGTGTGTTCCAGAAGATTCTCCGTATAATTCCTGCTAAACCAGGATTTGCCAGGCTTGGATACACAGAGAGATAGAGGTAAGAAACCTTGAGAGCTGAATCTATAACTCTTTTTTTTTATCTTAAAGCTGTTCTATAATGACCGTCCTGGATGGGAAATAAACAGTTTCTAATGCACAGCAGACCAGAGGCTGGATGCCTTGTGATCAGAACACCTTGTCTGACATTATGTTCCTTCCTTGTGCGTCTCTGTGTTTTGTAATGTGAGTACTGGATGTGGAAAATGTTGAGTCCTTGCGTTTCTTTCAGGTTTTGCGATTGCTCGTGCTAGTTTGTGCTTCAGGCGAGTTAAAAGCTGCTTTCGAAGCAGCTCACAGAGGCTTTGATGATGCAATAGGCTGATTCACCTGTGCTGCATTCACAATAGTGTTACAAATGTATGGCTTATATGTGTCCAAATTTTGCTTTGTTGCATTCAAAATTAAACACGTTTTCTTCACTTTTTTAAAGCAGTACCTTCACAGCACAAAGACTGTCAGCTTTCTTTTTTTTTTTGCCTTTTTTTTTTTGCCGCATAGTCGAGGCGGGGTGTTCGCCAGGTCGCTGAAGTGGCTGGGGAGAGTGCAGGATAATTGGGGCTATGTTGAATCTAGTGTCTGTAGCACTTCAGTGCTGGGGATCAGGGACCTGAAAACACTGGCTCAACAGTTACCAATCATTTCAAACCCCCAGCTGAAGAAAAGCATCGTGGGCCAGCTTTCTCTCAGGGCCACGGCCTGTGGAGGTTCAAAGGGACGGTGAAGCTTGCAGGCCTGCATGCGTGTGTGTGTGTGTGTGTTTGTGTGTGTGCACTGCTTTTGAAAGGGAATAAGAGCTCTGAGGCCAGAAGCTTGAACAATTAGAACAATTTTACTCCACTTTCACTCCCTCCCTCTATCACTTTTTCACGCACACACACATAGACACACAATCTTTAAAAGTCTAAAGCAACTTAGTGACCCACCAATCGTCCTCAAATTCAATGGAACGGGATAGCTCTAATTATATGACATAACAAATTATAATCTACAAATAATAGGTATACTTCAAGCCACTATCGTACATGTACAATATTATACTGTCAAATTGTAATCTGGATAATACTAGCTAGCCAGGTGGTGTAACAATGTTCTCAGAGCTGAAAGTTCTGCACCTCAACAGAACGGCACTAACAAAAAGCAAAGGTAGAGCGTCTGGAAAAGCACCAAAATAACTTGTTATGAGTGCCGCGCGATACGGTAAAAGTAAATACAGGGCCAGTATTGCCAATATCAGTACTGATACTTTTATACTATAAAGCGAGCTTCTGTAGGGGAGAACAGTGACTTAGTCAAAACAGCCAAAAGTATTTTGAAACTGGCTTTTTTTGGAGAGCTGGAACGTAAATGTGTCTGTCACTAAAGCACTTTGAGTCATCTTCTGTTGTTTAAATGTGCTACAGGATATAAATAAACAGATGTGACAGTCAATGCAAAAAGGTTCAGACATAGTGCATATTTGAGGTATATTTTTTTCATATGCAGAAAATGATTTAACACAATTCTTTGGGCTACATACTAAACTTAGAGGATACAAACAAAGTAGTAGAATCTATCCAAAATATATACCAGCATTGGTATTGATACTATCAATATTTGGATCGATCCGCTGGAACATAAACCTCCTTAAACGTCCCTCAATAAGAGGAATAGTTATTCTTCTCTACTGACCAGAGGTGGTCAGGTGGTTCTGACTAGTCTCTGGGCATACATGAATGGGAAATTTAGCAATCAATTTCATAGCTGCCAGCAACCACTCACCAACCAGTTGGAGACCACACATTTTCCCCAAGCAACCAGTGGTTACTCCGTTTATATTATACTTATATGTGCAGCGCTTGGTGACGGTGGGGAGTTTCTGCTTATTCATTTGATCTTACACCTGCTATATTATTGATTGTTTAAGATTCAGACCCCAGACTTATCATGATTACACAGCCTCTCCTTCAGAGGCTCCTCCTTCTATCACACATTAGACAATACGTTTAACTTCTGATGATATTCACCAATTTTCAGCGACTGGGAATTAAAGACACTCTTGAGAGTAAAAGAAGAGCAACATTAAAATTTAGTGGTGCGGTTCATGTTTAAGCTAAACATTCTACCGCCACAAAAAAGCAATAAAAAGCAAATTTCAAAGCCATTTTGCCCCGTCTTCGCTGTGCATGTGCTCCCAGGCGGGGGTTTACCAAGGAACGACCCCCAACCAGTCCCCCGCCCTAACTTTTCCTTCCTTTCCTCTGCGTAACGCTGTGGCCACAGATTGTGTGGAATGCAATTAGAGCGCCTAAATTAAGTAGTAATGGAGAACCAGGTCTCCCTACCAGTGTTGCCCTGGCAACGAGCGCTCACAACACCGCCTCTAGTAGTTTTGCTACTTTATCTGCAAAATGCACAATTGAGCTTTAAACCAGCTCTCTGTCTGCAGGAGGCAGGCAGGGCAGAGGATAAAGGATGGGAGGGGAGACGATGATTGGGAGTGGGGGGGTGGGGGGAGTGGGGGGGGGGGCGAACAGCTGCGTGTTAGGAGGTTCCTCTGCATCTTGTGATATTGCCGGCCGTCAAATATTTATTCTACAAACTGTCTAATGCGGCGTGATGCGCTCACCGTGTGCGGATGAGGGCCAGATTTCAAAGACCCCCTCAAAGGATGACGTGTGTTCGGCGAGCTTTGATTGCGCGGCTCCCCCTCCAGTCGCAGCGCGACGTGACAGAGAGGAGAGAGGCTTCACTTTGTAAACAGCCTGTAGTCACAGGGCCTTGTTGACTAATGTGACAAAAGCTGTGTGAATTGTAGGCACGCAGTGGATTTTCATCAGGAAGCGCAGATTTTAGGAAATGGGATTAAAGTCGAGCAAAGGTGCAATCACACCTGCAGACTTCAGTCTCGGCAGAGAAAGTTTACTTTGTTGCATTCTTGCAGTCGGCTCGTTTAGGCTCACACTTCTCAATTTACAGGTGAACAAGGACTTGTAAAACTCACGTGAAGTATTTGACATATAATTAGACATTCTTGTCTCTCGAGGTGAGACAAGGTTTTGGCAGCAAAAGAAGTTGAATAAATTATTTGCTGACACAGTTGAGCTTTTCTGGTGTTTAGCTAAAAGATGCCTGCAGTAACTTCCACTGGATAAAAACTAGTGCGATTATGGTGGAATACCTTATCTTATACTGGGCCTCAGTGTTTCCCCTATGGTTTCTTCTGTTTGCAACAAGCCAGTTTAGCTTTTCTCCCCTTAGGTGAACTTTATTCTGATTGGATGCCCCTCACAAATAGTTTTGAAAAGCAAGTGGGTGAGGCTTCTCTGCCACAGTTCGTCCTACAAAGATACCCTCACATATTATACAGCCTCTAAGGCCAACTGTCTAAAAGGTTAGGCGTCGATCCATCAACCTCTGGGTTATGGGCCCAGCACACTTCTGCTGCACCACTCTGCTGAAAAATCACCCCAGATGGGATTTGAACCCACAATCCCTGGCTTAGGAGGCCAGTGCCCTATCCATTAGGCTACTGGGGCTAGGCATGCCCTTTAAACACGCTGTGATTGTTCAGTGTACAGCTGGTATATTGTGAATAGCAGATGAATGGAGAGCTCAGAGAACAGCACAGGAGCTGTGCTCTCAGCTCCACTTTGTTTGAGCATCATTTCTGTTCCTGTGGAGACTCATGAAACCTCACAAGGACCAGGGAGAAACTAAGATTTTTATAATTAAATATTAAGAAGTTTAACTTGGTACTAGCAAGGTATACTAAAGTGCATGGTGAGTGCACACATGACAGAAAACTAGAAAAAGCTTAATAAGCCCACTTTAAATTTAGCATATAAACAACTGAGTGAGACATCACTCCCATTCTGAAACACCTCCCTCTCTTCACCCATGTCTCAAATACCACACATGATCAGTGTAGCTGCACTACTTTGGACAAGACAATTTTATAAAGTTTTTCACAGTTAACCTGACCCACAAAGACTGTCTTTAAAGTGGATTTCCACTCAACCATGTACAGTCCCTCAGTTTAAGTTCACGGGAAGCTAAATCAAACCCTGTGTACTGGTAGAGTGAGCCACATGGAGTTAATGGAGAGAATATGACCTTACATCTACCGCGTGAGCAAACACATAACAGGTGTGTTCTGTATTATTTACCTGCCAGTCAGTTCTGAACCAAGGATGCACACTACAAGTCCGGTTGTGTTGAAAATCAGATTTAAGTGAAGATAACTGGACCACCTTGTCGCCCTCGGGGGCCTCAATCCTGCAGATGTCAGTGTAGGTTCACATCTGCATACAAATGCACAAACTTTTTTTTTCCTCCCCTTTTACATTTCTCACACAACAGCTGTGTGCATTTAAAGATGACCAGGTGCCACAGGTTTTTAATTTAGATGGACATAGACACACACCATCAAACAGAAACACGGGCCAGAGTGGGCAGGACGCACAGGTGCTGTGCAAACTTCTGACTGTAGCTGTGCCAAGAGGATGTCCCAAACACAGAGAGAACAAGCGTATGGCCCACACATGCTGAATAGTGTCTTTCACTAAAACAGCCTCTCTGCAGAAGACAAAATATTTCAGAAGGGAATCCATGTGTTTTTACTCACGTGGAAACCATTTTTCTTTGTTGGTAATTTGTACTATTAAAAAAGAAGAGGGGGCAGTGGGGGGTAGTATTGCATCTGAAAAAAATGACTGGACACATTTAGAGCAGCTGGGCGGGTTGTGTGCTGTGCAAAGGTAAAGTGTTTGAATGAATGGGTCTGAGTGACTGTGCTGTTGCTAGACTGCATTTTTGAAAAGCAGTGACTTTTTAAAGCAGCCATAATTTATTTACTGGGCTCCAAACTGGCTCCAAGCTGTCCTTTGTTGTAATGTTAGCTCGCCTGCTATCCTGGACAAACAGCTGCCTATCTAACATGACAAAGCAATGCTTGCTATGAATACGTTTATCATCAAAACTCCCGGGTGGTTATAATTTCGCTTGTAGTTAAAGTACTTTAACAGCTACAAACTAGCCACTGAGGCAGCCCAGCTAATCGATAAATAGCTGACATTAGCTCAGGTATACAATCCTGTGCAAAACTAAGCTTACCCCATCATCCATTAACTTGTAGAACTGCCTTTAATGACAACACTTTGTAGTGTCCCTTTTCTGTATGACTTTATCAGTCTCTCAAATTGTTGCGAGGGAATATTGTCCCACTCTTTGTTTAGTCAGTTCATTGCAGTTTGCAGGCATTTATTTATGCACAACTTTCTTAAGGTCCCACCAAGCATTTCAGTCAGGTTGAGGTCTGGACTTTGATTGGACAATTGCAACATCTTGATTTTTTTCTTTTTCATTCATTCTGTTGTAGATTTGCCGATGTGCTTATCATTATCCTGCTTCATGAATCAGTTTCAGCCAATCTTTAGCGACTGGACAGACGTCCTCACATTTGACTCTAGAATACTTTTGTATACAGAGGAGTTCATGGTTGACTCAATGACTGCAAGGTGTCCAGGTCCTGCATCTGCAAAATAAGCTCAAATCAGCACCCCTCCACCACCGTGCTGACAGCTGGTGTGAGGTGTTTGTGCTGATATGCTGAGTTTGATTTTGTGCATGATGATCAAACATCTCCACTTTGGTCTCATCTCTCTAAAGCACATTGTTACAGAAGTGTTGTAGTTTGTTTAGATGCTATTTTGCTAACCAGAGGACTTCTCGCTGCCCTTCTCTTTTTAAATAGAAGAGGCATTTTCTTTGCAACCCTTCCAAACCATTCATACTCCAGTCCCTTTCTAATTTTAGTGTCATGGACTTGAACATTTAACATACTAAATGAGGCCTGTAGAGTCTGACATGTAGCTCCTCAGTCTTTTAAATTAAGTCTGACCTTGGGTTGAATTTGCTCAGACATTCAGGATTGCAGTATTGTATTAACACAAACCTGAAAACTCCAGACCAGCAAACTGACAAAACTTCTGCTTTTGCAGAGGTGCTCAACCTCGCTGATGATCAGTTAATCAGGTGCATTTGATAAGTAGCATCCGGCTACTACTTACCCTCTGAACTCCTATGAAAATAGTAAAGATGTATTTACAGTCATGACTGTAGCTGGTAAAATATTTAACTGCTAGTTGGTTAGTTTGTCAAATTACTTAACCAACCCATTCTGAAAAAAAGCCAGCAACAATAAAAACAGTTAAAAGTAAATGCCTATAACTGCTTTCTTCTGCAGTAGCTAAAAGTCATGTGAAAAATGAGAGGTAGCTAGTGATGTGCGGATCGATGCTGAAATATCGATTCCTCCGATATCAGTCATTTATGTTCTAGAATCAATTCTCATATTAAAATATCGATATTTTAGTAATTTAGGATAAATCTGTAGTTTATCATTAACAGGAACACAGTGGAAAGAAACTATATCATTCGGATTGTCTACATTGGAAGGAACTACTTCCTCTTCCGCCTTTCATAATCATATGCGAAATACGGCTGTATAAATGTGTTGCAGCCCCTTGGCGTGCGCACTTACAACAATGGCTGAGCGTAAATGGAGTCATGTGTGGACGTATTTTCAAATCAAATCAAATCACTTTTATTGTCACATCACATGTGCAGGTACACTGGTACAGTACATGCGAGTGAAATTCTTGTGTGCGAGCTTCACTAGCAAAAATTTAATTGTGCAAAAATACAATAACATAAAACAAGCAAAATATAAGAATGGCTAAATCTGAGACTAATAAATGTATGTACAATATATAATAGTGTATAGTGTATACTAAATATGTTTTTCTACGTGTGTGTGTGTGTATACATATTTTACAAATTAAATAGAGTAAGCAATAAAATATATAAAAATTTTACCGGATTTTACCTCCACAAACAGCTGAGACGTGGTTTGTGATACATGTGGCAAGAAAGTGAGGTGTTGTGGCAGCACCACTAACCTCGTCAAACACCTCAGAGTAAATCATATCACAGAATATGACGCCTCTCGCGGAGTCCTTTAGTGCTGCAGGCAGGCAGCGTGTTCAAATAGCGCATAACTTCGTTTTTTTTTTTTAATTTCTATATGATAAATTCTGCATTATTAAGTGATAAGAACAAGTAGTCTGATGTCCTCTAATCATTATGACGCTATAATTTGAGATTCAATAAATAAAATACATTTTTGTACAAAGTATCGGTATCGGATCAGTATCGTCGATACCACCCTGAATTTTACTTGGTATCGGATCGGAAAGGAAATCAGTGGTAACGCACATCACTAGAGTTAGCTAAATTTTGTTGTTAGCCTTGTAACTTCTTAGCTCAGGTAAAAAAGTCTAAGATTTAAAAAAAATCTATGCCCTATGTTTTATAGTACATGTAGGCATACAATTACTTTACCTTACTTGTTATCATGATTACAGCTAATAAAACCTTTATAGCTAATCTATCTCCACTTGAAAGGCAACTAATGGTCATGATAGTTACCACCACTGATTAAATGCAAGCAAGAAAAGATTTGTAAAAAATATCCACATATTTACTTCCATGAGATGTCAACAACTCGGCAACTTGTGAACCAAAATCTTCTTCAACTTTCTGAGTGTTTTTCCAGCTAGGGTGGGCATACGTGTGACTTCCGTGTAGGACAGAATCGGGTATGTGTCATCACTGTTTTTGGACGGTGCTAGCTCACATACTGTGACAGGATGCCGGCTGTCTTTAGTAACAGGTCTCTCGATGCTGAACCTTTTGTTAAATTGGGCAAGAAATGTTAAGATGTTTTGCAAAGACTCCCTATTTCCCTCAGAATCATATATCACAGTCTAGCAGGACAAATATAGACGAATTTGCGCTCATCAGTTAACAGGTAAGTTGACCGATGGGACAAACTTGCACTAAGAAATTATCACACCTTGTATTAGCGCTGCAGAGGTGTGAAGGAACAGACTGCTGTCCACAGTGCGGCTGGTAAGGCTCAAGGCGGCATTAAAGGCATCATGAGATATCTAATGCTTCATCACCAGTGTTGTGACATCTCTGTGATGTTTCAGACGTATAAATATACACCGCTCGCTATTTTGGTGCTCGCTCATCTGGCTGAGTGAGAAAGGAAGGTAAAAAAACAAGACGGAAGGAGGGTACGGTGGTGCAGCAAGTGAAGGGCTGCAGGAGGAAGAGGAGTCGAGCCAAGCCGAGCTGTTTTGGTATCCCAAGCTCAGGACGCCAGCCAGGAAAGCCGGCCAAGGTGTGCTGTTGTCGTGTACCGGCACAGTGATCATGAGTGGGGGAGGTGGTGGCATGGTGGAGTGAACATCACACCGCTTCATCGCCGTGGCAGCAGCCTACCACATGGGCTCATGCCAAGACACTTGGCCAGCAATCCCACAATCCTTTGGTGCATGTCACTGATGAAGGAAAAGGCCTCCAGTCTATAGCAAGAGCTTTTGGATTTGGATCAATTCAGGGTAGAATATTACACCTTTAGGCTTTGAAATAGCCAATGGTGCACGATTTGTTTTGATAAAACTTCAAATAAATCTGATTTAACATCTTAGATTTGTGCTCAGCTCTACTGAGATCACATGTTGAATATTTTCTGAGAATATGTCTCACCGCCAGCCTTCAGTTGCTCTTTCTGAATTAATTTAATCATAAGTATCACGACTATAAGTACACAAAATTCTTTACAAGGTTAAATTATTCTTAAATCAGGTTAAAGCTGCAGTTTTTGAGAAAATAAAATTCTTTATGCTTAATGTTTATCTACCTGTCTCTCTCTCACTCAATCTCCCTTTCAAAGTGTACCTCTCTACCTCTCAGGTGGAGTTATGGGCTGGCGTTCCTTGCTGGCCTGCCTGAGGGCGGACTGCTCCACGTTAACTCATCGTGCTCAGGATATTTAAAGGCTGCATTTTGCTTCTATTCTCTGCTGGATGTCATCATCAGCATGGTGGTAATCACGGCCTCCTTGAAACCAGCTAGGTCTTTTGCTTGTCATCCCGTGACTCTGTTTCTCCATCTGTTCCCCAACTGCAAGTCCAACACTTCTTTGAGAAACCAATTCTCCAGGATCCCAGTTCCCTCGAGGAGTTTTACTGACACTACCATCCTGAGCTTCCCACCTGATTGCTGTGCTTACAAAGGAAAGCACCTGGAATCCACTGCTGCACTCCTAGCTATTTAATAACTAGACCTGCCTCTCAATAACCCACCCGGTTCTCTGTCCAAGAAACAAACCAGGTCTCAGAATTAAGTCATACTGACCTCAGTTACTCAGTTATATATCTCTCTTCTAGCAGAGCTCCTGGGCGAGTTCATGTTGTGCGACCGCTTCCCCTGCGACACTTACCATTTCTCAGGCAATGAACTCTCTGAGTTTATTTTGTCACAGCTGTCTCATCGCTTATTTAAAAAGAAGGTCCTTTGGATGTGGTACTTATCTGTGGTTATCATCTTAGAGAGACTATTATGTCACTTCCAACTTTTCATTTGGTGATTTGAAGGGTTCCAGTTCCAAAGGGGAATATTTAGCCCTAAACCACAATTTCTTCCAAAACTTAACCAAAGGTACGAATGGGAGCAAATAACAGTCTAATGGCTAACAAACCTGTGAGGTCTCCCACTACCAATGCCTAACCCAGGTTTTATAGCTCTTGAAAACTGGACCATTGTCCCTTTGCAGACATTTTTGCTGTATGTGCATTTAAGTTTAAGGTGTTTTTGGTATAACACGCTCTTTGACTGATTTCACTTAGCGGCATTCACCAAACTTTAGCAACCACTCGCCAGCCAGTCAGAAAATACACAACCAGAAGTTGCCAGGAGATCACGGGTCAGTGTGACTGACACATTAACAGATAGATCAATTCAAGAGAGATTTCAGGTATTCCTTGCACGTCAGGTTACTCCTCAAGATCAAAGAACTGCCTTAAAAAATCATTTTAAAATGGCTAAAGGTGTGAACTTGTTGACTCTCATTTGATCTGTCACTCAAACCTTCCAAAAAAGTTCAATTTTTGTCTCATCAGTCCACAGAATATTTTCTTGGGGATTATCAAGTCACCATTTGTTTTCTCCTTTGACTCTCCCATGGATGCCATTTTTGCCCAGTCTCTGTCTTATTGTTGAATTTTAATTGAGGCACGTAAGGTCTGCAGTTCTTTAGATGTTGTTCTGGGTTCTTTTGTGACCTACTGGATGAGTCGTCGCTGGAGCACTTTTGGTAGGCTGGTCGCTCCTGGGAAGGTTCACCACTACTCCAGGTATTCTGCATTTGTATATAATGGCTCTCCCTGTGGTTCAGTGGAGTCTCAAAGCCTTGAAACTGGTTCTGAAACCCTTTCCAGACTCATAGATGTTAATGACTTTGGAATTTATCAACCTTGGAGGTTTGTAGTTGTTCACCTAAACAACTTGTCAACTGGTCACGAAATACACAACGAGAGGTTACGGTTAAGTGCATGCAGGTTGCTTCACGAGATCAACAAATTGTCTTAAAGACAAAAAAAGGCTAAAATAACAACATGAGGGATTAATCGTTAGTATACGCAATTTACAAATTAGAGTCAACATGTCGTTCTGAGCTCTCACCTCATGCGGAGGAGGTGCAGAGAGGCTAGAAAAACAGCAAGAAGGAGGTGTGTGCAAGACCGACAGAATGTGTCGGTTCCTCTATCGGAGGAAGACAGCGGTCAGGGTGTGAAGCATGAATCACACGTGAAAGCGCAAGGACATACATGCAAACCCACACATAGAATCACACATGTAAACATTTATATGTGCCAATGCAGCAGGTTACCTAAAACTTACAATGAAGGAAACTAACTAGAACTATGTTAACAGACAAAAATGACACAGTCTGGAGAAGAAGCTAAAAAACAGTCACTTCCTGTTGTTGCTTTAACAAAGCTTACGCAGATTTAATTTCGTTGTTTTTCAAAACTTCTTTCTTCGAAAAAAAAAAAAATCCACTGAGACTTTTCATTTCTTCCGAATTCCAGTGATGTACAATATTTCTGACACTGCTGCTGGTACCAAACGGCCCGTAATCGACTTTTAAAAGATCGAGTGCGGGGACGAAAAGCGAGAAGGCAGCAACAGGAGCAAAATGAGGAAAGGAAGGAAAAAATGTAGTTTATGAAGTTAAGAAAATATAATTGCAAGGTGCTGAGGGAAGCAGCATAGAGGAAGTGCAGCAGTATGGAGTACTAGTCCCTGACACACACACTCACCACCTGGGGAGTGTGGATATGGTGCTCTCCTCTTTGGCCAGAGGCTGGTAAATAATGGATGTGTTGGTGGAAGCGCAGGCAGTTTGAAATGTAAATGTGACGGATGGAGAGTAGTGTGTGTATGTGCATGGACAGCTTATGGGTTTGTGTGTGTGTGTGTGTGTGTGTGTGTGTGTGATGCTGTCACTTGAGGCTGGGACTGGTTATGTGTCTCGCATGGTGATGGACCGTCCTCCCTGAATAGAAGAAGGAGTGGAGAAGCAGGACAAAGATGTGCAAGTGTTCACGAGAGGAAAGAGGAGCGAGGATGTGAGGAAAGAAGGGAAGGCTCTCAGGTTACCTCCAAGTAAAAGGAGTAATTGTAAATGGCTTGTATTTGCATAGTGCTTTACTAGTCCCTAAGGACCCCAAAGCGCTTAACAATACATCCACCCATTCACACACTGGTGATGGCAAGCTACATTGTAGCCACAGCTGACAGAGACGAGGCTGCCAGACACTGGCGCCACCGGGCCCTCTGACCACCACCAGTAGGCAACGGGTGAAGTGTCTTGTCCAAGAACACAACGACCACGACTGTCCGAGCCGGGCCTCAAACCGGCATCCTTCTGATTACAAGACAAACTGCCAACTCTTGAGCCACGATCGCCCCCCCAATGCCAGTTAGTACAGCTCAGTAAGTACAGTGTGGTTTTTCTGGACAGGTGTATGTTTGATAAATGTGTTGCAAGTGAAATAATCACTGGTTTAAAACCTGAACTTGGAATTAGCAGCTCAGTCAGACTGGACCACCCGACAGGGCAACTTGGGGGCACAGGGGCTAAGCTACTGGACAGGCCCCCAATTAAACACCTTAATAGCCTAAAGTACACAAATGGCAAGAGTTCCATTATATTTAGGTCCTGATTTTATTTTGTGGACCAAAGCTTATGCTGTATGTATTCTCTTTATGAAGTGATTCTTAACTAAAATATTTATTAAGTTGTTTTACACTCCACTGATTAAAATAGGGACCTTTCCTGGGCACTGACTTTCCACATCATTGCCCGTGGATGAGTCTTCGATGTACTCTTGGAGTAATTTTGGTTGTGCGGTCACTTCTTTCTCAGTTATTTCTTTAAATAGCGGCATGAAGTGTTGCTTTTTGAGATCTTTTACCCTACTTCACTCATCAGACAGGCTCTATTTAAGCGATTTATTGATTCAGCAGGACCTGGGTGTGGTTAGGGAAACTGAACTTTCCAAAAATGATAGTTAATCGCAGTTAATTTGTGATTCACAAGAGGGGCAATCACTTTTTCACAGAGGGCATGGTACTTTTGGATAACTTTTTTTCCCTTAATAAATAAAATCATCATTTAAAAACAGTATTTACTCAAGGTTATCTTTGCCTAATGTTAAATTAGTGTGATTACCTAAAAGATGTACGTGAGACAAATATTCAAAAAACAATAACTAAGAATCAGGGCTACAAATGCTTTTTCACAGCACTGCATCTTAAACTTAACAGACCACAGTATGGAGTCACCAAGTATTCATTACATAGTCTCAAATGCCTGAAATAGATATGAGCAATATTTCAACATCATCTTGACATTAGTGCCGTGTTCTTGCACCACTTTGCTATCTGTGAGACATGTTAACAAGTCAGCTTTCCGGAGTAAAGAAACCCATCCATGCCACATGCAGATGTTCACTTCTGCTGGTCTCTCTGGTGTCGCTGAACTACTGTGGCACCACATATTGCACCCTGAGAGTTATTAGTCCCTGAAGAACTGTTCATCTCCCAACGAGAGTGGCTTGTGTAGAAAAAAAACCTCCATCTTTGGTCTAATGCAATGGTGGAGGTCAGTGCTAGCATATGGCTCAGAGCGGGCGGGCGAGGGTAAGAGTGCGGTGAGGAGTGTGAGCTGCCAGCTGGCCTAAACATGATGGTACGAATGAAGGAGAGACGAGTGACGTGCGGAAGGTAAAAGTAAAGTAAGAAGGGTGGAAAACAGAAGGGAATAGAGGAGAGGAAGTAAGTGAGGTAGGAAGAAACTGAAGGAGGGGACGGAGGGATGACAAAAGGAGGAAGTGATGGATGGAGAGAGGTGGGAAGGTGAAAAACACAGAGGGAAACAAACATGGAGAAACTGGCATCTGTTGCCCTCCCAACCCCCGCCATCTCCACTGTCACCACCAGCTCCCATTGGTGCATTGTGCATATATGTGTGTGTGTGTAGATAAGACAGAGAAAAGGGCCCAGATGGTCTGAGGGGAGAGTGACAAGTGGCTGTCACGAGATTCAGACAGCCTGGCCCTGTGCTGCCCTGCTGGCACACACGCCTCCATCTATTTGTAAGACCTCCACCTCCTGCGGGGGCACCTGATCGCCCCGTGCTACATCTGTTTGCGGCCGTATCTTTGGGAGCCCTGCAGGACACAAGAACAGATATTTCAGCTCCGGTCACAGCATTAAACAAGTGTTAATGTTGATTTTCTCCCTTTTTTTCTTCTTATCAAAGCTGGGACAAAAATCCACAGAGGTTCACAAGTGTTTTGACATTTGAGTGATTATGTGCTATGATTTAACTCATCTGTGATGTATGTGCGGTCCAAGCCAGATTAAAAGAGGAAAAGGGGGAAGCTGTCCTGCCTTACAGACTGTCACACTTTGTTTTCTGATTGTTGGGGACGCTATCTTTCAAACTTTTCTTTTTCAAAACTCAACAAACTAACCGCAAAACTTCACACCAAACCTGTAACACATTATGCAGCTCTTTTGAAAGCTAACAGTGCATGCAATCTCCTTTTAAAGTTTAAAAACAAAAAGAGAAAAGACAATGGCTTTGCTTCAGTAAAGTACATTCGGGTGAGCACACAAAGCGCCAGCTATGCGCTGGTGGTGTAAATGGAAAACACTTGTGCCGTATCGCTTTTTTGTGTGCAGGGCACAGCAGTTTGTAAATAAAAAAAAAATAAGAACATTGGCATGCATGACAGACTGTCAATACAAACAAGCTGAAAAAAAATAATTTTTAACACTTCACAGACAAAAGCGCAGAAGAAGAAAAGTCAAACATTTGTGCAAGAGTTCATTATCCGTGAACTTGGAGATATTTACCAGTTTTCCCTTTCACACATATAGCACACAGCTGGAAAAAGCAATGGGTGTACTCCGGGGACCTTTATGTGATGTTAAATGGTTGGTGTCCAATCAGACTGTGTTTAATGGTTGGGTTCTCGTGTGTATGTGTGTTCAGTCATGTATGTTGTATTTTTTATATTTATATAAAAAGGTGTTTATAAAACTTCCAAAACTAGGTCTAAAACAGAGAACGCTCATTCATGCATTGGCCACAACTTTTACCGGACTGAATTTACAGTTACCGGACACTTTATTAGGTACAACTTCCTGGTACCCGGATAGCGCACCATTTGCTTTCAGAGCTGTCTTCAGTCTGTGTTGAGGCTTAGTGTGTTCAGCCCCAGTGGCCTAGTTAATAAGACACTGGCCTCTTAAGCCAGGGATTGTGGGTTTGAATCTCACCTGGGCTGACTTTCAGCAGAGTGGCGCAGCATAAGTGTGTTAACCCAGAAGTCGATGGATCGAAACCATCATCTGCTAGGACTTTTAGATAGTTATTCATAGCGACCTCGTGACTGTGGAGGCCATTTGAGTACAGAGAACTTATTGTCATGTTCAAGAAACCAGTTTGAGATGATCTGAGCTTTGGTGTGTTATCCTGCTGGAAACATTTATCAGGAGATGGTACACTGTGGTCAGCAATGATGCTCAGTTGGTACTAAAGAAGACCGGGCAACATTTTTTAAATCTTCTTTTGTCTAACTTTGGTGAGCCTGTGTGAATTGTAGGTCCACTTTCCTGCTCTTATCTGACAAAAGAGGCACCTGGTGTGGTCTTCTGAATTAAAGTCTGACATGCTGTGCTTTCAGAGATGCTCTTCTGCTTCTTCTTCTCATACTTTGGTTGTAACAAGTGATTATTTGAATTACTGCTGCAGTCTGGCTATTCTCCTCTGACCTCTGACATCTACAGACCAAATAATCAGACCAACAACCATGCCACATTTAAAGTCTCTTAATACAACTTTGTTCCCCATACTGATGCACAGATTGAACTTCAGCAGGCTGTCTTCACCATGTCTACAGTCCTAAATATACTGAGTTGCTGCCATGTGATTGACTGATTGCATATTTGCATTAACACACAGTTAGACAAGTATAACTAATATTGTGATTGGTGAGTTTATTCAGCATCCACGCGCACTGGTAAAAACGAGTGGAAACACCCAAATGGGACCTAAACCATTGGGTGAGATCTGTTTTTTATGGTCTCTGACTGGTTTCTTGTAAATGTCTCAGTTTGCAGAAATACACCGATGCATGATGCCTATCATAAATATTTACGTTTTTTGCACTGTAAATTGTTAAGAAATCTCTTGATTGGCTGGAAAGCGATGAAATATCACACAATACCTGTCTTTGTTCATTTCGTATCACATAGGGCTAACTAATTGTGTTGAAGATGAAGATGGTTCCATGCAGGAACCTGATTGAAGCTAGCTTCGAGGACTTTGACTGCACTCTTCTTCTTACAATACAGACACAAATATGAACACATTTCCTGTGATAATTACACACAAACAGTTAAATCTGCTGTCAGATTTTTGTGTCATATTCTTTGTCCGTCTTTGTCCCACTTTTCTAAAATCCTCTCCAGTGTTTTAACACTACATGTGTGCTGACCGACTGGCCGTCAGGGCCGACAGAGGAATTGTGACAAGCAGTCACAGTGTGTATTATCTGTCATTTCTGAGCCATGGGACTCAGTTTAATGGATAAAGCCTGCGGAAAACTCACACCGCCAGCCTCTTTATATCTTTATGGGTCATTCACTCGTCTTCCAAATACACCCCCTAATACGCTTTATCTCTCACACTCTGTCTTTTTCCCATTGTGTTGCAGACACACACAGACATACACACACACACACACACACTCCTGATCTTAACACGGTTGCCCTTGATTTCTGTGATCCTGCAATATTTTTTTTTCCTTTTCTCCCAAGGAACTTCCTGCCCGTCCTTTTTTCCAAATGAGGGGAAATGAAGGATGGGACTTTGGGGCCTCCAGGCCGCGACCCTCGTAGTCCCACAGCCAGGCTCCCTGGGATCTGTATGCGCCTCAGGACTCCTCTTGGACACCAGGGGGTCTCCCTCATCGGGAGCAGTGGTACGCGAGTGTGAGCAAAAGTGAAAAAAAAGAGCAAAAGAAGGCAAATTGACGAGAGAAATTGGGTGTGAAGAGAGAGGGGGGTAAGGACGCCTGTGCGGAAGTGTGTGTGAGAACGGCAAAAAGCAGACAAACTGTGTTAGTGAGAAAAAGAGCAAGTGTGTGTGTGAGGGACAGCTCGTCCTTCAGGCTCACCTCGGCCCCCCGGGGTCTGTCTTCTCAGCGCCACCGCCGCCACCGCCGTTTTACTGGCCCCGGCTGACGGCCGTGAAATGGCGACAAATTTACTTCTCTGGAGCTCATGGATCTGAAAGCAGAGAGGACGTCTCCTCTCTCCTTTTCCCCTCTTCTTCTGCTATGTTCTCACCTCCTGCACACGTTTTTCCATCCAGCTCTGTTTAACATGTGCTTCTCTAACTCCCACTTTAACAAAAATAACAACTTTGTATCCCTCCTGTGTTTCCTATCCCCTCTTCTTGCTTTCTGCTTTGTATCTTTTTACCTTCTTTCCATTTCTGGTGTTTTTGGTCTTCCCCCATTATATTTTTTTCTGTCGGTTATATTCACCGTCACGTGAAATGCAAACATTCATACTCCCAAATACGAGAGCGATCACATATCATTTATAGCCCACTGCTTTTAATTATGGAGGACTGCAGCAGTCAGCGAGGTGAACCAGTAGCAAAATGTAGTCAAAACTGTGGCGTCATTCATCCAAAAAGAAACAGTGTTATTTATGAGTTTCTGCAGCTCACACAAAACCTCACAAACATGCACTTTAGTCATAGTTAGTTTTTTAGGCTCGCACTTAAAACAAACCATATGTTTTCTAACTGGTTACTCATCTCTTTGTGCTAGTGTGTCAGCCAGCACCAGAGTTTCAAGTCACAGGAGTGCATCAGCTCTGAGTCACTTAAAGTTATCTGTGGAAAAAAAAATGAATGGGTGCCAGGGAAAAGCTCAAAATAGCTCCTCAGTAGCAGAACTCAGATTCATAGTAAAGCACTGGACAGTTTTCTGTTTAAACTGGTTCTGACCAAGCAGCAACCTTTGGGATTAGAAAGAATTAAGTGAGCAGCAGAAACTGCAGTTCCTCCAGCGGCCACTTGAGGCCGTCCGCAAACGACCTGATTTAGACTTCTGCCAAGGATCTTTATGGAGTGTATGAGGTAACCTATGTATGGTGTCAGTGTCAATGTCAGTATTTATGCTTCTGCTTGTGCAGTTATTGCTGGTGTTAATCACTGTGTGGTCTTGACTTGGTGTTTTATATGATGTTCCAGGTGGAAGAAAAACATAAAATCCTTCCTGGGTCCTCGCTCGTTCTTGTGCTCAGGTTTTTTGAGGTGCAAACATATTTGTCCCTCCAGTTTTTTCCACTTCCTTGTACATTCCCTTGTGTCAATTCGGATAGTTTCAGCAATCTCCCTCCAGGAATTTATGACATTTGTGAGTCCTTATGTTGATGCTATGATTATTTTTCTTACAGTGAGACAAGGATTAATATTCTCTAACTGACGAATTCGAAAATGCCAGTAAAAAAGTAGCCAGAAATGTACAGGGGGAATCAATGGCAATAAACAGGTACCAGCTAAGTGTTTGGTGTCTTTTGGAGCAGTTTTAAGTAATAATTTGGTTTGATATGCACCTAATTGTAAAAAAAAAAAAAGTCAATCTAATAAAAGAGCATCTGAAAGGTATTTTCTTTTTTCTGAGTGAAATTAAACCCCATTATCAGGTTTCCATATCAGTTTAACACATATGTATTCATTTTTTTATATATAGCACCAAATCACAACAACAGTTGCCTCAAGGCGCTTTATATTGTAATACAAAAAAGAAATGAGAGAAAATGCCAACAATCATATGGCCTCCTGTGAGCAAGCACTTTGACAATGTGACAGTGGGAAGGAAAAACTCTTTTAACCCTTTTAACACGAAGGGACAGATATCTGCTGCAACCAACTGGGGGTGAGGTATCTACAGTCTATGGGTGTGTGATGCTAAGCAATGGCTCAATCTCATTAGAGTAAAAACAGGATGGCAACCTCCTTCAACCAGGAAAAATCTGTGGTTTTACTGGACTTTTTCACCTCCAGCAAAAGATTGCAAGCAATCCAGAGTGTTGCACCCTCAACTTCAGAAATATAAATTTAAGATATAGGAATAATGCAAAACAATAAAATACAACAAAGATAATTTAATTAAAACCTTTTCTGTATAAAAATGTCTTCAGCTGCTTTTTAAAAGAGTCTGCACAGCAAAAACACAGTGGAAGAGAATTCCTACCTTTGTGTTGCTGCTTGAAAAGCTCGATGCCAACACATTTTTTAACAAGGACGTTTGACCTGAAGACCTGGGAGCTCAGGAAGAAGAGTGAGATTGCAGCAGGTCAGAGATATTTAAAGTGGAAACCAAAGACAAGCCAAATTAAAAGTCTTGCCCCAGTGTTCGGTACAGTCTGAAGGCGATTCAAAGCTGATTTGTTAAAATAAATAAAACGACCGTTACAATAATCCAAATAATCTCAAGCTCAGCCTTTAACACCAGTAGTTTAATTTTAGAAATATTCTTTAGATGATAAAAGTAGTTCTGAAACAGTTGTTTGGAGTGACGCTCATGTTGGTCGTGCAGCAGTCTCCAACCCCTGTAGCATAAGTTAGCTAACCTTAGCTAACTTAGCACTCCATCTTCATGCCTAGTTTTCATCATATCTGCCTCCAAACAACAAAGACGCCCAAAAGGATGAAGTTAAAGTATAAAAACGTTAGTCCATGAACCAGTGAATTTTGTTTCCATCTTTTATATACAGCATGTGGGTATTGTCTTAACATCCGCTTAGTTAAATTAAAAAGTATAAAAGGATTAGATTGATATCAACATGAAAATATAAAAGTTTAAATATGTCCAATGAAAGTGCCTATAAATAGACTATTAAACAGATGGACACATAAACTTTAATATATAAAATGTTAACATATCCTGATAATTACTTACTGACATGTATGAGGTTGACAAAAGGCCACACTCAGCATGACAGATGATGTGTGCTTATGTGTACACATGTGCTTATGTGTGCCCCTGCTGCACCATTCACAGCCATGAGAGCCTTGCAGCTTTAGGGAATAGGAGGGGAACGTAAAAAGGATTAGCAGTTTCAAATTAATACTTAGAGAATTGCTTATGCAGGAATGCATTCACAGAGAGACAAATGCTGCATCCCCAGACATGCATGCAGACCTCCGCACAGGAAGCATACTCATGTGCGCGGATGTACTGTATGTGCATGGATCCACACACACTGTCGGTAATCACTTTTCAGTGAGCACCTGCAGACACACGCACACAGATGCAGTCGGTCCAAAACTGGTGTGATCTTGTCTGTCTTCAGATTAGTGATTATTTTATGGCATAAATCTACTTTTCTTGATTGTAAATTGTTCCTGAACTGTATGGCAGTACGTTTTTGACAACGTTGTCTCCATTACAGCACAATTGAGCAGACGTGCTAAACTACTACTTGCCAGGCTGCTCCTCATGTTTTGTGGCAGCTGGAAAGAAGGCAGCGTGTAGCTGCTATGAGCACTTCTGCAAAATTTCAGTAAAATGTCAGATTTCTAAAACTTTACCATGTGTCACAACTATTGGAGGTAGCTCACACCTCTCCTGTGTGGTTGCTAAGAGAAGAAAAAACATTAGTATCCTTAAAGGTGTAGTAAGTAATTATTTTAGTTTATCTTAAATTAAAAAAGGATACCGTTCATGTAAATGTAAACAGAATAGTATACAAATACATTTTCCAACAAACTGATGTATTCTCATAAAAACGTATTATGAATATAAGCGTGGGGTTAAGGTTTGTGGAAGCATCCTTATTTATTCTCAAAATTGTCACAATTAGTTTAGTCAGCAGATTAGACATGTTAGCATGATGCCAGCTAATGTTCGGCTTGAGTGTCCTAAAAATCCCACTTTCCCACTAAAGTTGGATTACATTCTCATATCCTATGAGAGATTACGCTTAGTAACTCAACTTCCAAAAAAGTTAGATCTACTTCAAATAATGTTTCATTAATGGCTAACAGCAGCGAACATAGGCTAACAGCAGCTAACATGGGCTAACAGCAGCAAAAACAGCAGTCCTTGCCGACAGAAAAGTTCAGGATATTCTCAATAACTCACCTCAGTGCCGTTTTCACTGGTGAGCTTCGTTGACTCGTCGACTTATATCATTCTTCTTTCACAAAGTTTAACAGCCTCCTTCAGCGTGAAGACACTTTACACCCAGCATTGACAGCTGAGGTTAACAGTGGCCTGACAGCCTTCCACAGGCAGGAAAAAACTCCAGATATCTTCATCCAGTCCCAGTACCAGTAGTACTAGTAGCAGCCTGCATTTTGTATATGAAACATGTACTTGTGACAAATTTGAAAAAAAAAAAGAAAGGGAGTAGTTTTTTTTTCACAGAGCTTGACAAGCTCTACTCACTCCTGGTTTAGCCACTTTAACTGACACTACTGGAAGCCGAGAGTTACAGCATTTGCTTTGCAGTTAGTATATACTATGTATTCAGTTCAGCCATGGGTTTTGAAGCAAAATGTTCATTATTTTTTTATGCATTCAACAGGAATGTACACACAAACATCATCAAACTACAAAAACAGGGACATGTTCAAATGCTACAGGTGCTGTTTTGGTGGTCACTGTGCAAAGTCCTGGGACCTGCAGACTCAGGTACATTTTGATAAATAAGACATGCCACTTCATTCGGCTCTGCCTTCATGAACTTCAGAGTTTTTCTGGTTAAGTAGCACAGAGAATTTGGCTAAACAAGAGGATCGTTTACAGCCTGCACGACCTTACACGGGGAATACTTTCTGATATTTGGACCAACAAAATATAGCACAAGACTCAGAGGCAAACAGTTGTCATAATTTTTCAGTGCGAGCATCGCTGCTTAAAATAAGTAGGAAAGTGAATCTGTGTGTGTGTGTGTGTGTGTGTGTCAGTACAGTCTCCAGCATGTCAGCCGTGAAAGGCCTCTGCTCGCCGTTTGAGCTCTCCTGAGTGAGAGAAGTGTGACAAACAGCTCAACAGGCTTTGGCACACCAGCTGTCCAGAGGGGACAGAAATTTCACACACACAGTCACACACTCAGGTCCATTCACCTCTAAGCATAGGGCCGAGTGCACATGCTTGAACGCATACACCCAGTTTCACAGCACACGCACACAGACACACAATAAAAACGCACACACTGCTGCCAAGTGTGGCGCAGTAATCTTTAGTAATGCCATCGGTCCTGGGGGCAGAGCATCTAAAAGATGCCAACGGCCACACAACATCAGAGCCTCGGCGCCCTGCCTTCCCACAATCCCCCTCTCCACGGGCAGCCAATCCACTGTCGGACAGGAAAAAATTTACTTTTCTGGCGGCGCTTTCGCCCATTTGAGTGCTTAGGAGGATGGAATGACACGGAGAGCTGTGGGGAGGGAAAAGAGTGACACAGAAAGCAGTTGGCTTGAATGTCGACGTGACCTGCTGCTTTCCGGTTGCCATGGTGATTTTGATCAACAACCATTAATAATGTGTAAAGCTGTTCATTAAGTCTGGAACTGCTCATTTCCAGCACTTCTTTTCAAAAAAAAAAAGAAAGAAAGAAAAATATCTGGTATGAGTGAGCACGAATCCAAGTAAGGATTTGGAAAGAAGCCTCAGCCCGAGCGAAATTTGGATGCACATCTTTTCCTCGCAGGCTGTGAGAAGCTCTGACTTATTGCCATTCTAATCTTATAGTTGGATGAGAAGAAACATGTTTGTATGTGTTTCATTCCATAGACATTTGAACATTCAGTCCGTCTCAGCTGGTGTCATTTAAAGAGGAACAAATACAGTAGAAGGAGTGGTAATCTGAACAGTGAAAGGGGAATCTCGCTTATGAGACAAAGTCCAAAGCCTAGGGATTTCATTTGAAATTGCACCACAGTGATTCTTCTTTCGAACACTTGTCGATAAAGGCTGCGTGTACACATACATGTCAGACTCCTTAAGTATTGCACTAAATCAAATTAAAGCTGCCACAGAAACACGTGGTCTTACAGTACTGTTTGCATTCAAATTAGCAGACACCTTTAACAAGGCTCGGTAGCGTTACTGTTAAAAACAGCTTCATTTTTTTACTCTTGTGTTACAATCACATAAACACGCCTATTAATTTCCTGGCACGTGACGGTCTTGCATGCATACATGTGTCTTTTGATGCACTGACTACCTTTGAAATCCAAAGACGGACAAACTTTTTAGGTTGTACTACCTGAACTTTGTTTGTACGTAATACCATATACGTGAATGTGAGATTGCATTCACAGTATGTTGGGATAGACCTCTTTAATTTATGTTTTTTATCCTAATTGTGAATTACTTTGTAACTGTGTGTTTTAAGAACTTATAAGAACATGAAATTACTGTTACTGTGTTTAACTTTCTCCAGTTAGAGTTTGTATACTGGTTGCATCTCCGTAGCCACGTAGCCATCCACAGGCTTGATTTAGGCGTTTTCAATAGAGTTAGCCAAACTGAAAGCAAACTGCTGCTGATTTTCAACCTGAGAGCATCCATGACATTGAAGCCTCATTGGTATTTATTGGGTAGTATTTCTTTAGTCTTTATAGAAATATTGGCATTTTCCATGGAAAATTTTCCTACTAATAATCAAAGCATTAACTAAGATGTTTTGGGTGAGGCAGTGTTCACTAGTGATGCGTGAATCATGAACGAATCGTTCAATACTCGAGAATCACTTTACTGACTCATGAATCATGATTCACAAGCCCAACTGACTCACTGACTCATCCCTGTTGCTGTTAGCAAACTAATTTCATTAGTAGAAATATATCTAGCTTATAATTAAAATTGTGGAGAAAAAAACAACATCCAGTATCTTAACAAAAAAATTTCTGCTCTGAACTGGAAGAAAAAACCCTGAGTAGAAGCTCACATCAAGACAATAGCTCCTCGGTTCACAGTATCATCACTCTGCTAACATGCTAACAGAACATTTGAGCTACTCACCCCCTCCTTCCTGTGCTGAATCGTAGTGTAAGCGAATCACTCAGGACGCACTAACCCCCTCCCTTTCTGTGCTGAATCATAGAGTGAACGAATCACTGGCCCTTTCTCAGCTCTAAGTACGCAAGTACGTACTTGCGTTCTCGGGCCGAGACCGCACGGGAGTATGGACTTGCCGAGAACGCAAGTCCTCGCGATTTGTACAATCCGGTCGTTAAGTGATGACGTGACGAATCCTACTTCCGGGCCTAAAGTAGTCTGCGTTATGGCTTTTGTGTTGTTAACATGTTTAATGTTTTGTATTTTCATCTATTTAATCTCCAAAAGCTCCTAAAACAGTCAGTGATCACTGTTGACCTGCCTTGGCTTCTATTACCGCTAATAATTTATTTAAGCTCAGTTTTTAAAATCTTAGGATGTAACTACAGCCCAGCCCATGCAGCAGTATATGAATCTGAACCTCATATTGTGGATGGATTATCTCAGTTGTTCTCCTGGCTGAAGTTTGGTCCTTTTACAGCATCCTGCCATGCGATTACATTTGTTCCTGACCACCAAGAACACTCACGTTAACTTTTATCGAGTGGGAAAAAAGTTAGCTTGTTTATATTATGCTAACATAGCTGTGTCACTAGCGGTCATGTAGCACATCATTATATACCAGCTAGCCAAACTTCAGTAACCCTACAAACGTCACTGCTGTTTAGTTTTCTTTCTTCATTTATGTTGGAAGTGATAACAGAGCTGTACGTTTTAATTTGTTTCCAAAACCCCGCAGTCAGGACATGCTATATTGTATTTAGATAGAAGCTAGCGAGCTAACTTCCTGCTAACTTCTAACTCTGTTAAATGTCATAAATTCCATTTTCATGGATGCCTGGATGTTAAACTCAGTTGTTACACCTGGTAGAGCAGAACGCTGATCATTTTATTAAAGATGAAAGACTTTAGACAGTTTTTCAACTCTCAGTAATGCCATAGTGATCGTTTGATATATGGACCTGCAGCGGAGTTTAGGCCCAGACACGGCTAGTGACGTCAGACTTAACGACCGGATTGGAACACCAGCGTACTTGATGATGTCACAGGTCCGGAGTTTTTACTGCCGTCCCCTCTTAATTTAACTGTGAGTAATATGTTATGAATCTTAACTTTAATCACAGCCAAACCGATTTACTCAGGAACAAATAAAACACTGAAATAAACCAAACATTAACATTTAGAAGTGATCTAAGTCACTTATATATCATGTTTAACCTCAGTAGCGAAATCTCTATTAATAAAAAATAGTGTACATGTATGTCTTAATAAAAACAAGCAGGTGACATGTTAGAACGCCTTTATTTTTATTTTAGTACAATAGACAGCTGCTGGGGTTTGGGGTTTGTTTAACCCAGACCTTCCCAAAGTGTGGGGCCCGCCCCCTAGGGGGGGCGCAGAGCCATTGCAGGGGGGGCGCGGTGTGAAAAGGGGAAAAAAAAACAAAAGGCTTGGACACTGCTAGCACGGGCGCCCACACAAACGCAAAGCAGGAGATGAAGCATAGCTGAATATGTTTCCAAACCAACTTCATTCTAAGCCAAAGACTAGAAAATATGGTGAAGCATGTCTGCCCTTTGGATTCACCTGCACAAGTGCCAAGGTAGGTCTCCCCTGCAGGATTGGTTTTCCCTTCGTCGGGAGCACGCGCTGGGCTCTCCAAATCACGGACAAACAGCATCCCACAGCTGTTTATGTTTTAAACCCATTTTGCACAGAGAGGCATTTTTTGAAAAATGTATTGATAGCAATGTTGAATATTATTACACAGGAAAAAAAACAACTACATGTAAAATAATTACACCGTGATGCCTCTGCCTTTCTAAATAGAGGGACAGTAACTGCGTGTGTAATATGTAAGCGTGTAAAACCTGAAGATAGATTAACAGTTTTGTCTCTATCTGCCATTCTGCAATTCATCTCATGTAAACAATAACGGCACATACCTTTGACATTGCGTGACCAACTCTGTATTCCTCGTCCACACGTAAACGCAAAAAAGGAGTTTTAAAAAATCTCCGTTTTCGCTGATTTGAAACGCCGTTTCCCTGCGGACAAAACAGCTGCGTTTTCAAAAATACCCATGTAGGTGTGGACGTAGCGTAAAAGAGTTAGTATTATTTATTTTATTACTACCTGTAATTTATTGCAGATTACTTGTATTTGCTTAATTGTTTGCTAAATGTTTGAGGTGTGAAATAAACCGCAATGGAGCAAAATATGGGTGTGTGTGGTTGGAGGGTGTGTTTGTGCGTGCATGCGTGTGCGCGCGCAGGGGGCGCGAATATTTTTCATGTAAAACAAAGGGGGGCCCAGCAAAAAAAGTTTGGGAACCACTGGTTTAACCTGAGTAGCGAAAAGACGATGTGCCGGGAGTCCGCTGTTCTCACCGGCTCTAGTGATCTTCGACCTTGCTGTCTGCTATGGAGCTGGCGGGTCACAGACGTCTCCGAAAACGTCGGAGCACGTTTGGAAATATATGATATCTTGATAAATCGAGCAGATATTTGAAGTTTACACAGCTACATTCTCGCTTGAAAATAACTTCAAAGTTTATTTTGTGACCCAGAAAGAGTAATATTTAAACGTTTTTAGCCCTGCTCGTCCGCCATTGCCGCGTTTGAGTTTTGGACGAAATGCATTCTGGGATATTTAGCTGTACCAAGTCCACACAAGTCACCACCGATGCATGCTCGATAAAACAGGCGGAGCGAGAACACATCCGGGACTTTGGTCTCCGACTGATGACGTATCACGAGTACACGAGAATGCAAGTACGCACAAGTACGCATATTGAGACAGGGCCACTCACCCACTCACTCACTCACCCCCTCCCTCCTGGCTCACAGCTTCTTCTTCTTCTTGGTTGGCAACCAATGTTAAGGCGCATTACTGCCCCCTGGCTCACATTTCAGTGGACATTTAGATGAGAAAATATATATTTGACACATTTAAGGAAAATACTAATAAAATAAAAATAAACAAAATAAATGTTCCCTTTAGAAATTTTGTTTGCTCTATAAAATAGTTTTCTTTTAGAATCACTCATCTTACCAGTAGAATATACATGAAAAGAGAAACAAATTACGTTTGAGTGAAAATGTACATTTTTTGCACTCTTGGGTCAACTGACTCAGTGAATCAAATGACTCAAAAAACCTGATTCACTTTGGTGAGTGACTCATTAAAACTCGATTCAGTAAAAAGAATCAAATTTACCATCACTAGTGTTCACCTCTTTGCAACCAGTTTCACTTAAAGACTGCCAGCAACCTCAATTTGAAAAAAAAAAAAAAAGTGAACTGAGGTCTCCTGTGGGTTGACAACCAGTCTCTAGGCCCATGTGAATGGGGTCTAACATCAGCCAGAATCTGTTGCTTTATGTGTCAAATGAGCCTGTGGTAGTTTATTAAAATGCATTCCTTTTATGCCTTGCTGTGCAACCCTCTCTTTTGATTTATATCATGAGTCCTGAGTCACTATAACTTTGTTTTAAATCAAATAGCCAATGGACAAGAGGGAAAAGACAAATAAACCCAAAAGCTGTATTTTGTTATAAAATGCCCATGTAATGTAGAGCAAACAGTTCAAACAGCTGCAGCGCAGAGACGAAAGTGAAGGCGGTTGTATTTTTATGTTTATATGTCCTTTAATTGTAGATCGACTGCTTTCGTCTGTTACCTTGGCCGCGGGCTGGGCTCGGTGCCCAGTCAAGGTTGACAGCTCATCAAATTGAGGAAAAAGCATTGAGGATAGGATCCTGACAAGGCGAGGTGGTGGGGGGGCATGGAAGGGAGGCCCGGTGAAAACACCTCACAGGCTGCAGGCGAAAAGCTGCATATTGTAGCTTCAAATCGCTTTCACCTCCTTCTATTGGGTCATGAATCTTGCTGAGCACCTGAGGAACTGTCATCTTTTAATTTAATTTGAAAAACTGCAGTGAGGGTTGGTTAGGCTTTTATGTAAGGGCCTCTTTTTTTTTCTTTTTTTTGCAGAAAGAGAGGATTCCCCACCTTTCTCCTCTGTGAGGGGCACCGGGCTTGGAAACATGAGACGTGGGTGGTCAGTTAGTGAAGTCATCAGTCGTAGAGGTTACTAGTTATTGTAGTAGTCAGGTGGTGCTGGTGGTGGTTGGGGGGAGGAGGGGGGGAGGCTCTCAAGCAGCCAGAGTCCACGCCGCTGCATCGCCAACGGGGTAAACCTCAGCTGTTCTTCCCTTTGCTTCCTCCCTTCTTTCTCCCTCCTGACCTTCCTCCTCCTTCCTCCACCTCCTGTTCGTTTCATCCCTCTCTCTCCTTTAAACAGCCGGAGAGGAGCTGTGCTGCTGCTGCTGCTGGTGGTGGTGAGGAAGGAGAAGGGGGGAGAGGGCCTGTCAGGAAAGGAGTGAAATGTGTGTATGTGTGTGTGTTTGTGTGTACAGCTTAGGGAGGGGTCGATATGATGAGGCTTCAGTGTTGTCGAGATGGATTAGCTGAATGACTTTGAGGGGTTTGTTCTCTTGTCTTTGAGCGCACAGCCAACTCACTGTACTCCCTTCCTCTCCCGCCCCGTCTTTCTCTCTGAATCTTCAAGTCTCAGTCTCAGTCCCTATCCTTTTCTGTTTTTTTATATATATACATATAAATATATGTATATAGAGCAGACCTCATTAACGATCCTTATCCAAACACAACTACCTGCCTCAAAATATGTCTACCACTGGGATCGAAAGGCAAAACTGGACTAATTTTTCCATTTTTCCACTTCTGTCATCAGTTCATCAGTCTAGTCTAACTAACTTATATACTTATCATATCCAAGATATAAGACCAGATGATAATTTTCTTCCATCTTGCAGCACTAGGTGTTGGTACTGTTGGTTATAACTTAATTAAAACCACATGTTTCCCTTGGCTTTATGGTGAAATTTCAATAAAACATTTTTACGTTTTTTAAAACTGAAAAGGTCAACAAGGATTGGTTCCCCTCACTGTAGAAATTCACTCACCGGGCAGTATATTAGGTACACCTGTTCAACTGCTTATTAACATAAGCGCCAGCGAATCAGCGAATCACATGGCAACAATTTAATGTATTTACACGTAGACGTGATCAAACCGACCTGCTGAAGTTTGAAACGAGCATCAGAATCAGTAAGAAAGGTGATTAAGAGACTTTGGACATGGCATCGTTGTCTGAGTATTTCAGGAACTGCTGATCTGCTGGGATTTTCCCCACCCAATCTGAGAAAAAGAAAATATCCAGTTAGAAGTCAGCGAAGAATGTCCAGACTCCTTCAAGTTTATAGGACGGCAACAGTAATTCTAATAGCCACTGGTTATACAGGATGCAGAAGGGCATCTCTACACTACAGCAGCAGAGGACCACACCAGTGGCCACTCCTGTCAACTAACAACAGTTAACTGAGTCTAAAATTCACATAGAAGATGTGAAAAACATTGCCTGGTCTGAGGAGTCTCAATTTCTGCTGCAAAATATGGATGGTAGGGTCAAAATTTGATCATTGGTGCACATCATGGATGTGCCTCCGACAAAACTGCAGCAACTATGCGACGCTGTCATGTCAGCATGGAGCAAAATCTCTGAGGAATGTTTCCAGGGCCTTGTTGAATCATGAAGAATGAATAAAGATCCAGCCAGGTGCTAGCAATGACAGAGTTAGTGAATACATATAGAAACCAGTTAACAACTGAAAGTTGGCTGTCTAAAAGGAATAGCAGAGGATGGTTTCGATCCATCGACCTGTGGGTTATGGGCCCAGCACACTTCCGCTGCGCCACTCTGCTGGAAATCGCTCCAGATGGGCCTCAAACTCACAATCCCTGGCTTAGGAGACCAGTGCCTTTTAAATTGGGCCACTGGGGTCGCACACACAGAACCCCAACATGCTGCATTTTGATCAGTGTACAGCTGGTTCATTGTGAATAACAGAATGGAGAAAATGTTTATTCAGCTCCTGAGCTGAGCTCTGAGCTCCACTTTGCTTGGGTGATTTCGGTTGTCTGTGGAGACTCATAAAACCACACGAGGACCAGAGAGGAACTAAGATCTGGATTACTGGCTGTAGTTACATTAAACATTAAGTCCATAATATGCCTGTATATACAATATATGCCTAAAATAGAAGGAGCAAGAGTAATCAAGAGACAAAGAATAAGATTTTTTAAGCTTTTTTGTTTCCATCATTTATGAGAAGGCTTCGGTTGCATGCAGGTTAAGAGTCTGTGTTTTCAACAAAAGAGGGAAAGCATTTGCCAGAATTCAATTTCAAGACAATCAGTTATTGTCTGTCTGTGCACAGTGTTCCTTTTTGTTAGTTTTTAAAAACTTTTACACAGTCATAAACAGTGGCCAGTGCATGTAACAGAAAGTCTTGGCTCATATATTCACTGGCAACACCAACAGTCCCAAAAGTTTTGGCCGCCATCTCCAGAGGCTAAGTCAGCAGACTGGCCGACGTGTTGCCAGATTGCTGTATGGACTCAACTTACTTGTATTTGGAGCAATTTACAGCCTCTGCTTGAAGACGTTGTCCTCCCAAGACTTCATCAGTCATATGACTTCTTTCAAAGTGGTGTGGATTGATGGGTCAGCAAAACATAGGCTTTTAAATCAAAGCATGAAGTGTTTTTCTTTACTTGGAATACTTTCCAAGTTTTGACCACGTCTTTATTATAATAATGATGATGATAAAGCTCTCCTAATCGTCACAAATCAGTCTTTTTAACCAAAAAACATCTTACTAAGGCCTCAATAACACCAGCCAAGAGACCAGGAGGTGATGAGAAACTTGAAAACATGTGACATGAAAAGAAAGTAAAAGTAACTAAAAGTTTCACTGCAATCAACACATTTCAAGCGTCCCACTTTTACTTTGAAACAAATTGCTCTCTGTCTACAGTTTGCGTTGCACTTTTTCAAAACGTTGCAGCGATTAGCTGTTCTGCACGACCCTGACCAAAAACTTTTTTTTTTGGACCAGGTTCTCCACAAGCAACCCAGTGACAAGCAGCTTTCCTTCATCCGCTCGGGTGGGATTGTTATCAAAGACCTATCAAAGATCCACAACAGTACACTGTCACTGCTTCTAGCAGGACTGACACAGAAGCATTTGGTCATAATCCCGCAGACAGTAGTGACCACTAAACCTGCAGTTTGTCTCTTAGTGAGCAGTGTGTCGTTACTATTGCAACAACACATCAACAGTAAGGTAAAACTAACCTGTCTTGTGTCAGTCATTATGGAAAGCTGTGTCTCAGGTGTTAGAGCAGGTCATCTACCAATTGGAAGGCAGATAGATGACCTGATCTGTGATTCCTCCAGTCCTTTCAAACTATCCTTGGACAGGATACTGAACCCTGAGTTGCCTCAGGTGCATCCATCAGAGTGGACTTCAGTATAGATAAATAAATGGCTATGACTGTATGAATTTGGGTTGGAGTAAAAAAAAGTACTTTTAGTTGTCAGCTAGAGTAGAAAAAAGCCCATTTACAGTTTAATTTTTCAACTTTCTTTCTCCCCTCACCACACTCCCTGCCGGTAACTGATGCCCTCAGGGGTCGGTGCGTTGGTGCTTCTTAGTGTCCGGGGCTGGGCGCTCAGGTATGTACCAGCTCACTCCCGGTGACTACTTGGCGGGGCCTGGTGCCTGTTGCTCGGTCAGGCCTCTTCCGGGGCAAAGGGGGCCTCCGGCCTCTCGGCCTGCGGCTCGGTTCACTCTGGCACAGCTGGCTGCTGGCAGAGCCGGCAGGCACGCCAGTGCAGCCCCCTCTGGCTTCTGCTCCGTGGCTACTGGGTGACCCCTCATCTGGGGCTCGCCTCAGCTCTTCCCAGGAGGGTGGCACGGATGCCCATCCAGTGGTCCTCCTTGGGCTTTCGCACTCTGGGGCCTCTGGATGTCTGGAGCCTGGATCTCCTCCATGCCTGCTTCATGCCCTGGGGGACAGGGCTATGGCTCTCTACATCCTCTAGCAGACCGTTACATCGGGAAACCTTTTGAATACAAGCGTGCTGATCCACACAGGTGTGCACACGGGTGTTCACTGTGTCATAGACATAAACTACACCTTTATTGGCTGCTACTTCAAAGCACATTGTGCGCTGTCGGTCCTGCGTGCTGCACAACAACATTCAATATTTAGTATTTACTGCTGTTTACATTTAGCTAGATTAATGCGATGGTGTTGTGTTTAGTATGTTGTTCTGTTTTGGTTTTTTTGCTTGTTTTCTCTTCTTTTTCTCTCAACAGGTGATCCAGGAGATTTTTTTTTCTCTTTCTCTTTTTAAGTGCCCTTTCTCACTGTCCCTCTTCCCTTCTGTTTTTCCTTTCCTTCATCTTTCTTTCTCCCTTTCCTATACCTTAGTCATGTCTGTCCCGTCTGAAAAAAAAAAAATAAATAAAAAATTCCACTTTCACAACCACTTGGTGACTATTTAGCAAGTTTTTGTACTTCACAGTGTCTTTCATGCAAACTACCGGTGACAACCTACTAGCAACTGAAGCAGTGAAAGGTGGGTTTTTTTGTGCTGTACTGTTCCCTGCATCAACACTAGCATCTGCCAATAACTGCTGATCAACTAGTCACCAAATACACGCTTTCCTTTGTTGCCAACTAGTCTCTCAGCATGTGTTACTGGGATCTAACCCAGAGTATTTCAGACATCCGCCATGAAAACATTCACATCTAGCTTGAACGAACTCTGTATTTTGCCATTTGGTGTGGAAAAGGTAGGTGTGGATGACGCCAGAGATTTTCTTCCAATCCAGATGCAAACTGCAAGTTAACACCAGATTTAAATGGGGTCTTAGATTACGATACCAAACCTTAATAACCTCATATTAATAATAGCCTTGACCTCATAATTGATGTCAAGACAATTTGATGGATACTCTCAATGCTGAAAAACATTTAGTCTTTATTATGACTCCATAGAAAATCAATTTCTTTTCAATTTTAGCACATTAGTCTTTATAACTCTTTGCCGCTTCTTGACCTGCAGCAGCAGTCTGAAGTGAGAGAAGTGATGTTTCTCTGAAGAGAGTTCAGGTTTGTGGATGTTCAGAGTCAGACAGCTTTTGTCTTTCCTCGCAACCCGCCGTTTCTATTATTTTCCCCTCTTTTAGATATTTTCTACTCTTTCTTTCTCTTTGTTGCATCTGTATTTCTCTTCCACTGCTCTCTCCTCCAGCACTTGTTCCCACCACCACCCCGCCCATCTCAGTGTGTGATTGATGCTGAGAGGTAGCATTAACACTTCTCATGCTGCTAGTACATGAAAGAAGGAGGAGGTGGTGTAATGTACACGAACGATTGATTACCCTTACTGCTACCTTACTGATGACTTCTCCAAAAATGGCTCCCTTGGAATCGATAACCAGCGCTCCTTCTTTTCTTTCTTCTCTTTTTAACCCCATCCCCCCAAACTTACTCTATTCCCGCCTCAATGCTCTAAATCAGAGACAAGGAGCTCATGCAGCAATTATGAAGGAAAGGCACATTTGCATACGGAAAAATAATTAAAACAAACAAAGTGAGGCTGGGACCCCCTGAAGAGAGGAGCAGGGAGAAGGAGGAGGGAGGAGGAAGTGAATAATGTGGGCATGGAGAGAGGTTTAATTGCTCCACACCGAGGTTGTGCCATTTATCTTCAACTCTCTGGCTCTGCCGCTATTTCATTTGTCACCTCGGTACAGATGAGAGTTTACGTAGGTGTTCTCGGGATATCTGTTTCAAGGTAAGCGCGCAGACTCACACATACCCATAGACGCTTTGTGCTATCGCGCTTCTAGGAGACAGGTACGAATGCTCTGCTGTCAGTGTGGAAAGATGACTCAGAGCTCTCCAGAGTTAACTGCATCCTTTTTCACACACACACACACATACACACACACACACACACTTTTTGTTATTGTAGTTTATAGGTCTATAAAGAGCTGTTACATAAAAGAGTCCAGTTTTCAGAGAGATGTTCAGCTCTTTGGCTGTCTGTCTCCCTCAGAAGCAGTCATTATGCTCCTAGAGCTTCCACGCCGACTACTTAGTTCCTCCTCTCGTTTGTACGGGCGTGCACGAGGACAATGTGTGCTTCTGTGCACGCCAGGTTTTATTTTTTTTTGTGCAAACGTTATGTGAGTTCCCGTCTTCATCTATTGCATATGCGTGTGTGTGCGTGTGTGGTGCTTTTGAGCAGACTCCCCGCTGACGCCGCGGGGTGCGAGTCGTCACGCACCGAGGGCCGTCCGCTACGTTGGAGCCAGAGTGGCAAAAACTCCATTTTCAGCAGAGTGTTTGAAGCCAGAGGATGAAAGTCGCTGCTCTCGCTCCCTCTCACTCACTCTCTCTCTCTCTCTCTCCTGAAGCCTCTGATGGACAACTCAATGGCCAGCCACTTCTTTAATTAAAGCCTCAGCCTGCTTTTTTATTTATTTATTTAATTCCTCAGATGAAACATTATTGACCTGATGGGTCTGTGAGCGGATATAGATGATATGAGTGGCGTTGAACAGAGTCTGGTCTTTCAGCGTAGTGTTTACTGTATACTGTAGGTGCTTTAGGCAAGAGGCCTTTAAGGAGGCATATCTTTGAAGTCTCACAGTCAAGAAATGTTGAAGCAGCATTCAACCGTAATGCCAGTCGGCTGCAAATGTCATTTTTGAGCTAATCACTATATTTGTACTTCAAATGGTATCTACTTATTTGAAGCTGCAGTACTGTGCAAAAGTCTTGAGCTGCAATATGCACCTGTTCAACTGTTTGTTAACACACATGCCTAATCACTCAATCACATGGCAGCAGTTCAGTGTATTTAGGCATGTAGACATGGTCAAGATGACCTGCTGATGATCAATCTAAGCATCATAATGAGGAAGAAAGATGATTGTTGGTCTGAATGTTTCAGAAACTGCTGGTCTGCTGGGAGTTTCTGTACACAACCATGTCTGTGAAGGTTCTCAGTCATCCAGGTCATCGTAGTCAAAGGAGCTTGCAAAGAAAAGCGTCTGGACTTCTTTAAGTTACTTGAAGACGTTTCACCTCTCATCCGAGAAGCTTCTTCAGTTCTAAGGTCAAATGGTGGAGAGTCCCAGATATAAACCTAGTGGGAGTGTCCCCCCACAGAGGGACAAAAGGACCCCCTGATGATCCTCTAATCGCCTGAGCCAAGGTGTGAAACTGGGTGTGGGTCCCAATCAGCCAGAGTTTCGGGTGAGTTCATTGTGAAACCTGGCCCCACCTTATCATGCGAATTCCTGAGGTCAGATGGCCCAGGGTGTGAGTGGGCGTTAAGGCGTCTGGGAAGGGATCTCAAAACTGGATTATAGATGGCAGAGAGTTGGTGTCGTAAACCACCGCCTCTGTTCAAAGATGGTCGCTTACAGTGGACATAGATGGCTTCTTTCACTCCTCTTTCAAACCATCTGTCCTCTCTGTCCAAAATGTGAACATTGGCATCCTCGAAAGAGTGTCCTTTATCCTTAAGATGCAGATGGACTGCTGAGTCTTGTCCTGTGGAGGTGGCTCTTCTGTGTTGTGCCATGCGCTTGTGAAGTGGCTGTTTAGTCTCTCCAATGTAGAGGTCTGGGCATTCCTCGCTGCACTGTACAGCATACACCACATTGTTAAGTCTGTGTTTTGCCGTTTTGTCTTTCGGGTGAACCAGTTTTTGTCTGAGTGTGTTGCTGGGTCTGAAGTACACCGGGATGTCATGCTTGGAGAAAACCCTCCTGAGTTTCTCTGATACACCGGCTACATAGGGGATGACAATGTTGTTGCGTCTGTCCTTCTTATCCTCCCTCGCTGGTGTCTGATCTTCTTTTCTGTGCCTCTTTGCTGACTTTAAGAATGCCCATTTAGGATAGCCGCACGTTTTGAGTGCTTCCTTTACATGTGTGTGTTCCTTCTTTTTCCCTTCAGGCTTAGAGGGAACATGTTCTGCCCGGTGGTGTAGGGTCCTAATTACTCCAAGTTTGTGTTCCAGAGGGTGATGGGAGTCAAACAGGAGGTACTGGTCCGTGTGTGTGGGCTTCCGGTAAACTTCGATGTTGAGGTTGCCGTTCTCTTCAATGTGCACAGCGCAGTCCAGGAAAGGCAAACAGTCGTCCTTTGTGTCTTCCCTGGTGAACTTGATGTTTTTATCCACAGCGTTGATGTGCGCAGTGAAGGATTCCACTTCTTGTGTCTTGATTTTGACCCAGGTGTCGTCTACATATCTGTACCAGTGGCTGGGTACTCTTCCTTTGAAAGAGCCAAGAGCCTTCCTTTCCACTTCCTCCATGTAAAGGTTGGCTACAATAGGTGACACGGGGGAGCCCATGGCACAGCCATGTTTTTGTCTGTAATAGCCTTCGTTGTATTTGAAATATGTAGTGGTGAGGCAGAGGTCTAACAGTGTGCAAATCTGATCGGGTGTGAAGTTGGTCCTGTCCTCCAAGGAGTTGTCTTCTTGTAGTCGTTTTCTGACAGTCTCCACGGCCTCCGTGGTGGGTATGCACGTGAAGAGAGAGACTACATCAAAGGACACCATGGTTTCATCTGGATCCAGGGTAAGTTTCTGGACCTTGTCAGTGAAGTCGGTGGAGTTCTTGATGTGGTGTGGGGTGTTCCCCACGAGAGGAGCAAGGATGGTAGCAAGGTGTTTTGCAATGTTATAAGTGGCTGAGTTTATGCTACTGACTATGGGTCTGAGTGGGACAGCTTCCTTGTGGATTTTTGGAAGTCCGTAAATGCAGGGTATGGCATCCCCTGGGTAAAGGCGGTGATAAGCAAGGCGGTCAATGATTTTGTCCTTTTCCAAGTCTTGAAGGCAAGCTATAACTTTCTTTTTGTAGCTGCTTGTGGGGTCTCGCTTTAAGGCTTCGTAGGTATTGTTGTCACTGAGGAGAGTAGTGATCTTTGTATGGTAATCTGTAGTGTTTAGGACCACGGTGCATCTTCCCTTATCCGCTGGTAAAACAGTGATGTTGTGGTCTTTGCTCAGGGAAGCGACGGCCTTCTTTTCCTGTATTGTGAGGTTGGACGGAGGGATTTTGGCACTGGAGAGGGTGGCTGAGACTTTCATCCTGATTTGCTCTGCTTCTGTCTGTGATAATTTATTAATCCGTATGGCAGATTCTGTGGCTGTGATGAGGTCCACTATGGGCAACTGTTGTGGAGAAATGGCAAAATTGAGACCTTTGGCTAATACTCTCTTTTCAGGTTCAGTGAGATTCCTGTCTGAAAAGTTCTTAACCCATTTCTCCTGACTGTCTTCAGGTGTGTTTTCTTCTATGGGTTGTGTAGGTTCAGATTCAGAATGAGGAGTGTGTGTTTTTGAAAGCAAGTGGGGGGGGGGGGGGGGGGTTCTTGTCACACTTGTACCAACTAAGCATCATTTAAACACTGTGTATTGTTGCAGACCATGTCCATCCCTTTATAAACGCATTGTACTTATCTAAGCAGCCATCAGAACACACCATGTCATAAAGCCCAGATGATCTCAAACTGCTTGCTTGAACATTATGCATTAATGACAGAAATCTGGCTGTCTAAAAATGCTAGCAGAGGATGGTTTCAATCCATCCATCTCTGGGTTATGGGCCGAGCATGCTTCTGCTGTGCCATTCCACTAGTAATCAGATGGGAGTCGAACCCACAATCCCTGGCTTAGGAGGCCATTGCCTTATCCAGTAGGCCACTGAGGCTGCACAAAGGGCTCCACTTTATTTGGATGTTGTTTCTGTTGTTTGTGGAGACTCATGAAACGGCACGAGGACCAGAGGGTAACCAAGATCTAGATCACTGTGTCTAGTTACATTATGCATTAAGCCCTTAGAGTCTTTGTAGAATCTTGCTAAATTTATGCGAAGAAGAATTAAGACAGCTGCAAGACTCAAGCTGGTCCAACCCTTCACTAGCAAGGTGTACCAATAAAAAGTCCAGTAAGTTTAGATTCAGTCTAAAAAACCTCCTAGACATGACCGCACACACATGCACACGAGAACACAACAATCTAACACAGCCACCAAATCTGCAGTGTGTGATGCTGTCATATCATCAAGGACAAAATCTCTGAGCAATGTTTCCAGCACCAGTATTAGCAAGGTGTACCTAACAAAGATAGCTTTTACTGTAGGCACAAAGACCGTGTATTATTGTTTAGTGCTTACATTACAGTCTTGTGTTTCTGTGCTGTATAAATAAAACTAAATTGAACTGAACTGAATTAAAGTGACTGGTTTGGTGAATGTTTTCTGTTTTGGAATGGGAAAAAAAACACAACATGAACACAAAGATCTGGGGTGGAAGTGGGTTGCAAAGTGGTTTGCAGATGTAGGACCATCTGGAGGCAGGCTAAAGCAGCTTGTTATCAGACAGGGTGTGCAGTAAATTCTCAGCTGAGCCAGGGTGAGCTGATGCCAGCTGGCATTCAGATCAGCTGTTACCAGCTCAGGTTCACGGATTGCAGATTTTAGCTACTACCTGAAATAACTGCGCTTGTTTTGTTACTTTTATTTCTCCCCGGTGACTGTTTTCGTTTGTTTATTTGTTTTTGTGAGGTCACGTGACTTGTTTTTACACCATGGTTCAGTGTTAATTGGTTGACATGTAGCTAAGGTGTCGGGTCCCGGGCACCTGTCTCAGTTGTTCTCAAAGGCTTTGAAAACAGCATCTAGAAATATAGCAGAAAAATGCATAGATACCTGACAACACTTAAACATAAACATATACCATCAAGTAAAACCACGCTTCGTTTTTTCCGTCGCACACTGAAGCTACACCTCTTGGTTTCTCAGCTCAACAACAGAATTAGCTGATTTAACCAAAGCCGGCATTAAACGCTACACGGCAAGTGTGAGCTTGCATGTTTTTGTCTTTCTTTTTCTTTTCCAGATATTTGTAGTCTGCATTAACATTCAGCCAAAGCAGCCTAGTTCACCCTCTGCAAGGAACTCAACATCATCCGAGCTGGCTGTAGCTGCGGGCGAAAACAACAAGGCTTTAAACGCACGCTGTCGAAGAAGAAACACTTTCAGTCTCTCAGAGCTCATTCTAATCGTGTGCTTCCTGTTTTTGTTGCTTTTTTTGTGTGTGTGTGTGTGTGTGTGTGTGTGTGTGTGTGCGTGTGTGTGCGTGTGTGTGTGCAAATCCCTTGCTGTTTGTGTGCTGTGCTACACTGCTGGGTGCTCTCTGTGTCTGCACGTTGGATATCAGGCACCCAGGGATCCTTAGAAGCAAGCATTACCAGTTAATGCACCTCTGAAGAGAGCATCTGCACTTAAGACAATTGTAGCACAGATGGGTGTGTGTGTGTGTGTGTGTGTGTGTGTGTGTGTGTGTGTGTGTGTGTGTGTGTGTGTGTGTGTGTGTGTGTGTGTGTGTGAAAGACAAAGAGAAAAGAGAGGATGATGGGAAATAAAGGGAGAGAAAGCTTCCTGGGTCTTTGCGTAAAATACGATCTGCGTTTCATTCCCCTCTCAATCCAAATCCGTTTTCCTCACCTCTCTTCTGGGTTCAAAACATTTGAGGTTTATTTTCAGGACCTTGCAGTCTTACCTTTTTTAACAACAAAGACAGCAGCACACACACACATACACACTTCCTGGCTATCTAGTTTTTGTAGAACCGGCTGTGTCTTCAAGGCAGGCTCACATTTGTACCATCAGTCCCACCGATTCGCTCCAGAAGCCCGAAGTAGAAAAACCACTTTGATGGCGCAGGTGTTAAAAAGGGTGCTTTTGAAAAGCTTCTGGTCTGGAGAAATCTGAGGAGATGATCTGAAAACACACACTGTTTATCAAAGATCAACACAGAAGGTCACAGTTCTGGCACTGACGAACCAAGGATGCTGATGCTGTAGTTACCTGTTAGTTGGTTAATTATCTTTATTGTGTTCATTTATATCACAAGAACCTTCTCCATAAAAAGCAGCCTGCATCTCATCATCTGTTTTCCTTTAAATTTGACCATTTTTTAGTCAGTGAACATTATCCTGTATGATATGGTCTTTACCTAACTTATGCATGAGACGGCTGTCGTTGGGATGTGACTCTATACAAGTAAAACTGGACCAGAGGTTGTTCGCAGGTTCTTTCCTCGATAGTGGCTGAAAAAGGATTTGTTTTGTATTTCACCTTTTCAGCTGACACTGCGATTTACAGACCTCCAGTACAACTTTCAGGTGAGTTATATCACCTGTAAGGCGTCTTCCAGAATTACTAAAGGCAAACATCACACTCGCTACTTTCTGCTTTTGAAAAGTTTGCCTCGCTCAGAGCGTGTGTGTGTTAGCAGCGCCTTTTCAGCTCCAGGGGACAGCAGGATGGACGCTAACAGATTGGACCCCCCATATGGCATGTGGTCCCATCCGGCGATAAATAAACTGGCTACTCTGACCTCTGTCTGCACCGAGCTCGCAGTGAGCATGTGCTGCTGCTGGACGGTAGGAGCTCAGCAGGAGGGGAGGTCGTTCCTCCTCCTTCCTCTCTCGGTCCCCTCCTCTCCTCCCCACTCACTCTCTTTCAGTCCTACTTCTTCAGCGCTGGAGTCAGCGGTCCATCTCGCGCCGCAGATTGCCTCTGACAGCCGCGCTATTTCAAGTTGGCGGTTTGAGCTAAATTGGAGTGAGCAATACCACCTGTGCCTGCTGGAGGGCCGCTGTGGTTCGAGCTGTTGCTCTGCAGAGAGGAACTGGGAGGAAGGCGAGGTGTGGTGGGGTAGGAAGGAGAGAGCAAGAAGGGGGGTAAGAAAAAAAAAGCTGCTACCTGCAACCATCAAAGCCTCTGTTTCACATGCAATCTGCCCAGCTGGCTCCCCTGTGAGGAGGGGTTAGCTCCAAGCAGAGCTGGATGCTTGCTGCTCTCGCTCTCTTTTTCTCACTCAAACATCCTCTTTTTTTCTTCTATCTTCCCAGATCTCACTTTCTAGTCCTCACCTCTCTCTCTCTCTCTCTCTCTCTCTCTCTCTCCCTCTCTCTTCTGCAGGTGTAGATAATCCCATCTCTACTCTCTCTCTTTATCCTCCCAGACTTTTTTCCACCTCTTCTTCACACCTTGCTCTTTTGATTTACCCTCTTTCACTTTTCTCTTTCACATTTTCCTTCCCGTTCTTTTCCTTTTCTTCTTAAAGAAACATTTATAATGTGGAAGACAAAAACAAATGGATTAAAAACTAAATACACCCCTGATTCAGTAGTTTGTAGAGCCCCCTTTAACAACAATAAGTTGAAGTAATCATTCTCTGTATGACGTTATCACTGTCTCACATCATTGTGGAGGAATTTTGGCCCACTCCTCTTTACAGCATTGCTGCAGATCATTAAAAATTTAAGGTTCTTAAGGTCCAACCACATAATCACTGCAGGACCTTGATTCGTTTCTTTTTCAGCCTTTCTGTTGTACGTTTCTGCTCTGTTTGGGATCATTGTCCTGTTATATGACCCAGTTTGGTCCAAGTTGTAGCTGTCAGAGAGATGTCTTCACATTTTGTTAGAATACATTGGTATAGAGAAGACTTCATGACTGCAGGCTGTCCACATCGTGTGGCTCCAGAATAAGCTCGAATCATGACCCCTCCACCACCGTGCCTACAGTTGGTATGAGGTGTTTGTGCTGATATTCTGAGTGTGGTTTTGTGCTTTATGGTCAAACATCACCACTTTGGTCTCATCTGGCCCAAGGACAGATGAGCAAAATACAGATTCAGATTCTTTGAGCATTACACACTCTGACCTTGAGGTAAAGTTCCTGGGATGTCCAGTCCTGGGAAGATTGTGCCATTGTTTCAACAAACACCTGAATGCTGCACACCAGGAAACTGCTAAAGCTTCTGCTGATGATCAGTTAATGTAGTGCAGTCGACTAGCACCAGCTGGCTACTACTTACCCTCTTAATACAGGCCGATGTGAAAGCAAGGATAAGGGTGTACTCACAGGACTGAGTAGGGTCATGGATGGATTATTCTGTCATGCTGATCTCTGTTAAAAGACTCACAATATTTCATTTCATTATCAGGTCCCAGTTCCATCCCCATGAAACATTTGCAACCAGTAAGTAATTATATGTGCGATGTATTGAAAATGTTGTGTTTTTGCTGTTAAATAGATGCACTTTTCATTTAAAATATCAGGTCAAACTTTCCTAAGCAAATGAGAAAGAGGAAGCGCAGATTGTCACATCCACTTTAAAGCTTTTACAGCGCAGCATGAAACAAAGCAGAATGCACGTACTGCACAATGTTGCACACATTGATCTTTTGTGGTTTGGGGCAAGAGAAGAAACCCCTGTTACACTCAGTCTTTCATAAACATTACTGCAGTTATGAAACGAGAAGACTCCAACTACCCTGGAACTGGCTCCTGTTCTAGCAGCGTGAGGTTAAAAGGGAAAGATTAAAGAATATTGCCGCCCTTTTGTGTTTTTCTTTTGTTATGTGAGGGGAAAGAGTCATCATAAAACCCTCGTTATACCTTAAAGAACCAATTATGTGATTTTCATATAGTGTTCGATTTATCTTAAGATTGTGAAACTCATTCAAAAACATCCTTTAAAAGACAAACTCTTTCTTGGAAAGTCGTAAATTATGACAGAGAAGTCTGCACAGATCCCATGTGGGGAGACACTGAAGGTTAGAAACCTGGTCAAAATATACCAAAAACATTCCTGCTCACCTTAAATCTATAGTAGTTACAAACACACACAAGCCTTTTATAAGCTAGCAAGAGTTTAATTCAATATAGAGAAACATTCACAATTACTTTTCAGTAGCTTTTGTCATGTTTTTTTAGTTTGTTCACAGAAACAAAACTCTTTCTAGAGGAAAGCTGCGCTGCTGGACTTAACAAGAGAGATTTACAGCAGCAAAAATCTGGTGCTTCTAGCCAAGCTGTAATTTAAGTAATAAAAGACTCACATTGTGATGAAAATGGTTTTATTTTCATACGACGTTACATTTCCGCACATTCGTATTGACGTTCTGATTTGTCAGCTATCCAAAGCCCGGTAGGCATTTACAGAAGTGCTGCACAGTTTTAAAGTTGAATCAGTAATCATTACAAATTCATCCATGAACAAAATGTACAAACCCACGCAAAATTTATTTTAAATTCAACATCCCAGAGTTTGCAGAGTTATAAAACCCCCTGTGTCGGAGCAAATTTCAAAACCAAACCAAACTAAATTTTTACACTAAATTTAGTTTGAGATAAAAACTCCAGGTTTCACCGCACTGATCTGCAAGTACTGTTGCAAAAAACTGCACTCCAATCGATACCTCTGGTATACCACTGAATAACTCTGGAACCTTCAGTTCCTGAAATTTTCTGTAACACCAATGAAACTCGCAAAATTATGAAATAAATTCCATTGAATGCCTGATACACACTCACCGTATGCTTACGGACATCAATCAGCCAGTAGGTGAAAAGTTGCAAAAATTCATGAAGGCAAATAAAAAGATAATACAGTGATAGAAAGAAGAAATTAATCATACTGTAATACACGAAAACTCCTACTGTCTGTACTTCTGAAACGTCAGGATTTCAGCAAACAAACCTGGCGCACAGGGACAGTTTAGACCCCTTAGGGATGCATGGCTCAGTCACACAGGTGAAAGTTGGACTGCAACCTCTTTGAGAATAGAAAAAAACTAGTGGTTGCATGGATTTGTTTGTTTTGGGGGGTTTTTTTTTGCTTTCGGTTATTGATTGCAAAAGTTCCAACAAATAACTAGTCTGCCTCACAAGGTGACTGAGAACAGTCGCGTTTGACTCAAACTCACTGCAGTCACTCTTGGAATGATTGCCAACAGGTTGCAATCAATCTGGGTCAATCTGCACTGATGACTGCAATTCATCTGCGATGTGGCACTGGTTGTATTCTGGTTATAGTCTAATTTAAAATCAATGTCATTTTACTGTAAAATCTCTGTCCTGCAACAACTGCATCACTGTTTGTGGAAGAATTTCTGAATTCGTGTTTTTGATCTACGTATTTCAAACTGGACCCTGGTTCAAAATAATGAAAATGAATGTCTATATATGCAGACAGCAAAAGATTTCATTTATTATTATATCATTATTGCAAACAGAGTGCGCATAATTATCAACCTGACCCTAATTCAACTGCAAACTAATAGCGGACTGATTCTTTGTAATTGCTGTTTTATTTCCATCCTTCATGCACCAAAGCCGGTCTGAAGAAGACGACTGACACACACCTGGTCTCCAAAATCCAGAGTTTATTGCACATGGTTGCAATAATTTTGGCTTTCACATACTATTTCCCTAGTGTGGTTTAGCAACTAGTTAGCAGTGGGCTAAAATGACCCATTTTTATCATAAAAACATGTGCCAAGTATAACAGGTTGCCATAATGTAGCAGGCCACAGTGTTTGTGTGCTATTTAGGAGCAGCTCAACTAGAAAATAGAACACAAATAAATTCACAAATAAATACATAGATTTAAGCGTGAATCAGTGGTAATGGCATTTTTATTTATATAATGTATTTCCTTATATATGTCAACTCAATGTGCTTAACAAACAAACCTGTGTAGGTTTACGATGCCTCAAAGCAGCAAAAAAAAAAAAAAAACAGCAACACCTGTTAAGTGTAATTAATTAATAAAGAATAATATATGTATTTTTAAAGCAAATAAGGAGAGAATTACAGGATAATTCAACATTTAATAAAAACTAAATAAATGCAATAAATTTAGAAGAAAAATAAAACAGAAAACTCCAAAGTTTAACCAATACACAGCATAAAAAGTTGCACATCATTTGTTTATTAATTTATTTATGTTTAAATAATTATTTTTAATTATGTTGTTATGTCTTTATTTTGGCAGTTTCAGCCATATAGTATCCATATAGTCCCGATCATTTTACAAACATAAACCACTTCTCGTTTTTTTTTGTATTGCTTATTAAGGAATTTGCTTAATTCTGATTGGTGCTCAGAAGCATATGACATCACCATTTCCCAACTGGGCCCTGCTCACTTCCACCCTGTCATCATTGGAGGGAAATCTAAACATAACAATCCTTAAAATGAGATATATGGTATATAATAAATTTTGTTGCTGCTGCAAGTTCTAACATGAATCAGCATGTCCTGCTTCGTCAAATAATTTGGCTTCGTCACGAGTGAGAAGCCAAAATGTCCCTTAGATAGAAATAGCACATGTCTGTGCTGCTTTAGTCCGCCAGACGGGCTGATGAGCGCACACTAGGAGGAAGGAAGGGAAGGGGGGGGTTAGACTGTCTGAGTTTAGGCTCCATCCTCCTCCTCCTCCTCATCCTGGGCAGGATACAGTAGGCATCATTTAGTGGAGAGAGCGGTGGAAACAGTGTGGGGTTAGCCACGAGGTCGCCACACTTACTGCACGGCCGAGCTCATTTCCACTGCTGTCCACAGCTCAGGCTTCCCCTCAGAGAGACAGAGAGAGAGAGGGAGAGAGAGGGAAAGGGAAGGAGGGGGAGAAGAGCAGCCAGTGAAATGGCTCATTCACTTTCTGATCACAGCCTGACACACTCAAACTGACGCGCACACACAGCCAGTCAAACGCACACAGACATCGCAGCCTGTCTTCATTGTGCGGTTATTTGCTATTTTCGTCCCTCACTTCCCCAGTGTCAGGAAATATTTCCTCAGCCCTGACAGTTCACTTTGTGATTGCCATCTCATACCAGACTCGCCAGATTTCATCAAAATAAGCTTCTTTGTTCATGCATCACGTTATTATTTTTTTTCTTCAAATTTTCTTTTTGGTAATTTCTGCAGACAAAAGTAGAATAAACCAGAGTGCACACGCTCAGTCGCAGCACGCTAATCCCTTTCTCAAACTAATCTGATAAGTGCAGCTAATGATATTTCACTGAGTCAAAGAGGATATAGCTGTCATACACTGGAAGCCCGCTTGCATCCTTTCCTTGCATTCCCCCCTTACACACTCACACACTCACACAGATTTATGTGCAGGCATCCCCGAAGGCACGGCGGTGCTGAACCAATCCGCTGTTGTTGACTTTTCCCTCTGCCAACTCTCGCTATGAAGACATCTGATCAGCCAAACGGTCGAATACCTGAGCTACACTCCCGTGCTAACGCCGCACGCAGCACTGAGCGCGAGTCCGTTCGCCGTCTGCTCAGAGTAGAAGCTGCAACACAAAGCGGCCAAATTTGGTGTCAGTGTGTATCGTGTATCCAGGCCCTGATTTCACAGTGCAGGGAGAAGCTACAGGTTCAAGACATTTCACAGAAAAACAGAAAAAAAAACACCTGTTCAGCATGAGAACGCATGCTGGGATTGTTAGAAAAATCAAGCTTCTCTACAAAAGATGTGACAAAATATTCAAGCTACCCGAGAGATGTTTAAAAAAAGAAACTTTTTGAATTGATAAGAGCTGCAAACCATGTTCTGCTGCTACCAGATGAAACCCAAACTCAGTTTTGACAGCACTGTGAAGGGATTTCAACTTTACTTTTTTCTCTTTTTTTAATTTGGCAGGAAAAAGGCACATTAATGGACACCAGTATACCAAAAATATGAAATGCAAACATGCCAGATTATAGCAGAACCGCTAATTTACATGTGTAGTCCCGTTTTACTGCCGTCATGCTAACGTGTCATATCTCCAGGTGGCCCTCAGGACATTTCCTGGTATTTAAGTAAGTGAATTTTATTCATATAGCACATCTAAAACCAAAGCGCTTTACAACAGAAAAAAATGTATGTTTTCATCTTGAAGGCAGTCACAGCTGATGCTTGTCTGAGGTCAGTTTTGGTCGCCTGATGGTGAAGACTGATTAGGAATCAGCATATCCACCACATAATCAAGCTGTAAGTACAAAGAGTGACACTTTATAGCAGATTCCCTAATGCAAAGGAAATATATTTTTAATATCAGGTCAATCTAAAATCTAAAAGTACGGTTATTCTGAGCCCAAACGAGGGTTTCTTATCACGAGCACCATCTACTATTAACCCAGTATTTGCTCTGTTTTGACACAGTTAAGCTTTACACTTTTAAAGCTTAGATTTTAATGGTTACAGTTACTGAGTGCTTTTATCCCAAAATGAATGTGGCAAATGTAATCATGAATACACAGACGGTAAATGTTTGCATGTATTCATCTTAAACTTTACTGCTGTTTATTAGACATGTAAACATATGATCAACTAAAGTGCATTTCTCCTGTTTTTCCTTGTGTGAGAAAAAAAATTTGCTCTTTCTTCATTTATTCAGAGGGAAAAACAGGTCAAACTGTTTGCAGTTAGTACAAATACTTAAATCTATATATGTACTAACAAACAGAGTCAGAGTATCAGTAGTAGTAGTATTCCTAGTTTCCTAATTTTCTTGGATTGTGTCCTTTTTTCATGTTGCTAGGCTCCACTCTGATAACTAAAAATCACTCTCACTCTGATTGTAAACTTGTCTCCGATACAGTTTCCCTCCACGGCCTCAGTGTCTCATCCAGGGATCGATACTACCACACACCACAGCCCTTTACTCACACTCCAGCCTGGCAGTAAGGGATTGCAGGAAGCCCGCGGGTCAATGGCCGGGTCCCAGTCAGTTGATGGCCATTCGTTAAAGAGCGGTCGACACGGCGGAGTTGGGTGTTAACGGTGTCAGGCCTGATACTCCCGCCGGGCCGTTTTCTCCTAATGACCACCCAATCAATAGCCGTCTGCCCTCAGTACTGACCAATCACATTGACATCTCTTGCTGACACATTGAGCCAGCGGGGAAGAGGAAGTTGCAGCTGTGCTGCAGGTCCACCACTTCTGTGAGTATACTGGAGGACATGTTAGTACCATAGTCACTGTCCCAAGAACAGCTTTATTAACAGCACCTCTCAGCTAATTTGAAACTGGATCAGAACTACTTTTAGCTCACTCAGTTACATATCAGTTATGTTAGCATGGTAGTATCTCAACCACTGCATTACTATGTCATCCACTGATCTGCTGCTTTTAATTAATACTATATTTAAAAACTACTCATTACTTTTAGTAACCACTTTTATTAATTATTTGATACATTTAGCTAAAGCTAAAGTTAGTTAGGGTTAGCGTCATTTTGACTGATAATTTTGGCAAGATTGCCGCTTTTTCAACTGTTTACTCATTATGATTACCTAATACTTGTCTTTATCCACACAATTTTTAAGTGTTTAAATTGCAGTTTTATCTGTTGCAAGTTTATCTGTTGAGATTTTTCAGTCACATGACAATAACTTGTCAGTCATTTCAGATGTGCAACACTATTAACCCTTTAAGTTAATGAGAGCACTAAGTGACTATCTGACAGCCACCGGTCGCAAGGGAAGAAAATTTCCTGACTTGCTGGCAAAAACTTCCTTGTGATCCTTTTGATCATGACAGCAGATTGCCGTAGTCGCCTCTGCTTTACATGAAAGATGCTGATTTGCAAATTTTTCTGCATGCTCTCACAATTTATTCTATGAGCGGTGGTAAAAATTTACCAAAGTGTGTCTTGAACAGAGAATGTTGTCATCAAAGTTCGCTTTTGCCACTCTGTAGGTAGCAGGTGTTTGCAGATAAATCAGTGTCTTCTATGCAAACTACAGGCGACAATCTGAATACTACCAAAACAACTACAAGGAGATTTACTTTACTTTACTTTGACAGAGTTCAGAGCAATGAGTAGACATTTTTCCCCTATGACCTAGATAACTTTTGAACAATATGAAAGCCCAAGAGTTTTAGCTATTTGCTAACTTTAAAAAAAAAAAAAAAAATTAGTTAGTTTTTCAGTTAATCTTTTATTTTTAGCTAGTGGTTGAATTTGCCTAACTGTAGTTTGACCTACAATAGCTTACAATAGCTTATCCATACCTTCAGTTGCTAATTTTTCTTTATAACCTTAGGCAACTGTTTCAACAGCAGAATTTGATTTATCCATATAATTTTCAACTATGTATTCAATAGCAATTTTACTGCAAGTCCTAGCTTACTTTTACCTAATAATTTCTAACATTTTCCTCTTAACTTTAGCTAGCTTTTTTTAGCAAACTGCTAAATTAGCATATCTATACAGTTAGATAACAGTTTCCAGCTGTTTATCTGTACCTTAATCTAATAATTTCCAGGTTTTTATTATTAATTTTATCCCACTATTTCAGTCGTTTATCTAATATGTGAAACTAATCATTTCATTTGTTTGTTCATACAATTTCCAACTGTTTATTCACGCCTTAAGCTAGCAATTTCAGCTGCAAGTCAAAACTTAGTCTGATCAAATAGCTTTTTGGGTTGTTTATTGTGCATTATTGGCAACAGCTAATTTTGCATTTTTATACTGTTAGAGAATCATTTTCAGCTGTTTACTGGTACCTATTAATTACTAATTTCTGAGTTTTTATATATTATTGTCAGCCATTCAATTCAGCTGTTGAACTACATTTTAGCTGTTTGTATTTACTGTCATTTCATTTTGAACATTTCACAATAATGTTAGCTAATAATAATTAATTTAAACAGGTTACCTTTACCTATACTATTAATTCAAATACCACAAATATTTCATATTTTTTCTTTCAGTCTTTGTGTTTTTTCTGCTCAAAGCAAACATAAATATTTGTTTTTTTCTTTATGTAATTATGTTTTTATTTATTTGTTCCTTTATTCAGATTAGACAGCTAATCCTTCCACGTGGAAACTGCAGAAGTACCCTACCACCAGTAGTTTTACCCAGTTTGGGAATCACTGGGTTATGTGATGCATTTAGACTTTTATATGAATTAACTTTTAACAGGCTACATTTAGAGTGCATATGTTAGACTTAATTTGTTTCAATTGTAATCGTTTGTGTCAGACTGTAGTGATTACTAATGGCGCTTAGCCTCTTCTATTTGCAGAAACAGACTTCATAATACTGCATTGGGCTTTTTTTTTTTTCTTTTTTTTCTCTTTTTTTACTTCTGTGACAAATTCACCTGTGTCTCTGCTGGTGAACTTGTTTCTTTTTCCCTCTTTTCTCTTTTGGGGCGAGATATTTTTATCAGCTCCATGGGGTTTCTTTTTGTATTTCTGCCTCTGTCTCTCTCTCTATGCTCTTGTCAGCTTTTTGGCATTTTTTTTTATTTGCAAATAAACCAAAACCAAAAATATTTATATCTAAATAAAACCAGGAGGTGTTTGAACGTAGCTGGCATTGTTCCCTGTGACACCTCAAATCACCAGCCCTTTCCTGAAACCCATCCATCTATCCGTCACTGCGTGCAGCATCACGGTTTTGTATGTATGTTTAGAGTGAAGGGGCAGGAAATGGACGAGTTGTGGAGATGAAAGGGGATTCAGGCCACGTGGCAGCGCCAACACTGGAGCCTCAGTCCTCTGTGTCTGTCGCTGAGTCCCTCTGTCTGTCCATCTGTCCCTGCGCTCTCAAAGAGACGTTTATCCCACCACAAGGGTCATTCAGAACACACACACACACACACATATACAGAGAAGAAAGAAAGAAAGAAGCACACCCTCTTCTGACTGGACAAATGGACACTCGGTGATGAGTGAGGCTCTTCAGGGTGCTTTAATCGCCCTGTCCAATGAAAGTAAAGAGCTTTGTTTTTAACCTAAAAGCTGACTAATGCCTAAGATACTTGGAGGACAAAACAGGCAGAGAGCACACCTTCTGTTGATCTGTTTTTATTGCACAGCTTAAAGCAAAGAGACATTGCAAATACAGATTTTTGTGTGCTAAGAAAATAAGCATTTTTCCAGTGTTTCTTTTTTTTTTCTTTAATGGTTAATAACCCACATTTGAAGACGCATGTTTTCACTGTGACAGCATTGTTATACATCAAATTGCTTTGTAGCACTTTCTGCAATCAAGATAGCTATCACTTTATCCGGCTCTGCTCCACAGCTTTGAAATGCTGCACAGACACAGCGAACAAATCAGCAATAAAATCGATTGTTTTTTCAATGGAGTTTGGAATTAAAACACTGCATGAAGAACAGGCACAAAAATCCCTTCGTGTACAGTGAGAAGTGCATTATCTGACATTACAGCACGGCTGCAGAGCTTACAATACTCTGCTACTTGAGCTCATTCATAAAAGAAAAGAAGAAAAAAAAGCAGGAAAAAAACGATTCACATCAACACATTATGAGCGTTTCTGTCTTACTGTGAGCGCCGAACATCACATTCAACTTGACATGATGTTGAATAAATGGGAATCGTGTACATGATGTAGAAAATTTCCGGTTACATAAACTGATAAGTCCCACCTTAGCTCTACCGAAATGAAACGGTATATCTGAGAGGAGCTGGCGATGGAGTATTTTCAGTAGATGTGACAATGTGACATCATGCTGAGGGGAAATGAGCAGGAGCAGAGATATATTCCCCCCCAAAAAATAAAAAAATCTACCGGCTCTATCCCTGAGCTTTACTGACAAAAATGTCTTTAGGTGGTGAGGATTATGGATTAATCTATAATAACTAGTGAAGGGAAAGAGAAAGGAAGGAGAGAAAAAAAAAACAGTCTCTGGAGCCTCGAGTCTGAGATACTTGCACGAGAAATACTGCCTCATCATCTAATGTTCCCGCTAATATTCCCAAATTATATCGTTTAGACCTGTATCAGTGCTCCAGAATTAATCATCATTTCTTTGACACTGCCCATCCCCAGAGTTCATTAAATAAACTATTTCCCCTCCTCTAATTTCTACAAGTTGTGAAGTCATTTTTTTTCTTTTCGGTCCCCTTCGCCCCCGCCCCCAACCCCTCCATTTCTTCATAATCTGTTTATCCGCAAGTGTCGCATTACATTTGCAAAGCAGCTGGGGGGACCACTGCCATCTTGTATGGAGGGGCTTCAGCGTGATTACCCGGCCTCGTATTTGGCGCGCACTCAGACTTGTCAAATCCTTTGATCTGAACTGTCTTCATAATCACTTCAAAAAGTCTTCCTGAGAGCGTGAGGGCTTTACAAATGGGCTTCCCACTTTCACGGGGCTACACTCGTACTCCCTCTCAGTGTCTCTGGTTGGGTGTGTGTGCTTCCTGTGCATGTCTGCTTTAGCCTCTGCTTTTCTATTAGTGGGCTAGAAAAGCGTTGTGTTCATTCTTCTCCACCTTTATCGTGGAAAAAAGACAACTAAGCATCTTCTCCAACCTGCGCGTCATATTAAGCCATTATAATGTCACCTATTCATTTGGAGGTTTGATTTCAGCATTATGTCTAAAGTGGGACAAGTGCTAGGTCAGGTGGATCCAAAACTAGGGCACAGACTTCTTAAACAGTCTATTAGTACAGTTAACTGGGAATTGAGACATTATTTGTTGTAATGTTACTTTAAAATGTTTTCATGGTCAAAAAACCTGCTGGGTGACTCCTAGTGGCTCATTCTGCTCCCACCCTGTCAGTCAAAGTGGCCACACCCTCAGTAAACCCTCAATAAATAGGCCTTATTATAACTTAAATTAAAGGTCACCTCCTGTACAGTTGTCGACGAGAGCTAAATCATAATAAAGAGCAAAACCATTAATTGGACTGGGCTGTAAACATGTTTATTTCTAATGTGACGTTTGGCTGTTTAACATGGGAGTCTATGGGGGTTGACTCACGTTTAGAGCCAGCCTCAAGTGGCCATTAGAGGAACTTTTTGCCACTGATGCTTGGCATACCTGTCAGAGATCTTATGTTTTTGTTATATCACACACTAAAGAGAATGAAAAGTTAGTTAACTGCCACAAATGGCATTTATATTAGCTAAAGATATGCATTATTAGCAGCTATGCCTCTAATAATGCATATCTTTAGACTATAATGGGTGAGCTGTATTAGAAGTCACCCAATGCATAGTCATGAAAAGCTAAACATGTTTAAACCTAATATAAAGATGAAAATTTTAACTTGGGAGTCTCATGTTCAGATCCAGCCTCGAGTGTCCATTGGAGGAACTGCAGTCTCGGTATGCATCCATGCTAATAGTACAAATACAGCCAAGCTCCATAAGTATTATTTATCATGTGTAAACAGTGGATAATATAGCAAATCATCAGCAAAACAGCACTCCCATTAAGTAAATGATTCAGGCAGGGATGTTCTGAGCAGAAGCCCTTCCTCCACTTGCAAACTTGCAACCGTCATTTGCTGCAGTCGCTGCAGTTACTGCAGTAAACGCCGTAATGACCCTTTAAACACCTTTAACTTCCACACAGTAAAAACACCTGTGTGGGTGGTGTGCACAGCCCTGCAATTAGGCCACAGCTTGTAGCCCTCCATCGCTTCAGTTTGAGTGAGATTTATGTGTACGCCTATTGCTGCTTCTGTTTAGTCATATGCATATATTATATACAGTGTAATGTGAAGTCCCTGCCCCTCCCTCCTTGTGTTGGGGGGTTTACATATGTACTTCTTTTGTAGTTCATTATCTAAATAGCTGCACATTTCCTTCCTTCTTTCTCTGATATATCCGTCGGTCTACCGCTGGATTTTGGAGGAAAAAGCCTGAACCGATAGAGATAATGGTGGCCTTTAAGTATATTTTTAATAACCTGCCCCTGCTGTGCCACCTGAATGTCCCCTCTCCCCCTCTCTCTACACGGATGGATAGATGGATGGATGGAGGTGGAAGTGGTGACGGTGGCAGCAGCAGTGGCAGCAGTGGCAGCAGTGGCGACAGGGGAGGTGAGGGGGTGTAAAAGGAGCACCCCCGCCCTCCTTCATTCTGCGCTTCAACAATACCATTTGCATATTTTTATACTCTGTCTTCCTCTCTCCCTCTCTCAAAGAAAACAGCCTGAAGCGTGAATACTCCAGCAGCAGGCGTGCAGAGGAAAACGGAAGCTGGGGAGACGACGTGTCCGCTTTCGCTGGGTGGGGGAGAGAGAGAGACAGTGCAAGCACACACACACACACACACACACACATGCAACCCTTACCTCCAGAGGTGTTGCATCAGGGGTGAGAATGAAGGGGGGGACAGGGGGGCAAGGAGGGGTGACCAAAGTTTGGTGTGTGTGTTTGAGTATATATGAGTGTGTGTGTGCACCAGGGGAGTGTGGTGCTCCTGAAAGAGACAAAGAAAAAAGCAGACATTAGAATCAGATGGACACACTGTAAAAAATAAATACATAAATGCAAAGAAATTTATTAAAACTGAAGACAATAGAAAAAATGCAGTGAAATGAGCTAAGAAGAGCTGTTTCATTGTACTTCAGCTTTTTGATTTTGTGCTACTTTACACCAATTCTTCACTAAATTTCCAATATCATGATTTTACTCTGTTTTTTAACATATATTAATTTGAGTTACCTAAGTAATAAAGTCGTTTTAGAATATGATCCTCTCTTAAGAGTTAAACCCCCCAAAAGGTCATTTTCAGCAAGGTAGAAATGCTGCTTACACACTGATGCATGGATAATAATAATTAGATTATATAATATAAAATAATCTAACACTTACAGGGGCATTTATTCACTGTGTGTGCTTTATTTTGAGAACTTTTTGACATCATTTGACTTTGCAAACATGTGAATGCAACTGAGTGTTTTTTTACAGTGTGGTACCGACATTTAATTATGTATCAGATATTAATTTATTGAATAAATTAATATCTGATACATTTGTTTTTCATTTGTTTTATTTTTAATTAGTTTAACTTTTTTTTTCTTTTTTTCTTTTTTTCAGTTCAGCTTAACTTTCAGATCAGGTTTGCTCCTTTTAGTGATTAAATGTTTTATTTCAAACATGTAAAATATAAAAAATATATTGTACAATACACTGTAGGTCTCTTGTGAAGCAGAAAAGCAAATGACATAAGTTCTATTGTTCTCAAATCATTAGTTTTAGTCTACTTTTTCATTCTTTATCCTATTGGCAATTTTTATCAGGGGAAAAACTTAAGAAATTAAAACAATCAACACTTTTTGAAGGCGGATGAACTTTAATTCAAACATCTGAGACTCAACAAAGAAACACATCAAAATCGGTATTGTTTTATTTTTGTTACTTTCACATTAAAGTCTAGCTTTTATTTTAGTTTGCTACAATGTCTGTTTGTTTTTAACAATAACTTTTGGTTTTCAGTTTGTGTTTTTTAACCATAATATGGTTACTTTTTAGTTGATTTTACACAGAAAACATTGAAAATAACGTACTGCTAAGGACTAAAAGACTGAATTTCTTCCATATAATCTTTAATAATTTTATTTTATCTCATCTTTTGTGCGGCTCACTGTACACTTTTTCAATATCTCATATTCAGCACATTATTTGAGTCTTTTTCTCTGTATTTATTGTATTTATCTGACGTATTTTACTGAGGTTGTGGGGGGTTTAAAAATGTGCTCCTACAATTTTTTTCATTAAATTTAAGTTACTTGTTTAGATTTAAATACAACTTTATTTATTAAATTTTAAAGCTCTTCATAAAAAGGACTGTGACCTGAGCTGCTCTCCTCTGATTGGTCAGTGCCGGAGACGCTTGATTGTTAGCACCTGATGTTGAGTGTCTATTTGTACAGATACACTGCTCAACTTTTGCTTTGTAATACAAGAAGATACAGACATAATTAGATATTACAGTGTAAACTGATTTAATGTGGGGATACTTCATATCAAGGGGAAGGAAGGTATGTGTTGTAGCATTTGTGGATACTTTGTCTTTCTGTACTCTTCTTCTTCCCAGTGCTATGAATTCAGGTCTTTAACCTTCAGCCTGCCTGACGTTTAAACATATGTAAGTAGAAGATGAATCCAAAAATGCAGACTTTTACAGAAAACAGCTCTTTGTAACTCAAAAATAATAATTTTAGCAAATTCAAAATACTTTTAGAAATCAGCACATCAGTTAGTAAATCTTCGGCTTGTTTTTTGATTTCACATATGTAAATATATTTTTTGTCTGTCTGTCCTTTCAGGTGAACGTTAAAAAAACACTCCATCCAGGCTGAATTTCATCTTTGTTTTTAAGAAATTTATTTATTTTTATTTTTATTTTATCATTTAAAAACTTTACTCAAACAGTGAACTTACCCTTCAAAAGTAAAAAAGTAAGTAAAGTTAATTTATAAAACCACTTTCACAGACATAAAGCCACAAAGTGCTTTACAATCAAAACCCTGTAAAATACTGTCGTACCTCATTGCATGCTGTTGTCTATTTACTTCCATTCAGATAAAAATGACTGAATTACTTTTAGGCTACTCGTACTTGTTTAGATAAAATTTGTGCACCATCGGCTTCTTTTTTACATCAAAAACACAAACTAAATAATGCTTCAAACATTCAGACACAAGAAATGTGAAGATGGGTATTTGACAGCCATCCTGTCAATATTATAAACACAGTCTGCAGTCTTCACATCACACAGTGCTTAATAAGCAACCGAACAGGAATAAAATGACGCTCGAAACCTCCCAGAGAGTGCCACCCAGTAAACATCTAGCTCAAGGTAAACATTCTTGTCCCCAAGAATAAAAGTAAGCTGCTCTAAAGTCTAACAGGAGACGCCTCTTCTCCTTAAAAAATTAAAGAAAAGCCTTCTTAGAAGTAAGCAGTCCGTTAGAAAAGATTCATTGTTGAGCTAATTCTGTGATTCGTAAACTTTTTTTCTGGCAAACAGAAAACAGTTGACGCCCCACACCATCAGAAAAAAACAAACAAAGGATCTCCAAAAGATTGTTTCCACCACTGAAAAAAAGAACAATTTTTGCCATCCAAAAGTCAAAATCTGGGGTTATTATCTCAAAATTTCAACTCGCTAACTCAACTTCGGAACTTTGGAGAAACTAATTAAAGAATTTGAGGTAGTAATGTTAAATTTTGAGTCATTAAGTCAAATTTTTAGATAATAACCCAAGATTTTGACTGATAAGTGGCAAAAAAACAACAATACACATTTCAGTTGCAGAAGCAAGCTTTTAATCTGGACTTCAGTTGACTTTCAGTATAAAATAAATATCTGAAGGTGCTCACGCTGTGGGGTGGGCACCTTCAGTCCTTCCAGAATCAGTTGGGATCTTTCTTCATTCCCACTAACTTTGAGATTATTTTGTGTACTTCTTCTTTTCAGTCTTATGTGGGGATGTTTCTGGAAATGTATCCACTCGATAATACTTGTACGATGGCTGGCTCCTCTAAACACACCAAAAGCACCTCTCATGTCAATTTTAAGGCCTGAAGTGGCACTCTGTGGCATCTTCCTGTGTTTTCTATTTCTAGTTTAATCTATGCAAACATGACTCGCTTGTGCTGCCTGGTCTATAATATAAGTTTGCAAACACCACTCCATACTTTGTGTTGTCAGCTCTTTCCCGGAAACATGTTTGATTTTAAAGAACTACTGGGCATCTCGATGTGGCTAAGGAGCTCGACAGAAAATAAAATGTATGTAAAAGAACAAAACAGTGCCACCTACACAGTTTGATTGGCAGGTTGTTTCTGGAAAGTGCAGCACAGAGATGCAGCAGAACTGCAAGCCATGAAAGATGGAAATGAAGCTGAGATGAATACACTTTCCCCTGGTTTTCACCAAAGCTGCTTTATTGTCAGTGGCATTTTCTTAATTTAAGTCCAACTGGCTTGTACTTGCAGGGTATAAGGAAGAAAAGGCCGGGATCAGCCACTGAATCAAATATTTTGCATACAAATGGCATTTAGAAATGAGAGGATTGATCTGAGGTGTGACACGGGCTCCTGTGGGTGCAGTTTTATCAGCATTGAAGACTCTGAGCGGCGTTACGTAACAGTGTCGTTCAGAGGTGTCGCTGGAGGCGGAGGAGGGCACACAGGTGGGAGGAATATAGGTTAAAGTGGAGTTCGAGAGAGGTTTACGACATATACATCACCCACAGCGGGAAATCTAAAAGCAGGGCGATGTGTTCCACTAGCAATCTGATACCAAGTAAATACAGGTCCAATACTGCTGATACCAATACTGATACCGATACTTTGATCCTATTAAGGCAGGTTACATATGGGAGAGCAGTGTGTCATAATGAATTTTTCAGAATTCAGTTGGCTATGTTCTTAACTTCCCAGTAATCGCTCCAGTATCGATCTAATACCGATACCAGTATCGATACTATCGATACTTGCATCGATCAGCCTACATCTAGCTTCCACCTCACACCTACAACATGAAGGTTTCAGTCTCAAGAGATGCAGATGTACTTTCATTTCACATGACACCTTGCTTTACCTGAAGCTCAGACAAAGAAGTAGGAAAACCTCGAGCTTTCTGTCATTTCTTCTGTTTTGACAGTGAAGACATCTTCAGTGGCAATATATAGTAATATGAGCACATGTGATGCCATATGTTGTGAAGAACGGTGGTTTTTGACCTAAATTGATGACACTTGACACGCTGAAGTTAACACTACCTTTCAGTCTGTGTGAAAACTATTTATAATCAGAGCTGAAACTCCCCGAAAAACAGATCCAACTTGTTTCTGCTTGGCTGAAAGCAAACCATGCTATTCTGTTATTCATTTTTTCTTTTGGGGGTAAAGGGGAAAAAAGTCTGCTGCACAGCAAATAGAGAGTCACATATTCAATACACATGTTCACACGCAGCCGACATCACTTCCTGGAACGACAAACTGACAGTGCACGACCAAAAGCCAAGAGCTGAGAGGGATATTTGACTTGACAGTCCATGCTGAGGCAATTTTCCAATGTGGTTGAGCAACAAAGTTCTATTGTGCTTTGCTCTGTGCTGCATTGTTTAATTCTCCTCTAATTACTCATCATTTATACAGCCTAAAGATCCCCACTCAAGGTAAGCTAAATTAAAAAACAAGCTCTGAAATGAAAACAGACTAAAGAGTCTAGCAGGATAAAACCAAGTATAACCTCCTTTCTCTCCAGTTCAGTGACATGCAGTATTTCCCAGCCTGGTTTGCAGCCCGCACTAAGGCCTGCTGGTGAGTAATGTGTGATGGGTGTGAGCTCAGAGGGGTCGGCGGCCAGCGTGCAATCTCCTCAAAGCCGCTTTTGTGGTGCTGCTGGCTTGAACGCTCACTCCAGGCTATGGACAAAGAAGGGAGGGAGAAAATGGGGAGGAAAAGTGAAAGGGGGAAGCTAGCAGCAGCTCCGTGGAGCAGCGAAAGAGAGAGTGTGCGTCTAAGTGTGGCCAATCATACTCCTATTGAGGCTTTTGCAGTTGTAACACTTCCAGAAATCACGTCTGGTGTCTCTCCTCGAGACTGTTGCATTAAGGAGTTAAAAGGTCGGGGAGAGATTCTGTCGAACAACCCAATCAGGAGGCTGCTTAATATGTACAAATCCTTCAGTGAACTCTATGAAAGCCTGAGTTCATGGGCTGGATGGGTAAACAAATTTAACAGGGAGGGGGTTCATTTGGCTCAAATCATGTATCTAAAAAGAATACAATGAAAATAAAGAAAAAAGAAAACAGGAGATAGTGAATACATATTGTCACTTATGTGCACTAGCACTCACAAAACAGAGGATTTTAACTAAAATGCCCTGAAATATCCATTAAATGTACATTTTAAAGAGTGCTAAGAGAGTCGATCCTATATGATTAATAAGACTATACACTCTACCACCGTTACAGACTACACAACAAATTTAAGGATAAACAAGTTCCTCTAAACCACATCATGACTCCGTACGCTTAATTACGACCATTCACATATGGGACACTCATAGAGAAATGTAGCCACAGTTATAGAAGTGCAAAAATATCTGTCTTAGATTGGAGAGAGAAAGCAGGAAAGACATTTTCTCAAGGTGCAGAAGTCAATCTATGAGCTCACCAACCACCAAGACAGGACTGTGAGCGGGGCTGGACTGGGACAAATAGTCAGGTCCATATTTTTGGTCCAGACAACCCACCATGATCACTCAAAAAATTTATATATATATATATTATGCACATATCATGTATACATTTCTTTCTTTTTTTTTAATTACAGATATTAGAACAGTTTTTAATCAGGTCAGAATATTCATTCATTTTACCTGAACCCTTAAATCGCTCCCTTCCTAATTATCTCCATCTAGTTGTTACTGGTACTACTGTTCACTGTAGAGCAGCAACGACAGATAACATGTCGCTTCATTTGACACATTTTGCTGCATCTATTTTTACTTTCTTTTTATTGTTTTCTTTCAGCTTTCCAGCTCCACTTTTTTCCAACTTTTTCTATAGACTGTGGTTTGATTGAGACTCAGTTAGCTACCATTCAACACTTATACCAAAACTTCAAGCAAGAGCTGGTTTACATTTAGCATAAAGATACATTTTCTAGCACTATGATTTGAGAAAATAACATATTTTAGAAATTATGTCAGTAAAAAAATCGACGTCTAACAGTAAAATCCTGATTGTTGCCATGTTGTAATGCTAACTTTGCTAGCATTAATTTTATCTTTCGGGCCAGAGCTAAATGATAAAGCTGATCATCCATGGGGGCAAGAGCTAGAGCTAAAGCTCTAAAACATAAAACCTTACAACTTCTGCATATATACTCTTAAGCCAAATGCTTCCAAATATGTAGGGTTAATAAATTGTTATATACTTTAGAATGGTTATACACTTGGGAAAAAAAAAACCTACAAAATGAAAATATCTCCAACTCTAGGTATCATTGCTGTAAATGCCTAATCCTTCATGTAAAAGCATAATAAGATTTTCTTAAACAAAGCCACCTACAATAGCTAACCACCTTCAGCATGGCCAAAAGAGAGTGAACTACACCACCTAAACACCCTGTTATGGTTCATTTTTTGCACGTTTGTGACTTCCACTTTACCCAATGTGTGTGTGCAAGAGCTGTAAGCTGAGGGAGGGGAAGAGGGAGAGCCATCGAGAAGAAGATGTATGTAAACCCATTTCCAAACAAATGGGCCCGACTGCACAGCAACGTAGAGAGGTGCCATAAGCGTCCAGCGTGCATAATGCCCGCATGAATCAAGACTTCCCGGCTGTTGAATGTGACCACACAAGCTTGCGTTTGAATAGCACATATCATCAACAACAGTCGCCGACCCTCAACAGCAAGGCCCCATTCTGAAGTTGGGAGTCACTGATCATTATTGTAAACGCCTTGAAACTGGAGGTAGCTAGCCACATTCAGTCACTCATACATGTTTATACAGTTTGTGTATGATGGAGATGCAGTGCAATATAGTACATGTAAAACAAAAACAGGGGAGGTTCAAAGTGTTGTGCTGAGGACAAATAAGTGACAAATAGAAGGCTTTTAAGAGCCTATGCAGCAGTGCATTTAGTTTTAGTATGCCCTTCCAGGAAGCCATTGCTACCAATAATTTCACTTCAATATGGTAATCAGTGACCACACTTTTAAAACTAATCAGAGCTTAGCTCCCTAGACCAGAGCTGTAAAATCATAATGCAAGGAGACAAACTGTATTAACCCTCTCAAGGCAGGCGTTGCCGATTTGCAACAGTTAAAAACTAACAACCTGATTACCCCACATACATATTTTATGAGGTTTTTTTTACTCAGAAGTACCACTGCAAGACTTGGTCGTGCATTAGCAACAAAAAGTTTAATTTGAGCCTGAGAGGATTAACTTTAGGACTGATTTGACACTAATAAAGTTGGTTAGAGGGTCTTGGTTACTCTATCATGTTGTCCTTGGTGCGCCACTGCCAACTTCTCAACTAACTTTTTTTATTCGCATTTTCCAATAGACTTCCAGTTTCATATAATGAATGAAGTCCTGTGGAACTGTAGGCTGAAACTTCACATGGCTAAATTATTGAAACTATTGTCATGTTTTGGATAAAAGGAGCCATTGTTGGATTTTTACAGGTTTCAGTTTTTGACCACAAGCCATTTTACAAGATATGCCAGTTAGATTGTGCTTTGAAATCATCACCATGACCAGCTAGTGTCATTTAACTACCTTTCTAATATAATTATCCTTGGTAAGTGGAGGAAGTTTGTCTTTACTGTCACATTTTTTTAAAATTCGGACACATAATTGATAGTTCCCAATAAAAAGGAGTATCGCTAGTTGTAGGAATTGAATGACTCTCATACATCATCTGTAATGTGACCAAATTTCTTTATATTTTCACAAGTCCAATCAGAGCGTACAGCAATGTGCAGTATTAAAAACAAAATCTTATTTTTGTCAATACATTTTACAAAAATGAACACAGTGGAGCATGTTTAAATACAAGTCCAGGACAGTTCAAGAAAAAGAATCCTTAGATTATTAAAACAGTGCAAGAGAGTAAAGATCACCAACTTGCAGTAAGAACACTAGAGCCATTATTCTCAGAATTAAAGACTGTTGCTCATGTTTAAAGTTCAAACAATCTGAACGATAAACTGAGAACTGTCTGAATAATATTTATTTATAAACAGATTTAATTTTGTCCCCTGATTGCTAAAACGTTGATAACAGTTTTTTTGTTTGTTTTTTAAGCCAAAACTCATATATATATATATATATATATATATATATATATATATATATATATATATATATACAGTATATATATATATATATATATATATATATATATATATATATATATATATATATATATATATACAGTATATATATATATATATATATATATATATATATATATATATATATATATATATATATATATATATATACTGTATATATATATATATATATATATATATATACAGTATATATATATATATATATATATATTCTAGCAGCACATGGTGTCCAGGTCCAAGGGCTACAACAAAGTCAACTCTGGCATTCAGCCTGCATTAACAGCCTTGTGCACACTACTTTTAGCATTTCCACCACTCCAATTACACATTCTTTACCTTCCCCTCCATCCAACCTGTGCTGGTCCCATTAGAGCTGTAGATTTTCTGCTCATTTGCTAAGCATCATGCATCATCAGACAGATGCAGGTTTGCGCTGTCTGTCTGCACATGTGCGTCAAACCTGCACCCAGGCACAAGCTCACATGTGCGCATGCGTATACAAAGGGCGGAAAAGAAACCAAAATGTGCAGCTTTCTCTGCTCTGCAAAATACAATACCCACAAAATGCTGGTTCACATATACACATGATCACCCTGAGAGGCCTGGGTCTGAGCAAGGGCCCTGCCTGGGGATGTGTGTGTGGGGGGGGGGGGACTACCCTTGATACCCACAACCAACACAGCATGCATGGCAACAACAGTATGTGTGTGTGTGCGAGCATGTGTCTACAAACACAGAAATGTGTTTGCACGCATTCGAGAGGCTCCACTGTGACACAACAAGGCCATTATTTATCCCCTGATTGGGATGAAGGCAACAGCATTGGATTTGCACTACGCTGTGGCTCCCATAAAGACCAAGAGACGACATTTCCTCCCCATTTCCCTCATGAATATCAAAGACGAGGCAGCGCCACTGCCACAACAACACATAAGGAAAAATTACAGCCCTATTATTTTATTTGCATTACCTGTAATAGGCACCATATTGGGCGCTGTATTTATTGCCTTATCAGCAGCAGCTTGGCTGTAAACATTTGCTGATTTATTAGTCATCGGGCTTTACCCAAACATCAGACGTAATTACTGAGCAAATAGCGCAAGGACGGGATCGGGAATTTGGCGGGTTTTGCAGTGGATTGACCAGACTTAGCGTGCAGAAAGCAGGCAGCTTTAGCGCTGGAGGTAGAACGTGTCCATCACAGATGGAAGATCTGTTTTTTTCCCCGCCGCTGGCTCGGACCCAGGCATGCCTATAGTAGCTTCGACAGGGAATCAAGAGAATGGCTATTATTTGTACAGCTCTATATCCAGAGTGAGTCCTATCAGGGATGTGGTTAGTGTTGTTTTTATTCTTTACCTGAGCGCCTGCTTCCATCCAATTATGTTGTTTGTCTTCTCAAAGACCCCAATACCTCTAGCTTTGTGCACCCCCCACCCCTCCTCCTCCACGCAACCATGCTCTTCCCCACGCTGTTCCACAAAAAAAAAAGTTAGATAGAACTAGATCCATTAAGTTGGTGAAATGAACACTCAAAGACAAACACACACACACAAAAAAGTGGCAGAGCGGGTTACCCTAGGTGCGCCGGTTCTTCTGTTATCCAATTTTACTGGGATTTGGAGTGATTTGCGCCTCTCTCCCCGAGGGAAATAAATACTTTGATTAATGTAATCCTGGGCAGGGAGGTGCCACGAGCCCCCCTCTTCTATCCTCGGGGACCGCCACTGTTTAACAAACAAAAACAAAACAACAACAAAAAAGGCAGTAGAAGAAGACGAGGAACATAAAAAAAAAGCAGGAATGACGTGCAGAGCGGCTGCAAACCAGGCCGCTGAGCCAAAGTACGAGTCTGTAGAGTTGATTTGCAGCGGATTTGGTTTATTTATTAATTACTCTGCTTAATAACAGAATATCAGTCTTGATTAGCATGTGTAATACAGGCTAATAGAACAGAAAAATAGCAGCGTGTCCGTAAACTGATTTGCATACACAATAAAACTGGGTTTGTTTTGATGCAGTTGCTGCTAGAGGTGGGGTGTGTGTGTGTGTGTGTGTGTGTGTGTGTGTCTGTGTTTTTGTATGTGTGTGTGTTGGGGGGGTTAAGCATGTGTGTCCATGCTGATGTGCTTTACATCTGTATGTGTGGTGCAGGAAAGGGAGAGGGGGATGGATGACTGTGTGGCACCCAGTGAGGTGTGGGGATAGACTGGGACAAAGCTGGAGCACACACACACCTTTACCCCTCACTCACCTCCTCACTCTTTTATTTCCTCCTACATGTGCCCGCCTTCACCTTATTCCATATGCGCTCAGCCTCAGTGCAACTTTTGACCTTTGTTTTTAAATTAAATCATTTTAATTACAATCTGTTGCTCTTGCTCAACTTAAAACTTGGTTATTTTTTGTCTAATTGAAAGTGATTTTTTTAATTCATTGTCAGAAAGAATTACTTATATATATATTTATATCCTCTCTTTTTTTAAAAAGAGGCACAGCCATCTCTGTTTTTCACCAAATTATAACATCCCTGCTGATTTCCAATCTGAAATCAATACCCGGCCCTGCTGATGCAACGCCTGAGCCAGGACTCTTGTTTGAAATGAGCACCAAGCGTCACTACTGAGTGAGTCCTGCGATAACACTAAACATATAATCTTTACCTCCGCGTTGGCCTATTTGCAAGCTGTAGGCCTATAGTGCTTTCACCGACTAATACAGGGTAATTACCAGCCCCGTGTAGTGCAATATAACTCTACGGTGGCCTTTAATAATAGAATATTAATAAAGAGCCTCTGTCTCGTTTGAATGGCTGAAGTATGTGTGTGTGGAGGGAAAAAACCCCATTCATGTCTGAAATTGAAGGCATGTTTAATGCTTAGACTCAGTGTGGCCCATTTAATTAGCTGTACAGGAGCTACATTATCATTTAAGTGCTCCAAGTTGGATTCGGCTTTAAATCAACGTTTGGCCCCCGACTTGGGACGCACTCAACGTATGTCGCGTGGGGATTAGTGGGGGATAAATTATGGGTGCCCATAGGCAATTTATGGCAGCATAATTAAAATGGCGGGAAATGCATCAATATAATCTGAATGTTGGAACTTGTAGTGGTGGAGTGCCTCCCCAATAAACCGCGGATGCAGAAAGTATAGAGCCACAGTGACCAAACTCAGCGATACTGCAAATTCTGACATCAACTTGATACCAAGTAAATACAGGGACAGTATTGCCGATACCAATACCGATATCTTTTACCTATAAAGGCAGCTTATTTAGAGAGCAATGTGTCATGATTTTTAAATTCTGAACACATTTCAATGACCACTAAGTCACTGTGATTTTTACGTTTCCAAAATAATTATGTATTTAACACAATTCAGTGGGCTACATACTGAACTTAGGTGATAAGAGCAAAATCTGAACCCGCACCGCTGTGATCTGATGCCAATACCAACGTTGGTATCGATACTAACGATATTTGAATGGCTCCACCTCTGGATATCTGAGGGGTTTGAGGGGGACGGAGTGACACTTATTTGGTGTTTTTTGTTGTGTAGTGCAGGTGCAGCAAGTATACTCTGAATTAAATCAACTTTAAAATGTTGCTCCTGGCGATCTGTGCAACTTGGCTCCCTGCTACCAATAACCATCACTGTCAGAACGGGTGCATAACGCAGAGTGATAACACCCAGTGCTTTTGCTGCTGCTGCTGCTGCTGCTTGTGGTGATGATGAGGATGATGAAGACTGGATACTAAATGGCCGGTAGAGCAATACGGGGAGGGATGAATTGCAAGAAAGAGCCTTTGACTTTGCTAATAATTATTAATGTCCCCGCGTCCTCGTCTGCTTCATATGGCTCAGACTCATCGCTCAGGCGGCTGCAGATGGCGGCTGAACCACTATGCATATGAACCGTGCAGGACTGCGCTCTCGCTGATAGGCTCCTGTCCCGGATCGATACAACAGCATTCCTTAGAAAGCTGAAGTTTTACGCGGAGGTCTAAGACATATTTAGAATATATATATATATATATATATATATATATATATATATATATATATATATATATATATATATATATATATATATATATATATATATATATAGTTTCATTTCAGTATATATATAATATGGTGTGTTAGCCCCTGTTTTTCAAAAATGAGCACCACATCTTTGTTGCAGTGACCCACAGAAATCAGTCACTTTTCCTGCCGTGGGCGGGCGATATCTTAATTGCCAATCTTCCCCGTTCAGCCATCGATTCATGCCATAAAGTGGGAACGCACCTACGCGCACTGCAAGAAAATGTACATGTACGTAAAGCCCATTTCATGCCATTCAGTCACTCATACTTTAAAAAACAGAAGGGGGGGTGGGCTGAAAAAATGCACTGGCACACAGCAAGGTGAGGGTGAAAGGGTCCATTTTTTTCTTGCAGAATTACAATTTTCTTGTTTTTTTCTTTTTCTTTTTTTAAAGTGTGTGTGGGGGGTAAAATCAGCTAACTAGGTTTGTGATTTTATGAAATAAACTCTTAAATAATTCAAATAAAGCCCACAAATATTAAAGATGCAGGGTTTTTTTGGAGGGGGGGGTTGCAGTGTAAGCTGCACCATGAGTGAGCGCGACACCTGGCGGCAGCTTCATCATTCTCAATCGTCGAGGCCAACAACGACTTGCAAACCGTTTCCTCCACCTCAGCACCGACCGGACCGCCGAGAGGTGGAGAGGCCTTTAATGCAGCTCAAATACACGAGAATTTATTTAATAAATTACAAAAATTATTTACATTAAAAAAAATCATGAAGAGTCAAGAATGTGGTGTTGATTTTTGTTCTAATTAATTTAAAGTTAACTTCTGCGCATATCTGAGATGAGTCATAAATGAGAAAACGTCGTTAGAAAGCGATAATTAAAAAGGAATAACAGACAAATCAAGCGGGTTTGTTTGCCCCTCTCCTTCCGCTTGGAGCGGGCAGCACCGGTGCTGCTGGCCCGGGACACACCGAGCCCCTTTTCATCTCGACTCCAGTGCACAAACATACAACTTAATGCGACCAGTGTTCCCCCTCTTTTATTGGGCTCACCATGGCTACCAAGCGCTGGGCTCAGAAATGCTCTGCCCCCTGAATCAATGAAGGGAAAGAGGTTTTTTAACCCGTGAGAAAAAGAAAAGAAAAAAAGTCACACTCAGCAGCTCCTCAAATCAACTTCGACTGTAAAATATAACACAAACTTATTTCCTGTGCCCACTCCTCTCTTTGCCTTTATTAAAAAATAAATAAATAAATAAAAAGAAAGAAAGAAAAGAAAAGAAAGAAAGAAAACCTTTCTTGACGCTCACTGGAAGATCTCCAAAAACCAAAACACACACGACAAAATCTGAAGTCATCCACATTCAAATCCGCGCTATTTATAAGCCTTTTTTCTCTCCTCTCTCCTAAACTTTAAACAAACTCCACAGCAGTGGAGGATCGATTCGTATTAAAACCCATTTTCATACTGCACTTGCCTACGCGAACTCTCTGGAGGATTCCACTGAGGGGTTTCCACTCTCTCTCTCTCTCTCCCTGCTTAAAAATGTGATTGATTGCACTTTTCTCCGGTGGACATTCGCTACAAAGCAGCACAGCATCTGCCCGATATTTATATATATATTTAATTTAAAAATAAAAATAAAAAAGAGAAAAAGAAAGGAAAGGAAAGAAAGAGACGGGATGACTGGGGTGCAAACTGCGGCGAGCATATTGATTTTTACGCATTCAGGAGAGAGGAAACCAAAAGCAAGAAGACGAAGAAGAAGAAGAAGAGGAGGAGGATACGAGTGCAGGCTGAAATGTCGTTTAAAGGACAGACAAGGTGGTGGTGGAGGTGGGGGAAAGAGAGCAAGCCACGAGCGAGAAGAAGAACAAGAAGGCGATAAACTCCAAAACATCCCTCGTGCGCAAAAAATAAACAAACAAATAAATAAATAAGCAAAGGTTATCGATGATTGTTGACTTACCTCGTGTCCGAGAAAAGTGGAGCTGGTGCCGGTGATGGTCGGTGTCGGTGTGTGTGAGTGTGTGTTGGGTGGTGTTGTGTGTGTGAGGTGGGGGGTAATAAATAAGCTTCACCGTTGCTCGCGTGCAGCCTGGAAACGGTTATCTGTGTGTCTTTTTCCTACGACTCGGTGCTCCCTGAGATTTTCTTCCCTCTGCCTCGACTGAGCAGGAGCTGTGCTCGGCTCCGCTATTATTTTCACCAAAATGTATGAAAATTTATGCAAATGAAAATCAGCACTAACTGTTCGTCTCTTGTTGTACTTGGGGATGATTTTTTTCCTCTCCCCCCCCCCCTTTTTTCCTTTCTTTCTTTCCTTCTTTTTTTCATACACAATAAATGAACCCCACCACCCCCCACTACCCTACCCCACCCACCCCCAATCCGCAGCAGGGGAACTTGGGGGACCTTTTTTTGTAGTAAGCAAATAAATAATAAACACATCACATATCAGAGAGGAGTGGGTTTGTTTTCTTTCCCTGACTCCTCTTTTATGTATGTTACATATTTCTTCTTCTTCTGTTCTTTTTCCGGTCTTGTCTTCTCTGCATATGTGCTGTCACGTTTGTGCCGCTGGCCGCCTGAGACGCCCTTTCAAAGCGTGCGGCGGTGTGGACTGAGCAGCAGTAATTTAGACAGAAATCCTCACTGTATATTAATGAATGGAGGGGGCCCCCACGGCTCTGGGCCCTAGCCTGCCCATTCAATGTAAACAAATCCACGCGGCTCCCTCGATTTTTGAGCCCAGTCCAAATTAAATCTGCTGGGATGAGGAGGAGGAGAAGAAGAAGAAGAAGGGAGGAATCGGGGCGGTGGTGGTGGTGGTGGTTCACTGGCATGGAGTACACAGCTACTCGACCGCCTTATATTTGCTCTTAAATCCCATTTGCAATAAAAGTCTTTGCGTCATCTTTGATTTGGGGAGCTTATGAGGCGATGTTGGGGGTTAAGGCGGGACATGCGCCGCTAATCTGCCTGAAATTCACCTGCTTACAGGCCCAAACCCAGCCAGTGGGTGCAGTGGGAGCTATATATCTGTGGCTTATTACCACCCATTGGTGCATGCGCATATAAGCACGCAGGGAGAGGGGGAAAATAGAGGGAGGGGTGGGGGGGATGTCCTCTCACAAAGGGCTCCGTTCATCTCTGGAGGGGGGGGGGGGGGGGTCATGTGGTCATCTTGAGTGACGGTGCAGGCCATGTCTCCGTAAAGGGCTGCTCAGCTCGCCCTTGTTTTGGTCACCACTTTTCTTGTCTAACCCCCAGGTGTTTTAAAAGTGATTCAATATCATACCGATCAATACCGATGTTTTTAACCCGCACGTAGGTGACAGCGGTGTGTCTTTATTTATGACACAAGTCATCATCAATTTACAAATTCAAATCACTGAGATTTTTCTTTTAACTTTTAACTTTCTACAATAAGTAGTTAAGCTTTTCGTGCAGTGGCTAGAAATTTTTACATGGGGGCCAGCAAGTGTGTATGTGTGTCTGTGGAGGGGGGGGGGGGGGGGGGGTCAAGGTAGGGTGGCACATACCTCTTTAGAGAAATAAGTGAAACTCACCCTGTATGTCAGTGGAGTCAACAAAATATCCACAGCATATCCACAAAAACTACTATTTTAAGCACACAAAAGTTGGGAGTTGGGGGTCAAGGCTCTACATCAGTTGCCCCCCATAGATCCACTAATGTTTTCGTGTATTTTGAAACTTTTTTGTTTTGTTTTATTTTGTTTTTGCGGAGGCCTATAATGTAAATGTACCTGTCTCTAAAGGACTATTCGAGTCAGCTCTTGTTTAAATGTGCTGTAGGCTGTAAAAGAATTGATGTGACAGTCAACAAAAAATGGTTCAGACATCTTTTATAGTGTATGTCTGAGTTGGGTTGTTTTTTTGTTTGTTTTTTTGTCATTTCCACCCCCCCTCCAAAAAAAAAAAAAAAAAAAAAAAAAAAACTAGAACTAACACTCTTCAGCAGGCTACATACTGAACTTGGGGGATAAATACAAAATATTAACCCTATTGTGCTAGTTTCAATCTGATATCGATACCAGTGTTTATATCATTATTATTGATATTTGTATCAATCGTCCACATCTGTTCACTGGATGTAAGATACAGGATGGCAGTCTCACCTGAGCCTGTTTTTTGCTTCTTTGTTTGCTCTCTTCAGCAGGTGGATTTAGACAAACCCCACAATCCTGAGACTGTAAAGCCCTTTTTTGTACACTCATGTCCCAGAGAGGAGTGACTCCCAAAAACTAATCTTTTTATCCACTAAAACGTGCATATTTGTCTTACAGACAAATATGCACGTGGAACACACCAGAGAGCGTTTGTCTTGATTATGGTTTAAATGTCAGTTTATCCAAACTTTATTTCCCCCGCGCTCCTCATCCCGTTTGTGTACTAGCATCTCACCACTATTTACTACCAAGTTGTACCCCAGGTTTTGTTTGGACTGCAATTAAAAATCAGCCAATCGGAACAGCCGGAAGGAGGGCTCGTGCGCCCGGAGCAAGGCTGGCAAAAAAAAAAAAAAAAATCTGCCAATCACGCCCCGGGTAACCAATCAATGCGGACGCACGGGGGTAAAACACCGCGTCCTCTGGCTGGGAGGTGGGGAGGGTGGAGGACTTTGGGGGTGTTGGAGGGGGGCGGGGCTGTCGGGAAGAGAGAGAGAGAGATATAGAGAGAGAGAGGCAGGGGGGGAGAGAGCGAGAGAACAAGCGAATGAGAGAAGAGGCTCGCGAGCAGCGCCGCGCACTGTTCCACTGGATTGTACTTGAACGGGAGTTTGCGGTTTGGCAGGTTTATACACATCAAAACAGAACAAAGAGACGGGCTCGAGCACGGCCACAGCGCCGGGAAACAAGAGAGGAGAAGAAGAAGAAAGCGAGGGGAGAAATCTCAGCGACTGAATTACAAAAGAACTGAGGACACTCCGCTCATGGTTTCCACATCTACGCGGGGACATAAACCGGGACTTTGTACGCTGTGGAGAATTTGCGAGGCTGTTCTTTTTTTTCCTTCTTTTTCGTGTGTTTTGTTTGTTTTCTGCAGCCACCGAAAGTTTGCTTCGGGACAAGCGCGTGCCGTTTTTCTTATTTGAATTTTTAATGTTCGCAGTCTCACCCCAGCGAGAAACTTTCGAGCCGGACAGCACATGGTTTGAAAAAGGGCTTCTGAAATACGTGGATGTTTTAATCCCTGCAGTAGAATGTTGTAAACACGAGAGGATTTTATCCACTTTTTTTCTACTCCAGGATTTTTATCTTATTTTTCCGATGGTGTTTGCCAAAGAGAAAAAACCTTCCCCGTACTTTTAAAAGTTTGAATAATTCATGAGATACGATTTGCCTGCTCGAGAGAAGTGACGGTTTTAGAAAAAAAGAAGAAGAAAAAAGGGGGAAGAAAGAGAAAGAGAGAAAGGGAGGGGGGTTATCCACAAACATATTAATAAGGGGCTGACGGAATGGCCACCGCGGCTTCCAATCCTTATCTCCCCACCAATAGCATCTTATCGTCCGGCTCCATCGTGCACTCTGACTCCGGAGGTGGTGGCATGCAGCCGGGCAGCGCTGCGGTTACCTCCGGGTCTGGGGGCTACAGGGGGGACCCCACGGTCAAGATGGTTCAGAGTGACTTTATGCAGGGCGCCATGGCAGCGAGCAACGGGGGGCACATGCTGAGCCATGCCCACCAGTGGGTGACGTCCCTCCCGCACGCCGCCGCGGCCGCAGCGGCGGCCGCTGTGGCCGCGGCGGAAGCCGGGTCCCCCTGGTCGTCGAGCCCGGTCGGGATGACGGGCAGCCCGCAACAGCAGGACGTGAAAGGATCCGGCAGAGACGACCTGCACACGGGCACCGCTCTACACCACAGGCCCCCCCACCTAGCTCCCCATCAGACTCACGCCGGGAGCTGGGGCAGCACCACGGCGGCTCACATCAACTCCATCTCCGGGGGGCAGCAGCAGCAGCAGTCGCTCATCTACTCCCAGCCCGGAGGCTTCACTGTAAACGGCATGCTGAGCCCGGGCGGACAGAGCCTGGTGCACCCAGGGCTGGTGAGGGGGAACACCCCGGACCTGGACCACGGCAGCCACCACCATCACCATCACCACCAGCATCCGCACCACCAGCATCACGGAGGCGGAGGAGGCGGAGGTGTCAACAGCCACGACCCGCACTCGGACGACGACACGCCGACCTCGGACGACCTGGAGCAGTTCGCCAAGCAGTTCAAGCAGCGGAGGATCAAGCTGGGCTTCACGCAAGCAGACGTGGGCCTGGCTCTGGGCACCCTGTACGGGAACGTCTTCTCACAGACCACCATTTGCAGGTTCGAGGCTCTGCAGCTCAGCTTCAAGAACATGTGCAAGCTGAAGCCTTTGTTGAACAAGTGGCTCGAGGAGGCCGACTCTTCCACGGGCAGCCCTACCAGCATCGACAAGATCGCGGCGCAGGGGAGGAAGCGAAAGAAGCGCACGTCCATCGAGGTGAGCGTCAAGGGGGCTCTGGAGAGCCACTTTCTAAAATGCCCCAAGCCCTCGGCCCAGGAGATCAGCAGCCTGGCGGACAACTTGCAGCTGGAGAAGGAGGTGGTTAGAGTGTGGTTTTGCAATAGGAGACAGAAGGAAAAACGGATGACGCCCCCGGGAGTGGCGCAGACGCCGGAGGATGTGTACTCTCAGGTCGGCAATGTGAGTGCAGAAACACCGCCCCCCTCCATGGACTGCAAACGAATGTTCAGTGAAACATAGAAACAGCACAGCAGAATATTTTATATCAAATTAAAACTGTTTAGGACATAAAAGCAACACCATACAGACTATCGCCAAGATAGACAAAAAAACAGAAAAAAGACAGCAAAAAAACATTTTTTTGATACTGTGATTGTGAGGGAATATGAATGAGACTGCAAAACAAAAACAAGAAAAATACAAAAAAACAAAATGTGTTATCTATTTTTCACCAGAAACAAAAAACCTTCACCCCTTCCCTTCTTTTTTTCTTTTTGTGTCCTCCCCCCTCTCTTCTTCCAGGCCCTTAAAGAAATGTCTTTACCTAAAAGGTTCCTTCTGCTTTTTTCTTTCAGGGGCATTTTTTAGTAGATTACTTAAAAGATGATGCAAGTGAAGCGAGCGACCAGAGGGTGACAACCACAAGTTCATTCCACCAGGTAATTTTGGCGCATTGAGACAACAACCAAGAGGAAACCCAAGTATTTTTTATTATTATTATTATCATTATTATTATTATGATTATGACGATGATGATTCCGTTTTTTTAAAAAAAGAAAGAAAGAGAAAATTCTCTGTCCCTCCAAATCCCCATATAAAACAAAAAAGGACAAATTAAAAAATATCACCCCTCATTTCTCATTTTCCTGTGTTTGACTGAAGAAACAACAAAGGACGCTCTTTTTTTCTTTTGGGGGCTTTTACATTTTAATTATTTTTTTGTATATTCAGAAATGGGACTGAACCGCCCCTTTCTACTTCTCCATGCCCAACAATAACAAGAGAGACAGGAGGGGGGGTAAAAACTGCAACTGTGTGAAGAAGAGTGACATCCACGAGGCTTCCTTTATCATTTGCAGCTTCTTTTTGAGGTGGACTGCATGGTTTCACTTATGGAGAATTAGGGATATTTTTTTTTCTTTTCCTTCCCTTTTTTGTTTGCCATCTTTGAGGCCCCTCACGAGAAAGAAAAGACGAGCAGGACCAGGACTGACCTGAAAAAAAATACAAAATCCTTCACGTGGGAGCTTCTTCGATTCTACCTATTATTATTAATATTATTATTATTATTATTTAATGGACACCACGAGTGGATTTTTTTCTTCTTCATATAAACACACACACATATATATATATATATATTTTTCCCCCCCTCATCAACAAATAGAGACATTTGCAAAAGACTCCAGCTGCACTTCTTTGAGAGAAAAAGGACAAAAAAAGAAAAAAAATTCTGTTGCCAAGTGTGACTGAGTGGGTGCTGTGGATATCCTATTAATGCTGCCCTTTGTAAGCAGTATTCTTTGGTAGGTTTTAATAAACAAAAAGAAAAGAAAATGAAAAAAAAAAACTGTAAAGGTGGCAATATAGATCACTAGATCAGATACTGATCTGAGTTATTTACTTTATATTTTTCATCCAAAAATGACTTGTTTTAATATTTTATTGGGAATACTTTCAACACGGTAATTTATTTTTCTTGCCCCCCACCCTCCCCACCCCTTCCTACTCCTGAAGGAACTTGTGTAAGATGCTTTCCCCTCTCTTGTTTTTATTGTTTTAAAAAATATGTGTAAATATATATGTATATATATTTACATATATATAAAAAATTTTGCCCTTATTTGTTCAATTTTGTTTTCTAAAGGAGCACAAATCACCATAAGCTGACCGTTGTTAGGTAATAAGGGTATATTTTGATGTGATCAGTTTGATTGTAATTTAATTTCAGTAGTGGTTCCGTACGAGCTGATTGAGACACAATAAATTTGTTAGAATGAAACGCAGTCATGTTGTGTTTTCCACTTTTATTTACTCATGTATTTAACACAAAAGCTCAAAAATAATCCAGATGCTGTTATTTGCGTGCACAGCTGCAGAATAATAATAAAACGCGGGATTCATTTATTTAAAAAAAAAAAAAACAGCGCGTGGGATTTGTTGACGCAGTAAGAGTGCGTGATGATGGGGTAAAGGTGCAGTAGTGTTCTCATCATCATCATCATCGTCATCATGCCATAACTGCTGTGGAGTGAGTGGAACATCGCGGTCAGCTGCAGGCCTGCACAGTGCATGTGCTCGTCTGGCTGTTTGTTTACATCTGCTGCCTCTTCAGGGCCTGCGCGAAAAGCAGGAAAGTTAGCCTTCAGGCTGGGAAATGGTTCCTACTTATATTTAAAACAGAAATAAGTAAAGAGGATTAAAACGACGGTCTCTATTGTGTAGTTTTAAAAAAAACGACTGTGGTTTTACAATAATTCTGCTGTTTTGTATATTCACATATATATATATATATATATATATGTGTGTGTGTGTGTGTGTGTGTGTGTGTGTGTGTGTGTGTGTGTGTGTGTGTGTGTGTGATATAGGTGCAGTAGGGCGCTGTGGGTTAATGTCGCTGCTGTGTGGAGCCTCCTGATGTTCTGGGGTTGTGTGTTATGTAATATTTAAGCTCGCAGTCCAGATAAACATACTCAGCATCATGTTTGGGGATTTTTTTCATCCTCCTGCTTTAATTCTGCTCAACATTACGAGAGGCTAATCCGCACAATGATTTCCTTAAGTTAGACTTTATAAGCCGGCTGCCTGGCTCTCCTCTGCCCCTCGCTGTGCAGGTGTGTTTGGGTCCACGGGCTCCATAAACCCAGTGGAGCTGACATGTTGTTTTAGGATCCGGGGCAGTGGGTCACTGAGGTTTTTAAGCACCGAGTGTGTCCACAGCCTCAGCACGGTGCAGTCTGACAGGGAAATATACCAGCCAAACAATATCACTAATAGCGCCTGCGCAGACCAAAAAAAGCATCTTGTAATGTTTGTCTTTCTGTAGTAAATCTAAATTATTATTTTTATTATTGTTGTTGTTATCATGCAAATTTTATCACCATGAAAACGTGTCCCTGTCTTTCAAACTTTTTTTTTTAAATTTGTACTGAAAATATACAAAATATATACATATTTTATTTATTTGAGGGTTTTTTTTTCTGAAGTTGTCTTGCTCGCCTATTCAGCAAAAACTCACCAAACGTGTCCTCGCGCTGCAGGATTTTGAATTTCGCGGATGATTTCCCCATACTAGTTGCTTAGCAACTGAATTCAATGATATAGAGAGAAGTGGGCATCATTTTTCTTTGTCTCCATTAGTAAAAGTGGCAGCAGAGGAGGCACGCTGCTGCACGTGAAGCCAGCAAAAAACAAACAAACAAAAAAAAACTTTACACCCTCTCTCGTGCATTTTTGCCTTTTAAAAAATAATATAATTAATTAAAATATTTTAAAATGTGCCGGGCTGCTTGTTTAATTGTGTTTAAATTACAAATAAATAAATAAATATGTGGGCGTGCTTATGAGACAGTAAACATTAAATAAAATACCGCGAGGTTCTAGTTTGGCCTACCTATTGCACGCGCTCATTATGCATGCACTTCCTGTGCTCTGCATAAAAAAAAACCCAAAGAGAAAGTCACGTGACTCGCCGAGATAAGACCTTCAGCACAGGCAGGAACAATCGAGGTTCCTCTGCAACAAATCCCACACTTGTGCGTTTACATTGCGTTTATGGATTCCAACCAAAAAAAGAAAAAAAGACACACAGACACACACAAAGAAGAGGAAGAAGAAAAAAATAGCTTTGAGAGCATCCAACAGTTTGCTCTTGCACAAATATCCCAATCTAGAGAGAGATTTTTAACCAAAGGGCGACACAAGAAACACACAGGAGGAAAAAGAGTTTCAAATCTCATAATGGGTTTTGATCCGCCTATTCTCCAACAGCTTTGCCTTTTTCATGGGTTTTCATAGCCGTGTTGGCAGCAGCAGCAAGCGGGTGTGCGTGCATGTAGGTGTGCGCGCGCGCACCGGTAGGCCCCGGGAGCTGGGAGCGCTTCGCTTTCCCCGCTATTGATTCTGGGGACGACGGTGGCCCGACAGGCTCGCCTCGCCCGTCCGCGCTAATTAAAGCCGCTCGTTGTCACAGCTATTCGCTCTTTAAAACCAGGCTTCAGCAGGGTGGAGAGCGGGTGGAGGGACTCCAGATTTTTCCTATAAATCCAAACTTTTGATGATAAATATTTCATGGGCCTTCAATCAGCCGCCGATACACACACACATACATGCAAAGTCTGCTTGAGCGCAAGAAATCTAATTTAAAATAAAAACAGTTACTTAATGAGATTCATATTTCAGTAAATGCTTCTGTTTGAATAAAAATAAATACACGTGTGTCTATTTGACTGCGACGTTCACGCTTGAATACATCCACCCAGACTTACAGGTGTTTGGGTTTATTTTTTTATAACGTTTTTACTGTTTTTAAATAAATAATACGCACCTCTGAAATCATATTTATACCCACCCTGTTTCAGAGGGTTTGAGCGCATTTACCACGCACAGGGTTTCTACTTTTAACAAGGCCCCGCACAACTTCCTCACTTTCTTGGCTCCACTTTCTCTGAAAGCACACCTATGGGGCAGGTGGGTGCCGGTCTCGCCCTCTGACCTGGAGAAAATGTGCATAAGCACAACTGGATTCTCCCTTCAAACCCTCCACCCACCCAACCACACACCCACCCCAAAAACCACCACGTTCATATTTACTCCACGTGTCGGGCGCATGAATATGGATTATTCAGAGCTGCTCTCCGCAGGGAGCCTTCCGCTTCCACGTCTACATGGATTTATGTGTGCTGCAGAAGAGAGAGAGAGGGAGAGAGAGACGCTCAGAAAAACCTATCCCCCTGTCTTCTGACTTCTGATCGTCATTAACAGTGGGTAGGATTTCCAGCCACCATGGCGCTTTATTTCACCCCACTCGTGTCCCGGTTGTCGGGCTGTCATCGTGGAAATTTTACGAGAAATTGTGGGAGCTGCTACAGGGTCAGTTTCAATTTTTGTGTGAAGATAATTCCCCATTTTTTTAAATTTTTATATTACTATATTTACAATTTAATATACATTCCGCAAACTAATAATAATAGTATATTTTATTATCATAAATATAGTTTTATTTGTGAGTTATTTGTAATTTATTCTGAATTATTTATTAGTAATTAAGTAAATAGTTTTGTTTATAATTTCATTTATTCGTAATTTATTTTTGTTTGTTTTGAATTCATTTCACAGCAATTTTACAGATTTTTTTCAAACGCACTATAACTAAGATTGACGCAACTATTTTAGTTATTCTTTTACTAGTCATCGTTATTCTTACCCCATTATTATTAATAATATTGTTATTATTATTATTATCATCATCATTATTTGCATATTTGTATGTAAATATAAAAAGAAAGTGGCATGCTCGACATTTACGGGAGACTTTTTTTTCCTCCTCTCGACATCAGAATATCTATCAGAGTCAAACAAAAGCAGTAGATCATAACAGGCCTCCGTGTAAATACAGCTTATCAAGACTCTATTGTGGCAGCAGGGAGAGAAGAAGAAGAAGGAGAAGAAGAAGAAGGAGAGGAGGACGTTTTAAAATATGACGTGACTCTCGGGGGTTTCCTCTCTATAAATTGTGAAGGTCATGGTTTTGTGAGCAGGCAGGATGGATAGGTGGAGGAGGAGGAGGGTGGGGTGAATGGAGTCTGAAGGAAGCTCAGCTCTCACAGAGGTAATGTGCTTCAGCACCTCATCTGCCTGCGTGCATTTCAAAAGCGCAGAAAGCCTGCGCGCTGAAGTCTAATGTTTGTGGGGGTTTTCTACTCCTCTTCCTCTTTTTAAATCTCGCCTTTAACTCAGCAACACGAGAGCTTTGATTAGCAGTTCAGATACAAAATGCTCCATTAAAAAAAACAAAATGATTATTGATTATTTAGACACGAGATTTTCAAAGTAAATTCACTAAAACGCTCCTGCACATTCCTGTAAGTGTTTCTCGCTTTTACACTGATGTGCTTCGGGTTTAAAACACCGCTAAAGTGGGTTTTTTTATTATTATTAGTATCATTGTAATTGTTTGTAATAATCATGTAATAAGCACATAATTCTCGTAAGTGCGTCACGGGAATTTAAATTTCTTATTATTTAAGGCGGTAAATAAACACACTTACAGGAAAGTTTAGTAGCAGCGAAATTGCTTTTTTTGTTTGTTTGTTTTAAGTCTCACACACACACACACACACACACACACACACACACACACACACACACTATTGCAATAAGTTGTATTTTCCAAAGGAAGTTTTTAGACGAAAAGTAGTCCCGTTTGTTTTTTCTGTTGCGGATCAGTGCGCAGACTACAGACCCTACACACCCCTCATTATTTATTATAATATACAACATATAATATATCAAATGAAATCAGGTACATACATACATGTGTGTGCGCGTAATTTTAGTTTCTGCGTGTTGTGTGTGGCTCATTTTGTGTCCCTGAAACGCCTCACTGAGAGGGAAAAGTTATATAGACAAATACAGAAGAAGCCCAGAAAGTGAAACTAGACTTCTAACCCCTCTTCATCCGCCTTTAAGCTCATCAAACACAAACGTGGATCTCTTTTACACTAAAAAAAAAAAAAAAAAGGAAAAAAGCTTGAATAAAACCAGCTCACCTGTCAGTTCCCTCCATATTTACCCGCATTAAAGTGACTTAAACAACAACTCCTTCACGTTTTCATGAGTATTTTTCCACAATCAAAGCCTAATCTAATCCAGACATCTTCTCCACACACCCCACCTCCCCCTCCTGTCTCCCCACCCTCTTTTCTTTTTTTCTTTTCTTATAACCACAGCTTCTCCTCTCCGGTTTCCCTGACCTTACAGCGCCACCCAGTGGACGCTCGAGCTGACTCCGCGTTTGATTTTTTCCAGCTCCCCTTGTCATTATCTCCAGCAGAATCAACAACATCCTTAATCAGAGTTAATTAATAAACCTGACATTTTCGTTTAGCTCGAGATTGTGTGCAGGTTTGCAAAGGTTTTAAGTCACTTTGTGTCATTTTGTGGACTTCAGGCTGGAAAGTTAGCCATGCAGATACAGGAAATGGGTTTAATGTGCATTTATTTTAAAAAAAATTTAAAAATACAATGCTATCCATTATTTATTAATTAAAGCTGAACTTCTTATTACTTTTTTTATTATCATTATTTAGGCATTACGATCACTGAGCACCGATGGAGTATGTGATGTGTGTTTATCAGACCGACCTGTCAAAATCTCTACATTTTCAGCTTTTCATCACTTAAATAAGAAGCTAAAGAGCTCTTTGGTATCTCCTATTGGTTCATTGATTGTCTAATCTCCTTTGCAATACTTTGTACACTTTGTAGCTGTCCAGACAAGTACGGTCTCCAAGTGTTTAGGCCATCCATGTTAATGCCTTCTTCTTGAGCAATCAAATCAAACAAGTTGAGAACGTTCTGGATGCTTTGAGAGGAAATCTGTTTCTTGCAGAGTCAGCTATAGATGTAACCATATCATCACTGGAAACTTGTTCCTGGTCTTGATATGATTGTTTAAACATTAGGCTGCTTTGGCTGTTTTATCTATCTCGTTTTTAATTGTTGTAATTTTAATATGTTTGTCTGAAACAGGTCTCTCTTGTAAATGAGACAGTCTCAGTCTAACCTGTATAAATAAAGGTTAAATAAAAAACAACATTACTTAATAATATTAATAACATTACTGAATATTACTTAATATTTTTGGCTTTATTTATACTACAGCACTTGGGTATTATCGGTGGCTCTAAAAAAAACATTTGATGGTAAATATGATAAATATAATATTTTTTTGCAAATTACACACATTTTGCATCTCCCAAAAAATTGTAGCTGTTTTCATGCTTATTTTGAAAATTTTATCACCACCTCAAAGGGTTTCCTGTTGGCATCTGTTCAGCTTTTTTCAGTTGTGATGCAGTTTTGGGAGGGGGGGGGGTGAGATCTTGTTTTGCAGCATCCTCGGTTAAACACATGCTCCACCCGTGCTCATGATCCCACATAAAAGACAGCCAACCGGGCTTTATTTGTAGCCATGGGAACCAGGAAGCTAGTTAGTGATCTTTCACATTTTCTCCTGCTGCAGATTCGGGTGATGCGAGGTTGAGACTGGCTTTTCAGTCTGTGCACATGCGTTTGGAAAAGCAGCTTTGTGGTGTTGTTGTTGTTCCTGCTAAGGCTACACCACTGATCTGTTATCATTAATGTGGAGGTTCTTTTCTGTGAAGAAGCATTTAGCTCACTGTTAGTTTTTAGTTTTATTTTGGTTTGGTGAAAGTGGAGGAAATGGCTTTCTTGAACACTTATTTTTGATTCCATGCAGTAATGTGAGTACTTTTATTCACTTAATGTATTGATTTTTTTCAGTGTTTTTTTTTTTTTTTTTTTTTTTTAAATCTAACTGACCCCGCCCCCCCCCCCCCCCCCCCCCCCCCCCCCCGATTAAAAAATGTTGTCAGGTGCTCAAAAATCCTCTTCCATGCCTTTAATGTTTCAGTGAGTTTAATTAGACTCATTTTAAAGTGTGTCTAGGCTACTTTTAGCTTATTTCCAGTTACCCTATAGTTACTTAACTTATAACTTTCTATACCTGATTTAGTATTTTATCCATTTATCCACTATTCAATTTTAGTTTTGTAGCTAGCATCTTGTTTCTATGGTTAGCTAACAAGTTTAGTTATTTAGCCATACTTATGTTATGTTTACCTGTTACTATTAGCCATATTTCTTTGGCAAATCAATTTCTATATATTATAAACACACTTTTAGCTGTCTATGCTCATCAGTACATATCAAAACTTGTCAATACATGCTTATCAATAGTTTTATCTGGCTAGTTTGACTCAGTTCATAGCGTTAGCTTAAAATTAAACAGTTAGCTATATTTTGGGCAATATAACGTAATAATATTATATTTTATCCATACTTTAAGCTTCCATGCTAAAAGTGTTTTACCACTTTTATCAAGTTAGTTCAACTCTTAACTCAGAGTGGTAGCAAATTAAATACTAATTATTTAGCAAATTCATATAGCTATGGGTTTTTATAAATAATTTTAGCTAGCTACTTTAACTTTTTTCCCATTATATTTAGCTAATGATCTGCTAATAATTTGTTGAGCTATGCTACTGGATAATATTTCTCCTGGAAGCTATACTTAATTAATTTAAGTTAGCTGCTCTATAACAAGTTTGTTTATTTATTTCATTATTTTTAGTTACTGATTAATAATTTGACTTTGAGCTGTACTTTTTGCAAAACAGTTGCAATTTTGGCTAGCTACTTTATATCAACTGTTAAATTTAGTTAACATTTGTATAAGTGTTTCAGGCATTGATCGCTTTTATCACTGGTGCAGCTGATCTATTTGAATCTTGTATACATTCCCTTTGGCTTCTATTTTCTCACCCTTATCATCTTTTTAACCGGTAATCTCACTTCTTCAGATCCAGCCTATCATTTGCATTATCTTTAATATTCCTACTTTTAAAGTGTCTTAGTGTTTCAAAGAGTTGCATAAAGTCTCTAAATTTAACACAACGCAAAGTGGAGCAAAGTTTAAAACAGAATAATATTCTTGCAGGGACCTTTTGAGATACTCATGGCATGTGTTTCATCTATTCATAAAGTTAGTGAACCCAGCCTGACCTATGACTCTCAGCAAGAGTTTGCTTACTTCTAAAATCTTGTGTCAAAAAGCTGGTCAACATTTTGAAGCACTCACAGCTTTGCCAACAACTTCTATTTATGTTGGCTCTGAAAAAACAACAGTACAGAGAGGGGGATTCAGAAGGTGCCAAGTTATGACTTGGTAACCTCAAAAAGCAGAGAAGAAGAAGTGATTCTCCAAAGATGCGGCAAACACTTTCTGCTTACAAGCAGACAAACATCACATGGGGACGACTTCTCTCAAATAGACATGGATTTGGAGGCAGATGTTTTTGTAGTTTGGGCTTTGAGGAGGTAATTCTGGGGACATTTTGGATTTGGTGTGATATCAGGATATCCAAGATCAGAATGTGGTTTAGCTCTTTGGGACCGTTTTAGTGTGTCTACATGTAAAAATGTGAACATAAGTGTAAAATAATGTTCCTCACCATAGGCCTGCACATTAGATTTTACCAGTGTCCTATCCCAGGGAGCGTCACGGAGTGGTGACGGATCTACAAGCCAGACGGATCGATGGCTAGGGGACAGAGACAGGGGTCGGTTGGTCCTCAGGGGTGCGTCGGTGACATCTCCTGCTGCAGCTCGCCGGCCAGCCGCCAGCTCGGGTCAGCCATCCCAGCAGGCCCGTTCGCTCTGGCAGCAGTTACCAAGGTGACAGCATGTCAGCGCAGCCCCACAGCGCCACTGAGGGCAGGAGGGAAGGGCGGAGGGGAGCGAGCAGGGAGCCAGATGCATCACCAGTTCTGATGGGTTTGTCAATACTGCTTAGATCCAGGGGGAGCAGAGGCCGCCGTGACACACGCTGGGCCTCTCCAGAGAGCCAACACACACACACGCACACTCCCTCACACACCATCTTAATGCTGTAGGTGCAGTTTGCCTCGTGGGCCCTTACTTTATATCTCTAAATGAAACCTTTGCAGGATATTGTCTTGTCCCTGTTAATGCAAACACCTCTGGGAAGATATAGACACCATCATTTACAGTATGATACATACAGATATGTATTCACATGGGCAGGGCTGGACTGGGACAAAAAATCGGCCCGGGCATTTTGACTTGAGACCGGCCCACCAAAAATGTGACGTCATTCAGGGGTAAAACCGCAAAGGATTCTGTGAACTTGTGGCAAGCGGTACTAGCGCATGCAGGCTTTCAATTGAACTCAGTTACACAGCGATAAAAAGAAACACAAAATGGCAAGAAACTGTTGTATTATTAACTGCAATAGCCGGTGTTGCGCCAAAAAGTGATTGTCTGCCAAAAACTGATTTCCGGTATTTGCCAAAAACTGATTGCTCGTATTTAAATTGCTATAAGTAACTTGTTGGGCTATAATATGTGAAACATATGTCAAATGCATCCCTCATGGATGACATAAAGTCATATTGAGCTACAAACAACATTAGTGTAACAAGGTAGAAGCCGCAATCAGTCTTTGGCGACCGTGGCTCAGGGGGTTGGGAAGCGATTCTGTAACCGGAAGGTTGCCGGTTCGATCCCCAGGCTCTCTGTCCTGGTCGTTGTGTCCTTGGGCAAGATACTTTACCCTACTGCTTACTGGTGTTGGCCAGAGGGGCCGATGGCGCGATATGGCAGCCTCGCTTCTGTCAGTCTGTCCCAGGGCAGCTGTGGCTACATCTGTAGCTGCCTCCACCAGTGTGTGAAAGTGAGAGTGAATGAATAGTGGCATTGTAAAGTGCTTTGGGTGCCTTGAAAAGCGCTATATAAATCCAATCCATTATTATTATTATCATTTGGCAGTGACTTTTATATAACCTTTATTTATGCCGTTAAAAAAATCTAATTAACATTAAAAATGTCTTTTGTAAGAAGTAGTTGGACAGCAGAAATGGCTCAAATATTACAACAGTTCTGTAAAAATATTTAAAGTGGGGATAAAGGACCGGATTGGTTATAATGTAAGTACAATAAAACAGACCTGTAAAGACACTTGAAAAAACAGATAATTTTTTAATTCCATATATAGCCCCTTTGTAAACGCTGTTCACCGAAGTCTATTTACCAACATAGATATTACACATAAAAAATACACGCTTACATTGGAAATCAGTTTTTGGCAGGCAATCACTTTTTGGCACAACACCTGTTGCATGACAGCCACGGGAAGCCGACGCGTAAAGAGATCGGTTGTTATCGGATTATGTCGTGGAAATTGTTTAAGCCATGTTTCCGAAGTAACAAAAAGCCGATGGATGGCCTATAAGATTGCTAAACAAGGGGGAGGGTGCATCCGACTTCCTCGGCTGTAATTGGTCCAGCCCAGAGTTGATCATGACCAATTGGCCATCGGGCCCACCGGGCAAATGCCCGGTATGCCCGATGGCCAGTCCAGCTATGCACATGGGTATATGTTAGCAAGTTAGATCTCCAACAAGCTCCAGTATCCCTTCACTGACACAACCTATCATATTCCAGTCTTTAGATTAGTTTGATAAACCTTCATTCTTACTCATTTTTGGAGGCAACCCCCAAACCCTGAATGTTTCTACTATGACTCCAATAGAAGAATATTTAACTTACTTAAGTCGAGTTCTATAATGTCAAAAGTTTTGGCATTGCATAATATATTAGTTACGTTTTATATATAAATACTTAGCTAGGTTAATTATTACAGCTAATGTAGCTTTCTTTCTCTGCCATTTCTTTTAAATTTAGCTACACATTATATAAATATTTGGTATTTAGTAACATATTAGTCACATATTTTAAATATTTAGCTACATAATAGCTACATGTTCTATTTAGGTACATATTTTAGATTTTTTATTTGTTACTTTTAGCTAGCTATATTTATTGCTTTTAGATAAGTCTTAATGCTGCACTTCTACCATTTGCTAATACTTTAGCACAGTTCATTCACTGCAAGAGGGTCCTGAATTTAAAGCCTAGATTTATATGCCGGACCTTCTGGGTGAATTTTTTATGTTCACTCTGTGCTTGCCCAAGTTTCCTCTGGAGCTCTATTTTCCCCCCAATATCAAAAGTATCCTAGGTTAAGACTACCTGTTTTGGCCCAATAGAGTCTAACAAAATGGAGTCTATTTTAGCTTCTAGGTTGATAGATTAGTTGCTAATCTTTCCACAAGGCTCTTTAAAACTGCAAAATTGGTTAGCAGGTACTGGCCTTAGTTTTTCATTAGAACATCCATATGTTATCCCACTGGTATTAACTGTGAGAACATAAAGAAAAAAATATATATATATGTACATATTTAGTCTGACAGGTACCTCAACACAAACCCTAACCATTGTCAAAAAACAACTCATAAACCTAAAATGTACTAGATTACCTGACAGATTCCAGCATGTTTGTCTTAGAAATTCACACAGACATGTCGGGTGACACAACTATTGTGTTCTGGACTTATTTGCACAACTGGTTTTGGAAAATTAAACCATCATCATGAGTTATATCCTCTATGGTTACACAGATAAAAGCACATTCTGTTCCATTCATACAGTTAGAAAGGATTTATGAGGCTGTTATGGTAAATGGCCTGCATTTGTATAGCACTTTTCTAGTCCTTAAGAACCAAAGCGCTTTACACTACATTCAGTCATTTACCCATTCACACTCACATTCACACACTGGCAATGGCAAGCTACATTGTAGCCACAGCTGCCCTGGGGCGCACTGACAGAGGCGAGGCTGCCGGACACAGGCGCCACCGGGCCCTCTGACCACCACCAGTAGGCAAACACGGGGTTAGTATCTTGCCCAAGGATATTTGGCATGCAGCCAGGAGGCAGCCTGGGATCGAACCACCGACCTTCTGATTAGTGGCTGACCTGCTCTGCCACCTGAGCTACAGCCACCACCAGATATATGGGGTTGAGGTCTGGAGACTGGCTAGGCCACTCCAGGACTTTCAAATGCTTCTTACGGAGCCACTCCTTTGTTGCCCGGGCGGTGTGTTTTGGATCATTGTCATGTTGAAAGACCCAGCCTCGTTTCATCTTCAAAGTTCTCACTGATGGAAGGAGGTTTTGGCTCAAAATCTCACGATACTTGGCCCCATTCATTCTGTCCTTAACACGGATCAGTCGTCCTGTCCCCTTGGCAGAAAAACAGCCCCATAGCATGATGTTTCCACCCCCATGCTTCACAGTAGGTATGGTGTTCTTGGGATGCAACTCAGTATTCTTCTTCCTCCAAACACGACGAGTTGAGTTTATACCAAAAAGTTCTACTTTGGTTCCATCTGACCACATGACATTCTCCCAATCCTCTGCTGTATCATCCATGTGCTCTCTGGCAAACTTCAGACGGGCCTGGACATGCACTGGCTTCAGCAGCGGAACACGTCTGGCACTGCGGGATTTGATTCCCTGCCGTTGTAGTGTGTTACTGATGGTGACCTTTGTTACTTTGGTCCCAGCTCTCTGCAGGTCATTCACCAGGTCCCCCCGTGTGGTTCTGGGATCTTTGCTCACCGTTCTCATGATCATTTTGACCCCACGGGATGAGATCTTGCGTGGAGCCCCAGATCGAGGGAGATTATCAGTGGTCTTGTATGTCTTCCATTTTCTGATGATTGCTCCCACAGTTGATTTTTTCACACCAAGCTGCTTGCCTATTGTAGATTCACTCTTCCCAGTCTGGTGCAGGTCTACAATTCTTTTCCTGGTGTCCTTCGAAAGCTCTTTGGTCTTGGCCATGGCGGAGTTTGGAGTCTGACTGGTTGAGGCTGTGGACAGATGTCTTTTATACAGATGATGAGGTCAAACAGGTGCCATTCATACAGGTAACGAGTGGGGGACAGAAAAGCTTCTTACAGAGACGTTACAGGTCTGTGAGAGCCAGGGATTTTCCTTGTTTGAGGTGACCAAATACTTATTTTCCACCCTGATTTACGAATAAATTCTTTACAAATCCTACCATGTGAATTCATGGATTTTTTTTTCACATTCTGTCTCTCACAGTTGAAGTGTACCTCTGGTGCAAATTACTGACCTCTGTCATCATTTTAAGTGGGGGAACTTGCACAATCGGTGGCTGACTAAATACTTTTTTGCCCCACTGTATATGTGAGGGGGCAAACTCCTCAAGATGGGTGGTGACCATGGTGGCCATTTAGAAGTCGGCCATCTTGGATACAACTTTTGTTTTTTCAATAGGAAGAGGGCCATGTGACACATCATACTTATTGGTAATGTCACAAGAAAAACAATGGTGTGCTTCGTTTCAACGTAACTTTATTCTTCCATGAGTTATTTACAAGTTTCTGACCACTTATAAAATGTGTTCAATGTGCTGCCCATTGTGTTGGATTGTCAATGCAACCCTCTTCTCCCACTCTTCACACACTGATAGCAACACTGCAGGAGAAATGCCAGCACAGGCATCCAGTATCCATAGTTTCAGGTGCTGCACATCTCGTATCTTCACACCATAGACAATTGCCTTCAGATGACACCAAAGATAAAAGTCTAAGGGGGTCAGATCGGGAGACCTTGGGGCCATTCAACTGGCCCACGACGACCAATCCACTTTGGTCCACCATCTTACTGGAAAAACTCAGGGAACGTGCCAGCTTCAGTGCATAAAGAGGGAAACACATCATCATGTAGCAATTTCAGAAATTTCCAGTGGCCTTGAGGTTTCCATTGATGAAGAATGGACCCACTATTGTACCCTATATACCACACCAAACCATCACTTTTGTTGTTCCAACAGTCTTGGAGGGATCCATCCAGTGTGGGTTAGTGTCAGACCAATAGCGGTGGTTTTGTTTGTTAACTTCACCATTCACATAAAAGTTTGCCTCATCACTGAACAAAATCTTCTGCGTGAACTGAGGGTCCTGTTCCAATTTTTGTTTTGCCCATTCTGCAAATTCTGTGCGCCGATCTGGGTCATCCTCGTTGAGATGCTGCAGTAGCTGGAGTTTGTAAGGGTGCCATTTGTGAGTAGCTAATATCCACCGAAGGGATGTTCAACTAATGCCACTCTCCAGTGACATGCGGCGAGTGCTACACTGTGGGCTCTTGCTGAATGAAGCTAGGACAGCCACTGATGTTTCTTCATTAGTGACAGTTTTCTCGCGTCCACATTTTGGCAAATCCAACACTGAACCAGTTTCACAAAACTTAGCAAGCAGTTTGCTGATTGTAGCATGGGAGATGGGTGGTCTCATAGGGTTTCTTGCATTGAAATCTGCTGCAATGACCCGGTTACTGCGTTCACCAGATATCAACACAATTTCGATCCGCTCCTCACGTGTTAACCTCTTTGACATGTCAGTGGCTGTGAACAAAGAGAAACTTGTAAATAACTCATGAAAGAATAAAGTTACGTTGAAACCAAGCACACCATTGTTTTTCTTGTGACATTACCAATAAGTTTGATGTGTCACATGGCCCTCTTCCTATTGAAAAAACAAAAGTTGTATCCAAGATGGCCGACTTCTAAATGGCTACCATGGTCACCACCCATCTTGAGGAGTTTGCCCTCTCACATATACTAATGTGCCACAAACAGGACTTTGATATCACCAACCATTCCCATGTTATTACGGTGTATCCATATAAATGGCCCACCCTGTACTACCATTAACAGTATCTTCACAGACTCAGAAACACTCCTCTGCACATGCCCACATGCTGGATAGAGCACATATTTTGTTCTACTCCTGTATCCACACAACAATATTTACAGGGCCACACACTCCTGACTGAATGATTATTTGAGGATTAAGCTGTTGGTGCAGGACTCAAGCTGACAGATAAAAATTACAGTAGTGTGTGCAGCGGGACCAAAGAGAGCGAGGAAGAGAGAGAGAGAGAGAGAGAGAGAGCACACCTGGCCCATCTGACTCTGTATCTCATTAACCAAAGTGAGGGGCGATGGGGGGGGGGGGGGGGGGGGGTTGGAAAAGTAGCATCAGCCAGAGGAGCTCAGAGGAGCTCGCAGTGTAACCATTTCTAGGCCGTGGATTTAATAGATTACTAATGATCGGCCACAGGTTTTTCCAAGTTAGACATTAAAAGGCGGACGCCCAAACTGAGATCATTGCTAATCCGTAGGTTTTCACCTCTCCCGAAGCCCCGCTTTGATATGTGAAGAAGAGCGGCGTACACATGCTTGAATTCAAAGCTGTTAGTTTTGGGGAAGGAGAGGTTTACGGCTAATCTAACGCTCCTATCTCGGCGTGGAGAGGTGTCGTTGAAGAAGAAGGTGTGAGGATATGCAGAGCACCTGCGATTCCACACAGACTCTATATCCAATCTGACCAATCCTCTTAGCAAGAGAGAGCTGAGCTCTGCCCTCCCTCGAGAAGTCTCTTTTTCATTATGTCAGTGTTTAATGCCTAACGAGGGAGAGGAGAGAGGTAAAAATATATATGTATAGTGTAGCTTTGGCATAGCTTGTTTGCAGCTAATGCCAGAGAGCTACTGTCAATGTTTCATGGCAGTTTCACAACCACCACGATGTCTGCATCCTCTCCGTCCTTCCAGTCGACATGAGCTTGCAGGAGAAAAGTGAAAAACCCGATTTAAAGACTTTACGTGCGCTCTACCTCTGGCGCGTCGCAACACGACTTTAGCAATTAGCAAACACGGAGGTCGCCTGCACTCGAACGCCATTCGAATGGCTTCCGCTGCCGTTTAAAAGCTTTGCTCGCTGAAATAAAAGTAATTAATTGGTGTTATACACCAAGGACATAATTATCTTTTCCAGTAACTGGCACATATTTAATTACCAGTAATTGTTCCCCGAGCCTTGTTCAAAAGTGTTGTGTGCACCAGACAGTTCTGATATATTATACACTAATCCTGCACTCGATACTCAGTCAATTAGGAAATGTGTGTCAAAGAGCAATCATGTAAACAGCACTGTGGAACAACACACATCCTTCTGAGACATGGGCCTTCATCGGTGTCCTTGCACACACACACACACATCTGTCTGCAGTTCCTCCTCAGGGTACAAATCCCTACCTATCCCATTCCTTCCCAAGGTGTTAATGCCTGCCAGATTGGAGAAAAGTAATGTGAGATCATTTCGCAACAAAGGCCACAGATACTGATTAACACGGGGGGCTGCTTTCTCGCCAAGTGGTGCGGTCCCATTTAAAAAGCTAAATTTACTCCCCTGTGCCTTGGGGTGTGTGGGGCCAGAGGCTGCAGTGGGGCCCTTGAACATGAGAACAGGGTTTAATAAGTAAACAGGAGAGGCAGAGCAAGGCGCTTCTGATCAGGGCTTATTTGCCCAGCCGAGCCCCTGGTACGCGCTACTAGCTGATTAGCCCTGCCGATTGTACCTTGTAATTGCAGTGCCTTGACCCCCTCCAGGCAAATATTAGATTTTAGTGGTTTAACCTTTCCAGTCGTCAGAGCGGGGTAAATTGCCCCACCAGATGTTAAGGAGCCCAGCGGTAGTCCGCAGCCCTTCTGATCAGCAGGGGAAAAAAGCTTACAGATTGAACCTTTTCTTTTTAATATTGTCTCAATTTCCTCTGGCCTTTCAAGCTGATTTTTCGCAGCGGTTTCCTTCCCCGAGAAACGGTCATACTCCGATCCTTATCCCTCCTCCTCTGATGTCGGGTTACAAGCGAGACGTATTATTTAAAATCAGTCCAGTCACAGTCATTAGCAGGGGACAAATGATCAATGAAGACATCAATTGCAGATATTAACCTAGCAATCAGCTCTTCAGTCGAGTCACTGACGATTTGTCAGCTGGGGAGGTTTAACACATCCACTGGGACGTCATGCAGAGGGGAAATGATGCCTGTTTACGCCACTGTTACTGTTTTAAAGAAGCACAGAGAGAAGATACCCTTGTAAGTAACACATTGCAGACGAAGCTACACGGCCTCCATTTCCTTTGCCTTATTTTCCACCCAAAGCTCTCCCTCTCTCTGACAGTAAGGCAGTGATTGATGTGGGACTCGCACAAAGCGTCCGTCCAGATGAAGCAAAGTGAAAACATTACTGCTAAAGCTGGAATTTCCCCTCGACTCTTCTGATCAGACCCGGCATTTGAAAAATTCTCCCAAATATGCAAATCTGCTCCCGACCGGAGGCCTGGTTTCGATCAGTCTTTGGAAGCCTGAAGAGCTGTGCCTAGCCAAAGCGTAACTTTGAAAAGGTCAAAGACACCACCTCGTTCTTTTGTTCATGATCTTATATGTGGTACGACCCCTGTGTTCTCTTGCTTTCACACACTTGTGCATGCAAGCCTTTGGAGGAAACCGTTATAGGATGCAACAGGATGAGGATGAGGATGGCGGAGGGGCAGCGGAAGTTATACTTAGGTCATTCCCAGACATTATGAGAGATCTCGGATTTCTAGATCCAGATCCTCTTCCTTCCCACCAGGCTAGGGCTAAGGAGGCTGGCAGCTGCGTCTCTAGGCCCTGCTTCACCTCTCGTCTAATAGTTTCCTTCCTCCCCGAGCCTCTCACCTTAAAAAACAGTCGGATTGAAGAAGGGCAGGAAAAATAGTCATCTTTTCATCCCAGCGATGGACTGAAGTAACCCTTCAGCTGGAGAGGTAACCGAATACTGCCTCCTGCTCGCTGTCTGAGAGGACAGAAAGGAGAGGCCAAGACGAGAGGGGGGCACCCAAAGTGGTTCCATGTGAGAAATGGAAGTGAAGTCTGGGAAAGACAAAGATTGACACCCTTGACACCCCTCCAACCCCCTCCTTGCCGACCGACTCAAACCGCCTTACCGATCTTTGTCTTCCAGCGAGGCTCGAACATCAGACAGTGTTGCTTTGTAGAAACTGGGGTCATGTCAGTGCAAAGAAATCATTTTTGACTGAATTTGAACATCACCGGCTCCAGTTTTGGGCCCACCCATATTTCCACCATCATGGTGCTGGTGTGTAGCCAGTTCTGCCTCTGGCTTCTGAAATGGGGGATACCACATAGAGTTTGAGAAGCATAGGCTACATTTACACTGCAGGCGAAAGCGCATCAAATCTGACTTTTTTTAACCCTATGCGACCCATATCCGATCATGTTATGACAGTGTGAACAGCACAAATCCGATATTTTTAAATCCGATCTGGGTCACTTTTGTACGTGGTACTGAATCCGATACATATCTGATGTTTTAGAAAGCGACTGCTGTTTGAATGGTCATGTCGCATTAAATCCGTCTTTTACGTCACTGACACAAGACAGATGCCAATTATTAGCGCCGGAGAAGCGCCCGAGAAGACATCATGAACGCTTCCTGGCCATCCAGTGAAACTGTTGGGAAGACAACGTGAACATTTTATTCGTACTGTATAATCTGCAGATTCTGACAGAAATCAGTAACTATCCTTTGAAGCATAGCCCCTCTCTAAAACAGCAATAAGGATAATTATTAGGCCATATGTAAATAACAAAATAACTTTATAACTTAAAGCAAAATTTGGAAATGTAAAGTCCGAAACAAGTCTTTATATTAAGGGCCATCAGTCAAACAATATTGTTTGGTCTGGGTGTAAACAGAGCGCGTTGTGTGTGACGTCTTCTTTTGCGCATGCGGGACACTTTGAGGGTTCACACTAGAGCACGTTTGCTGTCACATTTTATTTGTAGTGTGAACAAGCAGACAAAAAAATCGGATTTGATCGAAAAATTGGAATTGAGCATTAAGACCTGCAGTGTGAACGTAGCCATAGACACTGTAAAATGCTGCTGTTTGGCCCTAATCTGAAGACATTTGCTTCTGAACGCTTGAGGAGAATAAAAGCGTTAAGTCTCTCAGGGCGTAGACAGTTAATTATTACCGCCTAGAATCAGAAACAAGACCACTAAAGATGTGCTCATTTGCTACACATGGATGTTATTTATCCATTATCTCAAAGGAGCTCATCTCATAATTAAATACCTTTTAATAGGAGCGAACTCCTTATAAGAGCCATTAGGTGGTGTTCATTTCTAAACTTAGTGATAGCTCTATCTGAGAAAATAAAAAGTTTTACATTATTTTTTAAGATAACTGTTTTTACTGAAACCCATTGAGCAAAAGGATGTTTACACACTTTAAACTTTGATTTAATGAATTAATGGATATTGAAAAATGTTTCAATGATCAGCAATTCATGCAAAGGTTAAAAAGCGCGAAAATCAACCCTGTTCTACCTCTACTTTTAAGTGCTTAAAGATGAACGATTTTCTGGCATTTCTGCTCAAAAAAGCAGATTCGATAGGGTCAAAAGCTGTGGAAGGATTACCAAGCCCTTATTTTGACAACTCGCGTTTGCAGTTTCAAGAAATAACTTTCAGTCTTAGACCATTTTTCTGTGGTTTTGAATTTCAGGTGGTGGAGGGGTGAGGATTTGGGCTTACTTTGCAGCCACAGGACCTTGACATCTTACAGCCACTGAGTCAGCCATGAACTCCTCTGTATACCAAAGTATTTTAGAGTCAGATGTGAGGAAATCTGTCTGAAAGCTTGAACCAAACTGGGTCATGCAGCAGGACAATGATTCTAAGCAAAGCAGCAAATCTACAACAGAACGGGTGAAAAATAAAACTGACTTCAACATTGCTGCTGAAGGTGGTTCTGCAAGCTACTGAATCATGGGGTGGACTTAGTGTTTCACAGGACTCTAGGCAGTCTTTTTCATATAAGTATATATACATTTATGCCAGGGTGTATTACTTATTTCATTCTAATTCTGCTCTCTTCTTCAGTCTACTCCCGAACGTGCTTTTCTCTTACACTCAGTTCTCTTCCGATTTACCCGCCTCCTGAAGCTGCTGGTGCAGCAGCAGCAGCTCCAGTCTGTTCAGGTAGCTTTCAACCCCTTGTGGAGCCACTCTGAGGAGGAGGCCTAATATCTGCAGACATCTATGGCCACCGCCCAATCTGTTGCACGCTCCATTCATTTCACGCACTGCCAGAAGTGCTTTGTAATTATCCTGATATTGATGAAGGCTGATTCCAGCAGGTAATCGCTGGCAGTTCAGCTGTTTTTACGCATCTCAGCAAAATGTCTCTATCCATTACCAGTGGCAAATTAATTTCCACTCAATGGCCATACTCGTTGATAATCTCTGAATCAGTGTGTGTGTGTGTGTGTGTGTGTGTGTGTGTGTGTGTGTGTGTAAGAAGAACGATAAGTAATTCCTGTCAGAGCTCTGAACCATAGCATATAACTTGCTTTACCCCACACTGTGGGTGTTAGCCTGACACTACATAGTACACTCTGTGTTTTAGTCTCTGTGTGTATTGACTATTGGTTAAAGTAACAGTTTTTAAATGCTGCAGGGGTGGAAATGTTGTTCATTTTCTTTAATGTTACATATATATTACAATTACACATTTTAAACAGTATGACGTTATTAATAACCAAGTGCTAGGAAGACGGCCTGAGAATGGAAAAAGAAATTGATAGAGGAGCTGGTAATGGGAATAGGAACAGTAGTGGGATTTGAAATAGAAATGGGCATGGAGAAACTGGAATAAACAGGAATGATAGTGGTGTAAATGGGAAATGAAGTAAGCCAACTGGGAGTAAGGACACAAAAGACAGGAATATAAATGGACTAGAGATAGAATACACTCACTGGACACTTTATTAGGTGCACCTTGATAGTAAAGGGCTGAATCACCTTTTGCCTTCAGAGCTTTCTTACTTGTTTGTGGTATACATTCAGAAAGATGCTTCCAAGACTCATAAAGACTTCATGTTTAATGTAACTAGACCCAGTGATCCAGATCGTACTTACTCTCTGGTCCTTATGTGGTTTCATGAGTCTCCACAAACAACAGAAACACCGACCAAACAAAGTGAAGCTCAGAGCTCAGCTCAGGAGCTGAATAAACATTTTCTCCATTCTGTTGTTCACAATGAACCAGCTGTATGCTAAACAATATGCAGCATGTCAAGGTCACTGTGTGTGGCCCCGGTGGCCTAATGGATAAGGCACTGGCCTTTTAAGCCAGGGATTGTGAGTTCAAGTCCCATCTGGGGTGATTTCCAGCAGAGTGGCGCAGCGGAAGCGTGCTGGGCCCATAACCCAGAGGTCGATGGATCGAAACCATCCTCTGCTAACGCTTTTAGACAGAAGCTGGATTAGAAACTTGTTTGCACTCACTGGCCATGTCTTTAAATCTTCACAGATTTAACAAGGTGCTGGAAACATTCCTCAAAGATTTTGTTGGAGGCCTATCTCCCCTCACCACACTCCCTGCCGGTAACTGATGCCCTCAGGGGTCAGTGCATTGGTGCTTCTTAGTGTCCGGGGCTGGGCGCTCAAGTATGTACCAGCTCACTCCCGGTGGCTACTTGGCGGGGCCTGGTGCCTGTTGCTCGGTCAGGCCTTTTCCGGGGCAAAGGGGGCCCTCGGGCCTCCGGCCTCTCGGCCTGCGGCTCGGTTCACTCTGGCACAGCTGGCCGCCGGCAGGGCCGGCGGGCACGCCACTGCAGCCCCCTCTGGCTTCTGCTCCGTGGCTGCTGGGTGACCCCTCATCTGGGGCTCTCCTCAGCTCTTCCCAGGAGGGTGGCATGGATGCCCCTCCAGTGGTCGTCCTTGGGCTCTCGCACTCTGGGGCCTCTGGATGTCTGGGGCCTGGATCTCCTCCATGCCTGCTTCATGCCCTGGGGGACGGGGCTATGGCTCTCTACATCCTCTAGCACAGCGGTCCCCAACCTTTTTTGAGCCACGGACTGGTTTATGCCCAACAATATTTTCATGGACCGGCCTTTAAGGTGTCACGGATAAATACAACAAAATAAAACTAGTACCGGTACCAAAAAAAAGAAAATTTATTCATAACACACGTGAAAACCGAGTAAACGATAAAAACGATAACAAAATAACGCTGAAAACCAATAAAAACCCTGAAAACTATACATTTCACACCTGAGCCTCAACTCTCGCGGCCCGGTACCAAACGACTCACGGACCGGTACCGGTCTGAGGCCTGGGGGTTGGGGACCGCTGCTCTAGCAGACCGTTACATGGGGAAACCTTTTGAATACAAGCGCGCTGATCCACACAGGTGTGCACACGGGTGTTCACTGTTCGTAGACATAAACTACACCTTTATTGGCTGCTACTCCAAAGCACATTGTGCGCTGTCGGTCCTGCGTGCTGCACAACAACATTCAATATTTAGTATTTACTGCTGTTTACACTTAGTGAGATTAATGCGATGGTGTTGTGTTTAGTATGTTGCTCTGTTTTTTTTGCTTGTTTTCGCTTCTTTTGCCCTCAACAGGTGATCCAGGAGATTTTTTTTTCTCTTCTCTCTCTTTTTAAGTGCCCTTTCTCACTGTCCCTCTTCCCTTCTGTTTTTCTTTTCCTTCATCTTTCTTTCTCCCTTTCCTACCCCTCAGTCATGTCTGTCCCGTCTGTAACAACTGAAAATAAAATAAAATAAATAATAACAACTAGAGATGGCACGATACCACTTTTTTATGTCCGATACCGATACCGATATCATAAATTTGGATATCTGCCGATACCGATATGAATCCGATATAGTGTGTTTTTTAATCAACAAAACGTTTTTTTAATATCTTGCTGCATTTTGTATAAGTTTATACTCAAGTTTAAATAAATAACAACACTAAAGCTATTCTGTTATACCTGTATGTAAAAAATACACTGCGTCCAAAATATGTCATAGTTCAGCAATACTGATCAATCTAATAAAGTTAAACCTGCTCCATCCTCCCTATTCTGGTATTTTAAAGAGTACTTAGAAGAAATTTTAAGCAACCTAAATAATAGGGTTGCAAACTCCCAGCAAAAAAAAAAAAAAATAGGGAACCACCCTCCACCTCATGATGCTTAATCGATGTAATCAAATTTAATTTGATGCAGGGGGAAAATGCACAAAAATAAATTATTTTTCAAGAATAATTAAATAGATTCAACATCTTTCTTCAACAGAATTGCAGACTGCAAAGATGGTATCTTCCCAAAGGAAAAAGTACTATAGCTTACTAGGGTATATTAGACTTAACAGTTACTATATACAGTAATGGACTTCTATATATTTTACACAAGATTAAAACTTTGGGTGTAAGAGTCAGATAATTATTTATTAAAAACTAGACATTTTAAATGAGAATAAGAAAGAAAAGTATGTCTTTGTGCCCCCTTTTCCCTGTTCATGCCCTATCGGCCCCCCTGCTAAACTTTGCTAGATCCGCCCCTGCACAATTGCCAGCCGTCAGCTACGTAGAAAAAGATCCTGGTGTAGAAAGTAATATTAAATAAATTCTAACAACAGCTTATCAAGCTTAAACGTGCTGCTGTTGTTCAGCCGCTGGTTTCCTCTTTCTGGTGAGAAGTGGGCCAAAAACTAAGAAGAGAGACGGACTCGCGACAGAAAAGCCGATCAGCTGATCATTAAGATGTTTCACGATTGAAGCAGCAGGAGAGAGAGAGAGGCAGTCGCTCCAGGTATGGTTGTTAAGCTTAACGTGGGAACGCTTTACAGACATTCAGAGATGAACTTACACACTTGCTTTACTTCTCTCTGGGAAAACGTCCTCATAGATGAAATGTTTGCTAGCAAGGCTACAAATACACACAGGGGCTCTATCACGTGATGCACACTGCTGCTACGTGCTACGGTTATGAGCCGAGTTATGCCGCATAGCAAGTTTTGTGAGGTGCTTTTTTGATATTTAATGGATCGGATTACATTTTTTATTTCTCGCCGATATCCGATCCAGTAATTTACGTCAGTATCGGACCGATACCGATACGTAATATCGGATCGGTCCATCTCTAATAACAACAAAGGTCGATCAAATGGACCAATACATCAAGGCCGTGATGATCCACTTGGCAAAGCAAATCCATTAGGTATCCTTGTTGGTCTTCAGACAACAATTCTGACGGCTAAAGAACCAAATGGGACAGGCAAAACAAAAAACAAAAAAAACCTAATGTAGACAGCTGTGCCGGATGTGGTGAAACCACACAGCAGTACAGCTTTGGGGTAAGCTGTTTAGAAGTTTAGATTGCAAACAAGTAAAATATTAAATTTTATAGCGCTAAAAATTTTCTGTGACCAGCAAATTCGAAAAAAGAAAAGACAAAAGGCCTTAAAACTTGAGCTTAAAAACCTGAGTGTGTTTTTTTTATTACCCACATACAGAAAGTATTCAACCTCTGACCTCTGCTTCAAGCTCAATATATTGATCTGAAGGTGAAAGTGATAATAATGTCATAAAGAGCTGTTTAACTCTGCCATTGTTTGTATTGACAGCATACAGACATATAGTATAATATATAAGGCTTCTAAATATCACATTACTTTATTTTTGACTTTGTTATGTTGCTGATGATCTGCTGGAGGTTTCTTCCTGTTAAAAAGGTGTTTTTCCTTCCCACTGTCACCAAAGTGCTTACTGGTAAGCAGTCATCTCTCTATTATTGAAGGGTCTTTACCTTACAGTATAAAGCAGCTTAAGGCGGCTGTTCTTGTGATTTGGTGCTGTATAAATGAAATTAAACTGAACTGAATAACAATTTGAAACTTCAAACAAAATAAACTTGAAATTTACCCACATAAATAAAAAATATTATGTGTTTTAATATAAAGTATATTAAAGGGGTTCAATAGAGCAAATAACAAGAGCCTACATTTTGCACTTGTTTTTACTACAAACTTACTATACATATATGTATGTAGCTGCCTAGGTGTAGGTTTGCACTCTCAGAGGGCTTCTTGTTCCTTTTGGTGGTTCAGTGAAAGTTAATGCTAAAAGTGTTGAGTTTTGCACAGCTACGATGCCACTTGCAGAATCAGACTAACATCAGTGCTGGCTTAAAAAATTATTCTTTGCCCTCATGAACACGAAGCAGTCATTTTGAGTCAAATGCATCTTAAATGAATAAATCAAAGGTTTATTTGTTTTAAAAAAATGATTTTTAAGGAAAATATGTTTGGGATACACTGGATGCCTACCAGTAAAGTTAATCTCATTTTGACCAGTTTCCATTACATTTAACGTTTTACAGCATGAACGTTTTTTTTTCTTTAACTAAAACTAAACTGAAAGTAGATGTGAAAAAACATTTTGAACAAAAAACAGAGATAACATATCTTTAATTTTACTTTTTGTTCATTTTGGCCTGTTGACGCAGGCGTGTTTATTAAGATTTTGGATCACTCTACAAACTTGAGTTAATGATGTTCAAGAACTTCTGTGTTTTTATTTTACTACCTGTACTGATTTTCCCAAATCCTGCCTCTGAGACAGGCCCTCCACACTATAATTAAGATAATTAGTAAAATAATAATTAAAAAGACGAAGCTAATGAAACTAATGAAACCTAAATATTTGAAAACAATAAAAACTAAGGTGAAAAAGGAATATCCACTCTGGAAACTAACCGCAGCTAAACTGAATTAAATACAAAAACTCAAAATGAAATAAAAATAAACTACTAAATTACAATAACTCTTCCACATATGTAACATGATTAAACAAAAATTTCTGTGTAATCTATGTAATCAAATTAAAAATTAAGTTAAATACATTTTGTTCATTTTCTGAGCGCAAAGGAAAGTCACTTTTTTCCCAACACTTAAAGGGTTAATATCTCAAGTTTTCATGATATTTCCTCAATTTTATTTTTATATTTAAACCTTTTACTTTTTAATTAAGTAATAAAAAATGTAAATGAAATAGATTTAAATGTATATTTATATTTTATTAACGTACTTTCTCTGAGTTTTGGCTAGTAAATCTAAATTCTGCAACAATAACCACAAATGTTGACACCCCCCACCCCCCGACTGAGCTGCATTTGAAATAAATGATCTGCCCATTTCCTCTTTTTGCCCATTGCCAGCACATACACATCATAACATGTGTTTATCCCACAGTTTGTGCATCGCAGGATCAGCGTGTGCATTATGGGCTCAGTACATTAAGTGTAATATGTGTGACTCATGGTGTAAATGACCACTTACACTTAAATACAGCTTGCTGTGATGTATTGTGGTGTACTGGAGATCCCCCTCCACCAGCAGCACTAGGGGTAAATAAATACCCCTTAAAAGAATAAATGAGCTTGAGCAAAGTGGCCCTTTGAGTCCCCGTGTTTGTGGAACAGCCATAATGGATTCTTTAGAGCCGTGAACGGTTTATAGGCATGACAGCCATGTTTCGGCACGATGGGCTTATCCCTACGCAAGGCGCTAAGGATATTAGGGAATCAGCGTAAAGCAGCATGGAAATGATGACTGGAGCAAAGCCTCAACTCGCTGGTATTTATAAGCCTCGATTCTCCAGCACTCCATCCTTAGCAAAAAGAAGGAAAAGCGGGGGGTGGGTGGGAGGGGGAGCGGACTTGGCAAAGCTCCACAGTGTGATATCCTCCATTATTTCTTGCTCCATCGCTGTTTTAGCTCTACAATTAAAAGGATGTCACTCAATCTGGGGGATCGGGCAAATTGAGAGGAGGTCAGTGTCGCCTATTGTGGCGTTTCCTTTTCAAGACGGTGCTGGAATCCCTGTTGTCCATATGGAGGAGCTGGAAGACAGCCAGCACTCTAATGCCTGGCACTGAGTTGCCATGCATGACAACTGAAGCCCATAAGGTTCCCTAAATTAAATCCTTTTACTTTAGTTTCAGGGCGGATTTGCTGTTTTCACACCAACTGTTAATGTTTTTTTTTAATTATTATTATTAACAAAGTGAAACAGATACATTCTCTACTTTCTGCACATTTCAGCCCATTGCATGGTTTACCTGAGTCCACTGTGAGCTCACCAAACGAATATCTCCACCCAATCCACCCACGGTGGCTCGCTTGTCAAAGGCAGGCCACAGCAGAAGGATGATTAATGTCCCACCTCTCACGCCCCACTGTGAATTAGAGACCACAGGTCGAAACTATTTTTCTTGGTGAGCAGGAGCACGCTCGTGGCGAAAAAATGGGGCAAACACTGTTTATCATCTGCCTGACGACAGCCCTCCTCGGGGCAAATTAACCATGCGGCCATATCGACTGGCACGGGCCGGGAGTCGGTGCCCCTTCACTTTGATTAATCTCCCCGTGTTCCTGTTCCAACTCTATCAAAGTAATCTAAGTGAAGACACACAGCATTGATCTGTAAACACAGCATATTACTGTACTGAAAACACACAAACACACAGAGGAGACAGGACCAAAATTACTGCAGGTGTGATTACAAAAGGAAGCATTTTGTCTCATTTTTGATGATAAATATGTAGGATAATGAAAGGTTTTCATACATGAAGTTGTGACCAGCACCTGGGGTAAGTTTTTGTACTGTAGTGCTACCTCCAAAGTGTTTACATGAACCGAGACACCGGCTTCTATTGTCTTGCCCGAACTCTTCCTCTTTGGGATTTTCTTCGGACAACAACAAATGGGATTATCTGGCTACAATAAAGTAAAGCTTAATTAGAAATGTTGCATTTCAGATTTGAAAATACAACAAGGAATAAAGGATACGGGCATCAATGGATAACAGATATCTGACTGATTAAGTTAGAAATGGCATGCAGAGGAGCTAGGTGGAGGTGGGTTGCAAAGCAGTCTGCAGAGGCATGATACGAGGTATGATATGGAACGGCACTGAGATTGCTTGCTGTGCCGCATGAAGACTCCAGTATATCCGCTGGTAACGTCATCATACAGCCACTTCTATTTATGTTCACCATTAAGGTGCGGGTATCCACTGCAGTATTCTCCTATAGGTGTTGCCACTCAGACAGTAACCCTACATCAGCACTGATATAGGATGAGAAGAAGTCAAAAACAGAAGCCAGTTTGTTTGTTTTTTAAAAAATATAAAGTCTCATGGTTACAGAAATTGAGAGTAAGTATTTGCACATACAGTCATGTGAAAAAAAGGCTTTTCACAGGACTGATGCAGTCCACCCTCACCGCTTCCACCAGGGATTAAGAGGGTAAGTAGCAACCAACTAATCAAATACACTTGATTAATTGATCGTCAAGTGTGGGCACCTCTTTAATAGCGGAGGTTTGGGAAGTTTGTGGTTTGGAGCATTCAGGTGTCAGTTAATACCAAGGAGGAAAGATATCAGCAATGACGTTAGAAAAGCAACTGGACATTTCCACACAATTTAAAGTCCATCATTCTGAAGTGAGAGAGATTTATTCACCTATGGAAAAAATTCAAGTCAGTTGCCAATCTTCCCAGATGTGGGCATCCCAGCAAATTCATTCCAAGGTCAGATTATGCAATGCTCAGAGAAACTGAGAAAATACCCAAGAGCTACATGTGCGATTCTACAGGCCTCAGTTAGCACGTTAAAAGTCAAAGTTCATGACAGTACAATTGGAAAAAGACTGAATAAGTTTGACTTAACAGCTTCTCTCTTCTTCTGCTTTTTTCCATCAGTTGGCAGTAGGAACAGGAGTGTGTCCTTGGAGTAAATAAGCTGCTGTGGTCACAATGGGCTCAGGACTTCTTTGTGATTTGCTTCTATTTGTAATCAGTGGTTATGATGCAGGCTTCCTCAATGGTCAATCAGATTTTCTCCATATTTTCGACAATGTGGTTTCTCCACTTTTTTCAGGGAGCGTTGCACCTTTCATTGAGCTGGTCTTTCGCGCCATAGGAGCTTTGACAGTATCCGGTTTCTGTTCATTCGGCACACATGGCCAAACCATCAAAGTCCCCATCGTTGTAGAACATAGCAACACATCTTAGGTTTGCAAAGTTGCATCTGAATAAACTACAAGACTTGTTTTGCAGCCACAGGACCTGGACACCTTGCAGTCATTGAGTTGAGCATGAACTCTTTCATATACCAAAGTATTGTAGAGTCAATGTGAGGCCATCTGTCTGACAGATGAAGCTTGACCTAAACAGGAGTCTTTGCAAAGGTCCGGTTGAAGTCCAAACCTCAACCTGACTGAAATGCTGTGGTGGGACCTTAAGAGAGCTGTGAATAAACCTCAATGAACTGAAACAATGTTGTAAAGAACAGTGGGACAAAACTCCTCCGCAACAATGTGGGAGACTGATAAAGTCATACAGAAAACCATTACTGCTCGTTATTTCTGCTCAAGGTGGTTCTACGAGCTACTGAATCATGGGGTGGACTGTAGAAGAGCAAACTCAGTAAAGGACCAGATATAAAATGCAATCATTTCAAACGAAAACTAAGACCACCTGCTGCTCAGCAGTCACAGCAGAAAGCTGTGGTTCACCACACGCTGCTGTATGTGATGCACATGAAAACCATCAACCAGCACTCCCTGTGGGAAACTTTGTTTTCATCTCAACGTATGAAGCTCATCTACAAACTTGTGCGTCACATAATGTTGTGTTAATCCATCTCTGCTCCGGCTGCACCACATATGCAAAACAATCTGCTTTACATGTAGCCATGCCAGCACGTTTGGCAAGCTCTGGCTGAGCTTTTTTCTTTTAATCATTATAGTGTTATTTCTGATAACTCGTGCGGATCTGCCGTTTTAAATCCTGTTGCATGACGCTGACAGCACAGCTCTCCATTTGGCACATGGCGCTCACATGGAGTTGAGCAACGCGTGCAACATCCACTGGCTCTGCGGGGGTCATGGAGGTCGCCCGATAGACGTGTGACCTGGATCCAAAAAACAAAACCGGCGGCAGATACATGGCGTCAAACTCTGATCCATTAAGTTTAAATATAGAAACAAATTTTCACCGTGCTAAAAGAGGTGGAGCCAAGTTTGTCATTTTTTAACCTGTGCACAAACAAGTTTAGAGTTTAAGGTTGTGTCAATGCTGCTGTTAATTTATAACCCCCCCCCCCCCCCCCCCCCCAAAAAAAAAAAAAAAAAATCAGCAGGGATCGCTCCAGAGTGCCAGATCCCTGCAGACTTGTAGCTGCACCATGTGGCTGGCATGCTTGCCCTGCAAAACACGAGCTTTCAGTGAGGTGTGACTTTTTAGGATACGGACCGCTGCTCAAGAGAGAGTTTAGAAAGTGGTGTAGTAGAAGTGGCCTTTATAATTGTTTTAAAATGTTCTGCTCTCGCTGGAATGTACCCTTTTTTCCCCTTTCTTCATCTTTTTTTCCCTTTTTTAATTCGCCCTCGTTTGTCATTTCAGGCAGATTATGCAGCTCTGTGGTTTTGCTGTCATGCAGCTTGGATTATCCTGTTCATGCTCTTCTTTTGCTTTTTGTTATGCTTTAAAAAGCTTTTTCTTTTACTTCACCAACACACATGTCAAGATTTATCTGGTACAAAAACAAAGTGTGCGGTAAGAACGTGGTACCATGGTACCACAGGCACAAACACAGGACTTTTTTTTCAGTAAAGTTCTAGCTTAGTGAATGAGTAAATTGTAAAAACACCTGCAAGAAGATGTACTTTTTTTCTTACCAGATGTTGTTTTCATATTCGTGTTAATGAAATAAACCCTTTAAAGTTGGGGTACAGCCATGAAAATGATATATAAAACAGGGAAATATTTTCTGTGTGTGCAGTTAAACTTGAGCTGCTACCAACATAAACTTTGGATAATCATAACACGAACTAATAAGTAATAGGAAAGGTGTTTCTAAGAATTGTCGGACACTTTCTGAGGAAGTACACTGAATGAACCAACCTAAAAGAGTCACAACAACAAGGTTGAGTTGATGCCGGAGGTTTTCTTAGTATTTGAGCTGTATTTTCTTTGTAATTACCTGCACACCTATTTTTACCTTGCTGTATCCTACTAAAGACAAAACTGGGAGACCACACAGATAATGCAGTTTAAGCTAAATAGAAATATAGAGCAGCTAAATGTTTACAAGAAAAAAAAAAACACAACGCTGCAGGGCCCATTTTAAACAATTAGCCCAATGGTAAACAGATTTGTTTTCCTCTTAGGCCCCGCCTCTAATACGCTATCTGTTTCCTACACAGACAAGGAAGAAGGAGAATCAAGCACACAGAGTGGGAGGGATCATCATTGCATATTAATAATTAAGGAACTGCAAAGGAAAGGTTTACCAATCTATGATTAAAATGTTTCATCAACATTACTGGTAACAACAACCTCATCTACCATATCTTTATCTCCAAGAAACTTTGTAAAAGATAGATAGATAGGGGAAAAAGCTCCAGTACATGAGACTAAGCAGAAGGAAGGAGCCCAGGGGCTAGTGAGTGTCAGAACCACTGTCTAGGATGAGACAACAAACATCCTTGAGTACATCAGAGTACATTGAGCTGGACGGATAGCAGAGAGGAATGTCTGTCCTGAGTATCGCATGAAAATGTAGTAGTGAAGCAGCAGAGGAAGACGGCCACAGTGATAGATAGTAGCTATACCGAGTGACAGAAACATCAGGAAGAAGGAACACGAGAAGCTGAGGAAATAACAAGGGCTCAGAGAAGAGCTCGAGAAGATGTTGAGGGTGAAGTTACAGTGGTCCCAGGGGTAATCGAAGCACTCAGTGCAGTGACCTCAAAACTGGGTGAGTGGCTCCAGCAGATCCCAGGAACAACATCCGAGATCTCTGTCCAGAAGAGCGCAGTCTTAGGAACGGCAAAGATAAAGCACAGGACCATCAAGCTCCCAGGCCTCTAGTAGAGGACCCAAGCTTGAAGAATAAAGACCACCCTATTTTATACATATATACACAAACAGCTGATAATCATTTTCAAATAATGTCAATTTTATAGCCTGAAATACAAACTACTGACCTAAATTTCTTATTTGTTTGGCACAGTTTTGAGGTCTACACTTTATTCACTTTGCTAAAATTACTTGTGCCTCACTCATACTATCAGCATCTAATTCTTGGTGGGATGTATATTATGCCATATTTTCAGAGGTAATTCTTCTAAAATTGCAAACTGTAAAGACACCAGCAACATTCATCTACATACATAAATCAGGACATTGTTTTAAACAGGAAAGGGCTGCAAAGAAACTAAAACAAACTCCTGATTTTAGAATTTACACTTCTAATAACGTTGTTGTTGTTGTTGTTGTTGTTTGATTAAGCGGACAGAGTTTATTTTATTTTATTTTTACGGATTACCGCACGTGTTTCTGACATAGACAACTTCCGCCTCCGACGTCACCGCTGTCAGCAAAGATGGCGGCGTCCTGTGTGCGGACCGTGGGCTCATTTCTGGGGAAATGTATGACATGCAGCTCGAGTATAAACACAGTCGCCACGCAGGTAAGCCAACAGGTAGAATTAACATAGCGTGTGATATTTTAACTCGTTATTTCACCTTTAACGCACGCGAATATGTTTAAATAAAGGACGAAACAGCCTCGTCCTTGAGTTAGCGGCTTCTAGCAGGGTTTGTTAGCCAAAACTCCGCTGACGGATATTTAAATTAAGAACCTGTCGCCACGTCTGTAGTTTCATGAATGTGCCACAGTCGTTGAGGTGCTTTATGTCAGTTTACTGAGCTCTTAACTGTAATTCGGCTGTGTTATCGAGCTGCCCTGGATATTTGTTTGACAATAATGGCTCTTTTCCCTCCTTCCCCAGGTGCTGCTGAGCAGGCAGGTATGTGTGAGCTCTGCCCTGTGCAGGAAGAACCTGGCGGCCGCTGGACCGGAGAAGTTCACCCTGGAGTACATCCAAAAGCAGGTGGAGGAGTACGAAATCGGGAAACGCCACCTGGCCAATATGATGGGAGAAGATCCCGAGAACTTCACCCAGGAGGACATCGATGTAAGTTCCCTTTAATTAGAAAGAATCTGGCAGCAGCTTCTAAAGCATCACACATAGGCAGGATGCTTTATGTGGGGAAATAAAGGATAAAAAGACGAGAACGGCGGTGATTTTTTTTTTTTGCACCATTTTAAGCTTTTAACTGTACATTACATGGTTGGGGATTTTCAGCACTTCTTTAGTGAGTCTTGAGTACTTGACAGTGGTGTTTGCAAAGGTATGTGTAATTGATGTGGTTCAGGAGCTGGCCTGGGCAGGGGTCACTTAATTTTGGAACTTTAGAAAAGAAAATATAGAAATATAACTGCAAATCAACAGAAAGCTGGCATGAGTGAGTGATCTCATGTGGCTTGGAGTGTGAAAGTGATGTTTGTGTAGTATCTGAAATCTTCCCCTGCACTCTCCTTTCTTGTCTTTTCTCCTGCTACTGGGAAACGCAGGTGACCCTAGACTAGGGCTGCCACAAACGATTATTTTGATAGTCGGCTAGTCACATATTATTTTTGCGATTAGTCGACTAATCAGATCATGCATCCATTGGACGTAAAAAGTACAGCTTGTATCAGCATGTGTCTGCTCTTATATAAGTATCATTAGCTTAAAGCTTGAAGTGTTTAAGGTATGTGCTAACTAAAAATAAAGACGACAAGATAGTTTATTAAACTTTCAATGAAATTTGCAGATTGTTTCGGTGGAGTTTAATAAACTCAGCCGTCTGCTTCTTGCTATCTAAAATATAACAGGACACCGGAGTATATTCTCGAGCATCTCACACTTCTGATAATCAGTCGTCTGTTTGACGTTTATTCAGCTGTGTAAAAACTATAACTTTAATCTCAGCCAAACAGATTTACTCAGGAACAAATAAAATACTAAAGAAAGCCAAACAATAACATTTTTAAGTTATCTAAGTGACTCATATATCATGTTTAACCTGAGTAGCGAAAGACTGCGGGGATCTGAAAATGATTTGCCGGGAGTCCGGTGTTTTTCACCGGCTCTAGTGAGCCTTGCCCCCGGCTAGCTATCGAGCTGGTGGGTAACAGACGTCTCCGAAAACGTCAGAGCGCTTTTGAAAATATTTGGTGTCTTGATAAACTGAGAAGATAATTGAAGTTTACATAGCTAAATTCTTGCCTGAAAATATGTTAATCGCTTATTTTGTGACCCAGAAAGAATAATAAGAGTAATATTAAAACTAACTAGCTGCCGCCATCGTTGGAAACTGAGCTGGGCCGCGCTATGAATTCTGGGATAGGCTGGGCCACAAAGGATACACTCGACCCATCCTTCAAATCTGAGGAAAAGGAGGGCGCATTTTTCGGCTGCATTTGGAGGAGTCTTCGAATTTGGACAGCCTTCGTCGCGGCACTGTAACGTAATCGGCCTACAAATACGGGCACAGGAGGATGCGGTTCCTGAATTTGGACACAGCTACGATACCGGACACTGCTTCTTCTTCTTTGGGGTTTAATGGCAGCTGGCATCCTTGTACATGCAGTGCTGCCATCTTCTGTTTCAGTCCGTTATTACACTCTTAAATCCTACTACTTATTCCTGCGTCTTTCAGAATCTTACAAAGCTTCAAACGACGCGTCGACTATTAAATTAGTTGTCTCCGAATTTGATAGTCGACTAATCGTGACAGCCCTACCCTAGACAAAAGGCTAATCCTCACATCTAAGATTACAACAACCACCCTGCAGCCACACTTACTGCTGAACTACACACTTGCTGATGCCTCCTCGTGCTCTCTGTGTTTCCTGCTGCCATCTTCAACAGCCAGTCTTTTAACCTTTTTACACCCAGTTTTAAATGAGCGTCTCGTTTTGGGCAAACCTGCAGTCTCAGACCCAGATCTTTGCTTACCGTCCATCTGACATTTGCGTTCACTAAAAAGTGTCTAATCCCATTTGGATATGTGATCCCAGCTAATGAAGCGATTGAGTTTAAGGGACTGTACGTATGGCATTTGCTGATGTTCACTATATTAAATTAAAATGTGGAGTCCGTTTATTTTTTCTCACCTCTCTAGGCATTAAAACCTCCAGATCTACTGAGCAGATGACATATTTATATCACATCTCAGTCAAATGCTCAGAAAGCCACTAAATGTGGATTAATACGCCACTAAAAAAAAGTCCCAAACAAACTGGTTGACTCCTGTTTGTTTGAATTTCCTTTTTAGGAACATTTCTGTAAATTTAAAAACAATGCATTTTGGAGTCTTCAGCAGTGAACAGTGAGCTGTAAATCTCTGAAATGCTGAGTTTGTGCGGCAGTGTAGATTCCTACTGTAGCATGGTGGCTTTGAATCCACCGTAGGCCATCTTTGGTATGTCGTTCCCCCTCACACCATCCTATCTGGCATTGCAGGCAGAAGTTTGATGCGTTTAAAGCTTCCCCTCTTTGTCAGCATCATTAGCGTCATTTGGCTCCACGTGCAGCAGGCAGGTGGAGCCGCGTCTGTCTAATCCACTGCATCATTGCTATTAGCAACGCCCTTAAATGCACCCAAAGCTTGTTTGTGATTTTTCTTTTTTTTGGCAATACATTAGCCCTCACTGCTCTAACCATTTAGCTCGATTTCCCACCCGTCCCTCGTCCGGTCCCCAATGCCCCTCACAAATAATGAAGTGAGCTGTTTGCGGCAGGCTGTGAAAGCCGAAGCGACGGCCAGCAGCCCGGACTTGGATGCGTGGAAGGAAAGAGGAAAATTTGGGAGGACTGCAGAGGTGCATAGTGGGGCACCTGAGAAATCCCTGCGCTCCAGTTTGGAGTCCAGACTCTTCAGGTGTGACGGTGATAAAGACCCGGGGAAAATCAAAAGGATGTTTGCAGCCAGGAGGAGGAATTAATACAGAGCGCAGACCCAGAAAGGCCAAAAAATCTCTTCTGACTGCTGAAAACTAAACTCTGATTTTTTTTTTTTTTTATTTGGGTTTTTTTTTTTCTTTGTTCTGGGACTCGGGTGACTTTTTGAGCCAAATTTACCTGCAAGTAAACGAGCACTGAAACAGTTAGACAATATTTAATAGATTAATCATAAATAAATGAAACATATATCAGGGAACTGTTTATAAAGTGCTTAGAACATTATCAGGTTAAACAAAGACAAATAAAAGATGATTTCTGATTTTAGAGGTAATAAGGAGGCTGAAAAAAGTGTCACTAACTGCAGCTCCTCTAATGGCCACTTGAGGCTGTTTCCGATAGTGAGTCAGTCCCCACATCATGTTAAAATTTCCAACTAGGCTACCTTCTCCCTTCATAGCAACTGCTACTGTACAAACTGTATTTGAAAAAATCCAGGGAATCCAGCACAGGACCCTTCCAGAACTGGAACTGAAGTGAGACAACTTTATCTTATTGGATAAACAGATACTGGCAAAGTCTAACTTTGAGAACATTATTTGCAGTACCGTATTTTCCGCGCTATAAGGCGCACTTAAAATCCTTTAATTTTCTCAAAATCGACAGTGTGCTTGTAACAGTGGCTATTGTAATGCAGTGTATCACCACATGGCGGCGCCTCCTGTCTCATGACTGGTGTGTCACCCCCTTTTTTGTTCTTCTTCGCACTCCTCCTGTAATGGATGCTCCCGTGTACTAGTGATGGGATTTCCGGCTCTTTTTAGAGATCCGTCTCTTTCGGTTCGGCTCACTAAAAAGAGCCGGCTCTTTCGGCTCCGAACCGGCTCTTCAGGTTGTTTTGTTGCTTTAATTATTTAATCATTAACAATAATATAAAATTATGCAGAAAAGGAATTACTAATGTAAAAAAAGTGGTTTTATTTATATATGTTTATATATGGCCCCTAGAGACAAAGCACGTACAAACTCTAAAGCATATACAAACTCCAAAAGGCACGTACAAACTCCAAAACACATTTCTAGCGTTTACTGAACTTCGAAAACAGAGCTACCCAGATCACTTAAATTACACAATTGAAAGCATGTGTGTATTGTTTGTGTATTTATAGACAAGCACTCATATTTATTCAAATAATTAAAAAAAAAAGTTCATTTATCTGTTACTACCACACACCAAATCTGGTTGTTGATACTTCCTGGCTTGTGTAGCCACTAGGTAACAAAAGCTCAACACTGCGCCCTGCATCCTGGAGCACTTCTGTTGTCTTTTGTACGTGCTTCTGAGTTTTTACGTGTTTTGGAGTTTGTACGTGCTTTGTCTCTAAGGTCCACCATAAATATACTTTATTTATTCACTCCACATAAAATGTAATAAATAAATCATATAATACAAAAAACAACTATTTAAATTTTCAGCTTTTTCCTTTTAAACAAATTTAACGTGAAACAACACAAAACACTGCAAACCACAACACAATTAAATATAAATTAAAATATTAAAACAAAAAGAAGATGCACATTCTCTGTCATATGGGCCTGCATGATTTCTGAATCCTTTATCATCTGCAACTGAAAATAGTGGATGATTACTATACCTTTCTAATGTGACGTTGTTGTCCCTCGCTCTCTTTCTCTCTGCCTCTGTTCCTGTGCTACTGCCAGTGTAACTAACGCCCCTCCCTCCTCTGCCCAGCGCAAAGTACAGGCCGCACGTGCGGAGTTTAGCGGAAAAAAGGGCGAGAGAGAGGGTGAGAGAAAGAAAAAAAAAAAAGAAAGAAAAAAAACCCTCATGGCAAAAAAACCAACATAAGGAGCCGGCTCGCGTCATTCACTTCAAAGAGTCGGCTCTAAGAGCCATTTCGTTAGCGAACGACCCATCACTAGTGTGTACGCAGTCTAGTGTGCTCTTTAGTAATGTGTGGTAGAGGTAGCGCTTTTATTTTTGATATTGTAGTCAGAAATTAAAGTCAGAAGCTGTTGCTCATTCGCTATCCACCTGCACACCTCCGCGGCTGGCTTCATCTCCACCGCACGTTACGCTTTATAATCCGGTGCGCCTTATGTATGAATTCTGGTTGTGCTTACTGACCTCGAACTGATTTTATGTGGTACACGGCGCTCAAAAATCAGTCAAAAATGTTTTAGTATGACTTTGGTAAGCTACGAAGCCGCACCGCTTGATGGATTGTTGGAGCATTACGGCTAGGGCTGTGCAATATGACCAAAATCTCATATCCCGATATAAGAATTCTATCGTCTGATAACGATCTAAATCACAAAAATGTAATATTTTCTGTAAATTCTGTGAATCTCGGGCAGCTCGACTTGCGGGAAGTGTTTCCAGCTGCGTGTCATGTAGGTGGAGTCAGGTCCCAAAGTCAAAGAAACATCACTGAGAGTTAAAAACTGTCTAAATTCTTTAATCTTTAATGAAATGATCAGCATTGCTGCTTTATCAGGTGTAACAATTAAGTTTAACATCCATGAAAACAGAATTTATGAAATTCAACAGTTAGAAGTTAGCAGGACATTAGCTCGCTAGCTTCCACCTAAACATGATATATCATGTTCTGACTGAGAGATTTCTGAAATAATTCAAACTTACAGATCTGCTATTACTTCCAACATAAATGAAGACAGAAAACTGAACAGCAGTGACTTTTTAGGGTTGCTGAAGTTGGACTAGCTGGTATATAATGTGCTACGTGATCGCTAGCGACACAGCTATGTTAACATAACATAAACAGTGAAGCTGTTTAAAAGTTAACGGGAGACCTCCAGGGACAAATGCAATCGCATGGCAGGATGCTGTAAACAGACCAAACTTCAGTCAGGAGAACAACTGAGATAATCCATCCACAATATGAGGTTAGTCATTAATATACTGCAACAACATGGGAACAGAGCAGCTGTGAGAGAATTCAGCATTAGTGAATCAATGGTACGGAAGTGGAAGAAGCAAGAAGAAAAGGTTGACTAAAGTTTGACTTATCTGACTGTTTTGTTTAACTTAATGCGCCTTGTAATTTGGTGTGCATTGTGTAGGAAAACAGACCCGTTCATTGACAGTGCGCCATATGGTCCGAAAAATACAGTATATATTATTGCAATACTCGACATATTACAAAATGTTAAAAAATCTCACAGATATTGAATCGTGAATCGTGAAGATTCAGTGAAGTTTTGAATCTTCACTCATGGTTTTGTAGGTTTAAAATAACTCTGTTCATCTCCGTCTTTGACCTTTTCCTCCACTACTGTCTGTCCTGTTGCAGCTTCCTATTTCACAGTGAAGTATAAAAAAAATCTTTGTGCGCTGTGGCTCTGCTAAGTCGTCTTTTCCCCTCTGTCACTCCGTCTTTCCCCCCTCGGGGAGCTCTTCCACATCTCTGTCAACTCTCTGGGGACGCACAGGTGCGTCTTCATCTGTTCCTCGTCTTTCCCTTTTCCTCCTCCTTTTATTTTTTTTTTTCCTACCCTTTAACTTCTCCTCACTTGTCTTCCTCTTCCTGCCTCTCACAGCTTTAGCGCAGACATTTCCCTCGACCGGCCCCCTTTTTTCTTCCTACTTTTCCGTCGTTTTGACAACCTTAAAGGCAGCAACCTGCTCTCTCCCCGCAGCACCTGCTGCCTCGCTAATTGAACCGACAGAGAGAGCAGGACAGGAGGAAGAGTGCAGAGATGGTGGGATGAAGAGGGAGAGAGATGAGCAGGCTGTCTTGATGAGGACGGCGGGCCTTTCTTCCCTCACACACACATTTCCAATGCCATCTGTAGCCCTGCTAATAACACACACAGCAGAGGATGAACTCAGAGTGAACTGTTAGACATCCACAGTGTCCTCTGTTCGCTGTCAACAAAGCCTAAACTTGTGCCTTTTCATGCTTGTTTTTTCCTCTAACCACACACACACACACACACACACACACACACACACACACACACACACACACACACACACACCTTGCTCGCCTTTCCTTGAACCCGCAAGCAGCTTGCCTCTTACTCTGTCACTTTGTTGGTGTGACCTCTGTTGTGTGGACATGTCAGCGTTGTCATAATGTGCCATCATCTCTCAAACTGCCATCTCCTTTTATTTATTTATGTATTTATTTGTTTGTTTGTTTCTCTGTCTTTCGCCCACAGAGAAGCATCACGTACCTTTTTCCCTCCGGCCTGTTTGAGAAGACAGCTCGGCCGCTCATGAAGGTAAGACTGCACGGTTTAATTTACTTGTTGGTTAAGTGTTTCTCTTTTTTCCCCCTATTTACTTCCATTAACCTGTTGTGGCAACATCTTTTAAATTAGGTTATTGCTTCGAGGCTTTTTCACATTGTCAGGAATCTCTGCTTAAACAAAACAAAAGACAAAAATTGAATTTTACAAAATGATAAAATGCTCTGGTGAAAATTCTCATCTTTGTGTTGTTGGGGTCGGTTTCAACCCAGTTATAACATGAGACTATAAAACAATAATTAGTGCCAAAACCAAAATCATAAACACACTGTGAGGTCACTAACACTGTCAGAGAGAAGTTAGGGGTTTCCCTCTTTACCTGTTTGTCTCCTTCCCTGAACAAACAGCCCCCTTTATCCCCACTGCTTCAATCTAAAGGTCCACATGAAAAGGTACAGACATGTAAGGCATGTGTTTACTTGCTAGCTTTACAGTACACATCTCCAGTTTGTAGCATGCAAAAATAAGCAGATTTACAATAAGCCAAGCTGTGGTTCATCATATCTGGACACAAAACATTAATATGGATGAGCCAGTTTCTGTGGAGGACGACGATGTAGATGATCAACCAGTGGACACAGATACGTCTGATTTTCTTTACCATCTATGATCTCGGACAAGAACTTCTCAGGAGGACACGTTCCATGGTGGGCACAATAAAAACAAAAATAAAATCTGAACTGGGACAGGGCTCCACTTTCTTCAAAACCAGTATTTGTAGACACCAGCACTGTTGTTTCATACTGTCCCAATTTATTTTTTTGCCCTTTTCTTAAAGGAAATATGTAGTTGAAATATTAAAATAGAAAAAAACAAATGAAACAAATTTAGTTTAGAGATGTGTTCTGTTCAATTTACCTGTTTTTTGTTTTTTTTACTTTTTTTTTTTTTAAGATTGAAAGGGATGTAAAAAAAAAAACAAACCAAAAGAAGCTCAGTGCTGAGTAATTTCTCTAATGTTGGTGGGTCTACAGTGGAAACACAAGCAGCAGTTTGATGGAACGCATCAGTTCTGGTGCTTTTATGATGAAATGTCCTCGATCTTTTCAGTTTGACCTCAGGTAGGTTGGTAAATTGTCTCATTCACTGTGGTCACCAGTGTAAATATAAACATTACAAGCACAGGTACTTCTCTGGTACATCAGTGAGTTTGAGGGGTAAACAGAAGCAAAAGATGGTTCCTGAGTAAAGCTCAGGAGTGGTGGCTTTTAAAGCTCTACACATCACCAGTTGTTTGATTTTTATTTATTTGGGGTTGTTTTTACTGAAACAAATCTGTTTTTATTTCCAGCATCCTGATGAAATCTTTCCCAAGCAAAGAGGTATGTAAATCTGCTCCTGAATGCATTTTTTTATTATTTTTTTTAACTGAGGGTTTCCAGAGCTGATTCACTTTCCTCTCGATAAAGCTGTCCAGTGGGGAGCAGACGGGCGGCCCTTTCACTTCCTGTTTTACACCGGCAAGCAGTCCTACTACTCCCTCATGCATGTGAGTACGGCAGTACAGCTGGAGCAGCGAGCAGCGCTGTCAGTTAAACCTTCATCCCCCTCAAATCCCCAGCTCTTCCTCACCTGCTCCCTCCCTCCTTCCCACACCCTTGGGTCATATCCTATTCAGACAGAGTGAGTTGAAAGAAGACGGTGCCGTTCCCTGGAGGAGCAGCGAAGTCAGATCCTCTTTTCCACGCAGCGGTGTGAGGGAAGAGGTGGGAGAATAGAGGGAGGTGAGGCAAGCAGGAGGTCAGAGGTAGTCCAGCTTAACATGCGAATCTCAGGGGGGAACCTGCTGCAGAGATGGAGGCTTATTTTCACCTGTTTTGGATTCATGTTGAACCTTTTGAGGTCATCTTTCATGTGTCATACCGAAGGTTTATCTGTGTACCATGAATTTACAAAACATAGTACCAACAGTAGTTTTTATTTATGTTTTTGTGGCATAGCCATGAGTCTGTTTCTGTACTTAGTCTGAGGTCAGGACTAACCCACAATCTGCTGCACGACTTGCTGTTTTTCTTGTAGCTGAAGATACTTTTTATAGCATGAATGTAATTTTTTTTAGCTTGTTTTCAAACTGCAGCAAAAGGTTGTTTTTGTAATATAGGCTGCATGTCACTAAGAGATGTAGTTTTATAGCTCACATTTAAATGCAGTTCTTGTCAGCTGATGTAGTTGTTGGAAAACGCTATGAACTTAAGTATTTATAGTGCATATATTATATTTATTTCCCTGCCTCAGCTGCCATCACACAACTTCTTCCACCAAGGAAGTAAAGCTGTTACACTACACCAGATGCCACGTCACGAAACATGTTATTCGCGTACTGTTATTTATGACTTGATTGGTTAGTTTTTCTTTTGTGTGGAACTGAAACCAGCGCGTTAAAACTGAAAATTTGGATGTAGCTTCCCAGTCTACATCCACACATAAATGGCATTTTGGATCACTGAAAATTGAGCTTTTGAAAAACTCTGGCCAGGGTGCAGATTTTCAAGAAATTGTGCGCTCTGTTATTGTTTGTGGGCTTTTTATTGGCAAACATTTCTTTTCGGTGAGGGTTGCATCATTACCTCTTGGTTTTGTACACTCTTGACCGTCCTTAATCTTTTGCTTTTTGACATAGACTGAGATATGTTTTCAAAATGAACACAGAAAAAAAATTTCAAAAATCAGTCTACCATTTGGATGTTATGACTATGAAGCATTTGAATATGGAGGGTAGTGCCCGGATACTTTTAGGTGACCTTGTAAATCTTGTTAATATCACGCATTTAGTTTTGTCACTGTTTAAAACAAATTTATGTGCAATAGCAGATTTCTAAAATTTATCAACTGCAGATTTGCAATGGTCAGATCAAGGGAAGAGACGGTGGCATATGAAATGGTGTCTTCTGCATAACAAATTGCATATGACAGAGATAATATTGTGTAAAGTATAAATAAAAGAGGTCCAAGAATGGATCCCTGTGGAATGCCTAATCACCCAGCCCCCAAATCTCAACAAACAAAACTGATGGAGGATTTTATTTTTGTTAGGGCTCCTGAAGACTTGTGAAGACTTTTAGCACAAAGGAATTCACAACACTGTGACAGTTTTGGGTTTGGTTGCTTTTTGGGTTTTTTGGGGGGGAGGGGGGGTGTTGTACCTGAATATCCGTCTGTTGTGTAGGTATTCGTTGGTCAATATGGGCATTTCGATAATAGTTTTGTTGTACATCTTCAGCTTTTAATCTAAGCAGTGAGCATCACATGTCATTTTCCTCCAGAGTCTTAGTTATCAGGAATGGGACTTGCTAAGAACATGGACATTCCTGCTTCTGTTGCTCTCATAGCGCTCATACCGAGGCTGTGCACCGTGTGACAGAATAAAAGTACTAGAGCTTTTGTTGCATCTAACTTTCCCCCTCTGTGATTATTTTACATTTAAATACAGCTGAAATCACAGCACAGACAGCCATTATCTTTAATTCAAGTCTGGGGTGATTTCCTTACCTGATGTGGCAGTTATATAATCAGACACAAGCCCACCTGCAGAGGTTTATTGTTTAAGCTAATTACAGACTCTATTTTCTTCATGTGGAGATGTTTATCATCTCACCTCTTCAACTTGACATTGTGCGTTAGTTTCCCTCGTTGTTGCAAACTTAACAAATTTGTCACTGGGTTTTGCAACTTTTTATATCATTTTAGCAACTTTTCTTTAAATAAGCACATACACAGTCACAGGCTGGTTCACTGACCTTTAACATTGTGTTGTTCAGTCAGTCTGTCTGTGTAAACAGAAGGCAGTCAAGGCGTAAACACAACATTTGGTGACCTCCCCTGCACCCTTAATGAGGACTTTTGACACCTCATTATATCTCAATAAAGATTTGGTTTTGACACCATTAGAATAGGTTGAGTTTTTCCAAAGGTAGCTCCGTACTCCGTAAGCAGACACCACCCTCACTAACTTCTGATGCACCCGGACATTTTGTTCTTTGAGCAGGCCTGAAATATGACAGAAACTGCTCAGTTCAGGTTTTCAGGGGGCACCAATTAGCACTTACATACATACTGATTCTCATTCCCCTCATCCTCTTCTGTCTGTGTACATGTGATGTTTGAGGGTGGCTTTGGGATCGGCTTAGCCTAAGCACCCAGACCTGCTCTCTGGGTGCTTACTAAACATACCAAACAGGACCTGTCTTCCTGTCTTAGGTTCATCTACTACAAATCTCAGAGTTTGAATATCAATGGTCACCAATAGTCAGACCAATATTTAAATTTGAAGTCAAGGTCAGAGGTCAAGTTTTCTAAAACTCTTGTGAACACGGTGACTCCAGAAAGATGTCACCTAGGATTTTTAAATTGATAGCATAGGTATTCTATATCAGTATTCGATATTGGTGACCTTGACCTCAAGATCATTTATTTCTGTTCAGTTTTTTCAATGAACAAATAAAATATACAAACATTTCAAGCCTCTTAAAGTGAAGATAAACCGTACACTGGTGTTGAGACCACAAAAGAGGGAAAATTTAAAAACTGGTACAACAGAAAGTAAACGCACATCAGCAGTATATCCAGAATCCACTAAGAAAAATAATTTCAGGGCATTTTTGTCCATCCTGCAGTGCCGAGATCATTTGTATTAAAAAAGATCAAATGATGTGTTTGGCCTGTGTAATAGCAAAACAGCCATTTGAGACAAAGATACAAACAGAATTTTAAAACTCTTTTGATTGGAATAAGCGGTGTAGTTTTATTTTTTTATGTCCAGGATTCGAGTCCCATCAAAGGTGTCTGGTTGTCAGGCTTTGTCCCGCTACGGGGGAAGACCTCCTCCTCGGGGATTTGGAGGGAAGCGGGGCTGGGCGATGAAGAGGAGGATGAGTGGGGCAGATGAGCAGGCACACCGCTCACGCTTGTTCTTCTGTCTGATTGTATCTGCAACACAGAGAAGGAGAGAGAGAAGAGGGGGATGATATGTGAATATTTGTCCCCACACACACACACATTGTTTTGCCCTGCAGCTGTAATCTGCACCCCCTGCTGTGGGTTTAAATAGGTATGTCAGACATGTCTGTCTTTCCCGTCCTTCCCATCCTTTGCCCTTTACCCATCGTCTCGCTGTCTCACAAGCCCCGGGAGCGTTGCCAGGAGGGGGCAGTGGCGTGTAAAGAAGCAGCCTTCGTGCTCGGCTGCTTTCCTCTCAGCCGGCGCGGCACATTAACCTGCTCGCTGCTCCGCTGAACCCTTTATGGCCACAACTCCAGGGAGGCCCAAGAACTCGCCTTCCTTTTCCACACGAAGACCGAATAAATGCTGGTAGTTAATGCCTCGTCCTCACGTAGCCAGAGCTCTGAACGTGCATTTGAAGAGCCTTTATTGACTGTCTGTCTCTGTAACAGCCTCGACTTAAATGTATCCAGATACTGCCCCACTACTCCACCGCCTCCTCCTTTCATCCCGCCAATCCATGCGAATTATTCCTTGCCATTGTAGGAGCCAGTGTTTGCACACGTGTAACTCAAGCTGCCCTCTCCTCTCGCCTTCTTTTTTTCTGATTTTTCTATTACTGTATTTTTTTTCTTTTTGTAAAGAAAATTGGTTTTTCCTTGATGTTTGCTTGATTTTCTTTTTCTCTCCTCCTCCCGTACACCTCTGTCGCTGGTCAGAGTGGCAGCGGATTAGGCACACTCTATCAAGAAGGAATTAAACAAACATCTGGTGAATAATTGACGGGGAAATGAGTTCTCACCCAGGCGCTGGGTGGCTAAGGTGGGGTGGGGGTGGGGGCTGCCTCTGGGACGTGACCAGCATGCCCACCCTCTCCTCCTCCTCTTCCCCCTGATCTTACCCTACCGTCTGTCTGCCATTCTGTCTGTGTCCGTCGCCATGACACATTCTCCCCAGGTTACCCCCAGCGCAGCATTGATCCACCGCTGAGCGAAACTCTAGTGTCGGGTATTTAACTCCAGATTTTTTTTTGCTCCTTCCAGCTCTGCTTCAGTTGTGTGCAGCACAGTTGCCGAGGTCAATTTTACTACACAATAGATGAGCAAATGCATCATGACATTACAAACTGACTGAAATTAAACTCTAAAGAAAACTAATAGAAAATTAGTAGAAAAATAGAAAAGAGTTTTTATCCTTTAAAAGTGTTTAGTTGTAATCTACTTTTATTCTCATTATTTTAGTTTTTTTTCCACTAAAGGCTGATATGAAGTTCTTTATTTTCAGTTTCTCAACAAGGCTGCAAAGAAATGAGCATTTTTTACACTAAAGTCTTGAACCGTCTGGGTCTTTAACTCTACGCTCACTGGTCAATTCATTAGTTACAGCTTCTTTCGAGAGGAAAAACCCAACAATTAAATGATCCCAATATGAGCAAGAACCTGGCGACTGTGGGAAGGAAATACTCTGTTTTAACAGAAGAGAAACTTCCAGCAGAACATGGTTTGGGGAGACGCGGCCATCTGCTGCGACCAGTAGGGGTGACGAGAGTAAGACAGGACAAGAGACACACTGTGGAAGAGATTAATAATGACTAATGATTAAATGCAGAGAGGTGTATAAAGAAAATATCCTCCAAACCATTATACCAGCAGCAACCTGAACTATTGATATAAGGCAGGATGGATCCATGCTTTCATGTTGTTTGTACCAAATTCTGACCCTACCAACTGAAACTTGGAGAAGAAATCCTGATTCAGATCTGCAAAACTTCTATTGTCCAGTTTTGGTGAGCCTGTGTGAATTATAGCCTCAGTTTCCTGTTGTTAGCTGACAGGCGTGGCCCTGTGTGGTCTTCTGCTGCTGTTGAGATGCTCTTCTGCACACATTGGTTGTAATGAGTAGTTTCTTGAGTTACTGTAGCCTTCCTATCACATGGAAACCATCATTTTCATCTGACCTCTGATGTCACCGGGACATTTTCTCTTTTTCAAACTATTTCTTTTTGTAAAGCCTGGAGAAGGTTGTGTGGGACAATCCTAACAGATCAGCAGTTTCTGAAATACGCAGACCAGCCCATCTGGCACATGTCTAAAGTCACTTAACAATGATTCAGTTTGACGCTGAGGTGTCTTAAACTTGCAACTTTTGTCACAGGAAGTAGTCTGACTGTGTAGAAATCCATGTGAAAATGAGCCTCCAATTATGGCCTCAGTAAACTCTTTGCTGATGAATCTATGGTCTCAGTCTCTTGTTTGAAGACTTATTTAGTACAGCATGAGGTTTATTTCATAAGCCTAGAGTCAAAAAGAAGGATGAAGCTTCAGGGCGTCACTTGTGACGTTTAGGTTTAATTAAACAAGATGTTGACAAAGAAATCTGTACCTCATCCATCTTTTATTGTGCAGAAATGATCAGTAACTGTACACAGAACATTCAGACTTTGACTTTCATGCTTTCAATGAGTTAAATGAGCAAGATTGTGCCAAAGATCAGCAGCAGGCGATGTAGGTGTAAAAGCTGTTAGCAAAATAAAGAGCAGTGAATCGGCGCTTTATGATCATGTCACAATGATTTCTTCCTAAAGCACAAATCAACCCTCGTACACCCCTGCGCTGCCCTGCCAGAAGGTGCTGTGCGGATGCAGCCAATCAGCAAGGTTTAACCGTTCCTCTGTGGCCACAGAGAAGAGAGTCAGACAAGTGCTGTGGTTATTTTCATAATCCTTTTGACGCTTTAGACTTTAACAGAAGGAAGAAAAACAGCTGCCTGAAGGAGGGGAAAAGACTTCCTGGGAATGAAAGTTACTTCCTAAACAGAAGAAAGGGCTTTTGGGCAGATCACTCCATTTCCATCACTCATTAGTTGTTCAGTCTATGAAATGGGTAAAATTGAAATGGAATGAAAACTGTTTCTCCTATTCTGGTTAGAATACGGCTGAACGTTTCCTCGTTCTCGAGAGCTTTGGTTGGATTTTTAGGCCCCATGTCAGTGTTGATGTAGGGCTTAAATCTGACTGTGGAGGGCCAGGATGGGCAATGGAGAAAGATGTTTGCCTTAAAATCCCGTTTCCAACCCTGATTTGTGTTCAGTAAGATTTTTCTATAAGACTGAGGAAAACTTTTGTTGTTTTAGGATCTTTATGGCAAAATCCTGAAAATCGAGAAGCACCAAGACCGTCTGAGGGCCAAAGGACTTTTCTCCCAGGATGCCGAGCTGATGTAAGAGGAGGAAGAGTCCATAATCAAAAGTCTTTAAAGCTGTTTTGGCAATTTGTTTTTTTAGTTCACATCTCTTCTTGTTTCCATTAGCTCCCTCGGCCCGAGCCGGTGGCTGACAAAGGAGGAGCTGGAACTGTTACTAGTGGAGACCATCTCTACTCATGATGTAGGTTTTATGCTTTTTGTCATCCTATTTTGCACCTCTTCAGTGTCCAAGAGTTTGATTTGCATTTTCGTGCATTTGTCTTCAGTACGACCGTTTTATCAAGCTGATGGAGCACATGCTCGCCATGCCGTACAGCAGCACGGAGGAGGAGTTCGTCCAGCGATACCGTCGGCTGCTGGAGGCTCAGTCCTTGAAGCAAATTGTGCCACCGCTGGAGAAGGATGAAAATGGCGTGGCCTTCAGCACCGCGGAGGGTAGGTTCACAACAGCGATGTGTTTCTCAGAAGTCTCACTAAGTTTTGAAAATCGACCAAAAAAACAGTTTAACACAGAAAAGGAACCTCTCAGTTTAAGGCACGTTTGGTTTATTTCACCCTGGTCTGTCCCTTTTAATGTGGCTTTTTGGGAGCTGTACATGTGTACTAGAGGTCAGCATGCATATTCTGTATAGAAATAATGGCCACCCTCACCACCTGTTGTTTTCTTGTCATAGTGGAGCCAGTTGACCAGGCACAGCCATCACAAATGGATAAATTAGCAAGACCAAAACTGTTTTTGTAGTAAGATGTAAACACGTTAATCTGTAACGTCAGACATTTTAACACGGCAGTTTGTGGAGATTCAGTTTTTGGCATTTCTGTCTTGGCTAAAACTCTGATAATGTGACAGTGTGAGCAGATTTAGCCAGGCTTAAAAACAAATGCAAATAATTTCATTGCACAGTTATTGTGGAATTCAGAGTATTTGGGGGAAATAAAAAAAACTAAAAAAAAACCAGCATGATTTTATTGAACTAAGCAAAGGTCTTGAGCCCCTCCTCAGATCTTTATATTTTGCTTCCAAAGAGCCAGACTAGTGTTTTTTAAGTGCTCTTAAGCATTAGTTCTCCAGTCTCTCTGAAAGATCTATCAAAGCACTTCTTTGGACATCAGCTCCTTTTTCAGTTGTTTTCATTCCAGTTGTTGTTTCAGACCATTTTCAGAGGAATATTTTCTCTGAAAGTTTTTCTTTGTTAGGCAACTTAACACTGAACTATGACTCATTCAAACATTAAAAAAAGCTCCTAGCTAAAGGGATGAACCAGTGTTGTTAAATTGTATCTTTAGGCACTTTTTTTATTAGCAGCCTGTCACAAAAACACACAATTTGTACCCTTTTCTTTTGTTTAATCTCTGAAAAAAATCCAAAGATAACACAGTTTAACATTAAATAGTATCATTGCACCAAAAAGGTGATTCTCAAACAGCTGTTAGCTAAAAACTTGGCATATCTCAGCATGGTGTGCAGGGTGTTCTTAAAAAAATTGAGGAAACTGAACAATTGGAGGACAAAAGAAGTTTCAAGTCTAAAAAACTATTAGTAGATGAAATGTATCATGTCGAGCTGGTGAGTATTAAGATTCTTAAGGAAGGGAAACAGGGAGAACGGGCTGAGGCGTCCCATATTACACAAGAATTGGACTAAAAATCAGTGAAAATGGGTCTGATGGAATTTTTTGGTTCAAAACATCATCCGTATGTACGGAGCAGGTCAGGAGAGAGACCACTGTAAGTGTCTACATCAAATAATCATCAGTCTAACACCTCCTGGGTATCAATTCCTTCTAATGTCTGATTGAGCCCATCAATGAGGGTAATTTCTGCTGAATTATCATGCTTCATGCCTCCCTCGCCTAAACAAAGTGTTTTGTTTTCTTGCTACATGCGAGACCAGGTAACTTCCTCCATTCCCAGTCATTTCTGGGATGATTTGGAAGGTTAAAAAAGGTAACCTTTGTAGTAAACGTGCAAACATGACACTCGTGTCTGATGTAAATAATCAGACTGTTTCATTTTCATTCTCAGGTCGGAGGAAGACATCAGACTCATCAGTGATCCTGCGGGACTGCGGCTCAGGACACATTACCGTCAACGGCCAGGACTACCTCCAATACTTCCCCGTGCTGCAGGACAGGTGAGGAGAGCAGCGCGAAGGTTTCCACTCTGAGCAAATAAGCCTTTCCACCTCACAGCCTCTCCACTGCTTCATTCACAGATACCGTTTTCCTTAAAATGCAAGACGCGATGGGTTTTACTCTCCACCCTCCACCCCTACCTCTCCAAAAAAAAAATTAAAATTAAAAAGCAGCTTTTTCACTCTTCACAGCATCGCCTCGTTTTTTATTTATCTCCTTGTAGTAAGTTAATTACACAGTTGAGTGATTGTGTGTGTGTGTGTGTGTGTGTGTGTGTGTGTGTGTGTGTGTGTGTGTGTGTGTAAGAGAGTGTGTGGTGTGTGTGTGTGTGTGTGTGTAAGAGAGTGTGTGGTGTGTGTGTGTGTGTGTGAGTGAATGTCCAGAGCTGGTGTTGTCACGCAGTGTGAGGACGGGGCTGTAATTGGAGCAGAGAGGTGACAATTGACTTTGTCAGCAGCTATGGGCCATTCAGCCTAAGACGCCATCCAGAACACAGACACTTTCTTTTTCACACACACACACACACTCTTATCCTCTTCCTGCTGAGTCAGAAGTTACTCTGTTATATGTGGTGGTGAGATTGTAAAAGAAGGCATTTCACAGCGCCGGGATCCTCTACGCTTGTCTGAAAAGTCACCCAACCAGACATTAAATTAGCTAAGCCTCCGCCGTTGATACCGCTATCTGTTAAATAGTGCACACTCCTGGTCTGCCCATTCAGCCACGTTTCATTCTTTCACCTTATTATCTCTTGGTCATTTTCTCTTCTTCTTCTTTTTTTTTTTTTTTAAATACCTCTCAGAGAGCAGCTGATGTTCCCGTTGCAGTTCATGGGCGTGCTGGGCCGCTTCAACTTGGAGTGTAAGGTGAGCGGCGGGGGCAGGTCGAGCCAGGCGGGGGCGCTGAGACTCGCCATTTCCCGTGCGCTGCTCAGCTTCCTGTCTGAGGGAGATGGGGAGGCGATGAGACAAGGTGGGTAGTTTTGCTTTGTTGTTTTGTTTTGTTTGTATCTCTAACAGCAGCATCCTGTCTGAAAACTACCACTGATATACTTTACAACTTGGGATTAAAAGAGTGCTCATTCACCAGCTTGTGCAGCTGGTTTTAAAAATCTCATATCAATTAAAAACTGCAAAAGGAAATGTGTTGAAGAGAGTACAGTATGGTGCTCTCATTTCTTTATATTTTGCTTCTGAGGAGCCAGACTTGTCATGTTTAACATGGTCTTGAGAAATAGTTCTCCAGGCTTTGGTTGGATGGACATATCTACGCATGGTTTGCAGTGTGTCCTTAAAATATTTGAAGAACTGGACAAGACATGTAAAGCCTAAAAAACAGTATCTGAAAAGCATGTTCTTTAAGGTAGAGGGTCTAAAATCTCATGACTGGATGTCAGTAGATTACAGATTGCCTTTACTGGGTTCTGTTTTCCTAAGCATGGATTCGGGAAGTCTGGGGGTCTACTTGGGTCCCAGTCACGTAAAGTTTGGCGTCGGATGGTTAGTGCAAAGGTCCTGTTTGGTTTTAGTTACCGTGCAGACTTCTCCATAGAGAATTTACATTACACACTGACTTTAAAGAAGCATAACAGGAATGACTGCTTGGCCGTCAGGTCTGCAACAGTCTGTTTGCATAACTGAGGATAACCCAGGCTTTACCCCCCCAATTAAGTGCACCGCCTTAGCTATGGCAGCTGCCATGTTTTAGTCAGCAAGGAGAGATCAACAATATTAAATTTAGATTGTACCCCATAAAGGCCACACCCGGTCGGCATGTTTCTACTGCTGTTTGTGTAAAAAGGGGAAAAAAACAAACAAACACATTTTGTAAACTGTAAATGAACATATTTGAATAATATCAACACTTAGCAATAAAAAACAGAGATGGTTACCCCCGAGTCACTCAAGTCACCGTTCATCTGTAGCGAGAGTTCTCAGACAGCAAAGCAACCTGAGCTGTTGACAATATCCTGAAATTTCCTGTTACTAAGCACAGCTGTATTTTGCCGTTGTTAGCCTCTGTTAGCTGCTGCTAGTTTCACTGAGAATAAAGTTTCACTGAATTGCTGCATTCAGACACTTAGTTAATAAATTTTCATACTGTATGAGTTTGTCACAAGGAACTTTCAGGAGGCACGAGCCTAATATTAACTAGCATAATGTTGGCTTATAATCAGCTGTTGTTGTTTAGCCGGCTCGTTGTCACCAGGAACGGGAGGGTCACATGTCTAATCTGCTGACATTAAGTAATTGTGACAATAACGCAGAAAAGTGCCATCAGATTTTGAATCTATCATGCAAGGAAGCATCTGATTGATAACAGCTTCATTTTTCAGTATGACAATGATCCCAAACACACTGTTAGTGCAGTAAAATCAGAGTTGTATAGAAAAACATGCAGTGGAACACTATCAGTCATGAATCAGACCTCATTATTGAAGCAGTGTAGGATCATGTTGACAGAGAACAGAACAAAGCACAGTATTTTCTCCAGAGTTTGCTTTCTTTTTTCTTTTCTTTTTTTTCTCAGCTAACCTTTTTTATTAGCCAACTATAATAAAGTAAAGTTATTTACTTATTTACTTATTCTTGAATTTATTGTGTAGTTTTTATTACCTCTGGTTTTCCTGAGACCACAAAGCTCCGTGACAGCTGGTTGTTTGCTGCTGTGTTTACGATTCTCGTTCTTGTTAATGTTTTTTTTTCTTGTTAATTCCTTTCATAGCACTTTTTTTGTTACTTAAACGTTGCCGTGATCTTCCCTACCATAAATATTTATGTCACTCTCCAGTCTCATAAGGACTACTTGTGTTATGACATGCATGTACTAATGAACTAATAGATACATAAATATTTACACATCTGCGCCTGTGTTCAGTTATATTTCATTCTTTTCATTTTTTTCCCCAGCTGGTCTGCTGACCCCCGACCCGAGAGTGAGGGAGAGGAAGAAGCCTGGACAGGAGGGAGCACGACGGAAATTCACCTGGAAGAAGCGCTGAGGGGCAGATCAGTTCCCCCTGAGCTTGGATATGAAACATTCAAACTGACTTCTGACATCATTGAAACTGCTTTATTTTCTCTCCAGAGGCGATGTCACTCTGTCCTCTTTAAGCTTTTGGTGCCAAGTGCTATGCTTTCTCACATGGTTTTCGTGATGCACCTGCTGCAGGGAGCTCCTTCAGCCACCAGATGGAGACATGTTATAAGAAATTCATAGTTTGGACTGTTTATCTGTACATCAGTTAATGAATTAAAGATTTTCTACAAAATAGAAATAAAGGTTGTGATATTTTGGCTTGGTTTTTTTTTTTTTTTTAAATACAATTTAAACAATTTTCCTTTTTTTTAAAAAATTTTTTTTTTTTTAAATACCTTCTTAGGTAGTAGGGTAGGTACCTATGTTCACCATAGTGTGAGATTATTTTATAGTAAATGTTAAAGACTCGAGGCTAATTTATTTATTTATTTTTTTAAGTCAGGAGTAACGATTTTATGGCAAACCGTGCAGTTTTTGAAGCAAAACTAAGAATTTTTTTTTGATTAATCAAGTCAACTGTGGTGATGTGTTTAAAAAAGTTTTTATATAAACAAATCTACTAATCAAATTAATCAAATAAAATATGCTGCCAACAACCTGCAGTAGAACCAGATATGATTTTATTCCGCGTTTTACGTTTTATTTTGTCAAAATCCATGGCCTACATTACCCACAGTGCAACACTAACGCTCGAGCACTGCCTTCGTGGGTTCGGAGTATCCGGGTGTTTTCGGGAGTGTATGCTAATAACGGTGAAAGGCAAATTAGCTTGGGGTGACTGTGGTGATTTCTACTAAGTAACGTTTTTTTTATTAATAAATAAATTGACGAATTCGATAGTTTATCAATAGTTTAGTCTCTAGAGTGAAAAAACAAAGTGAGGTCGACATATTGCCGATAAAGGTCAAAGGCAGAACCGGACGAACGTAGGCGTTTTTTCTGCTTTATTTCTGTTATTAAATAATATATATTTAATTTGATATATCCTTCACTTCAACCACTAGATGTCGCCAAAGTTTCACAAATGCCTGCCATGTGTGACCGTCTGTTGCTAATTATAACTTCATCTCATTATAAAATAACATCATTAATTAGTTAAAAGCTTATAAGTAAATATTAACTGAGGCAGTGTGTTTGCATTGAGTGAAGCAGAATATAGAAATGTGTTACAGTATGAAAAAATTAAATGTCATATGTTTACGGTTAGGTGTGTTGGACATTAGCCCACATTTTAGACTAACAGGTGCACCCTCTACCTGTAATCAGTGCCGGGAGAGGAACAGAGGGAGGGGTACGTGTGTAAATGTGTCGGAGGGAGGGGGGAGTTATATAGTCTCCCATTGGGTGAGTTGTCCAGACAGGCGTACTAGACAGATTACTACCGCTGCCGAATACAGAAAGCAGTCTGAGGGCGCAGCAGCAGCAGCTTGCCACTACCTGTCCTCCATTTGTGGTTTAAGGTGGAGGTAGAGGTGAAGGCGGCTGGTATTGTGGTCTTTTTGTGTGCTTTTCTTTGCTCCAATGGAGGCGGCCGTGCTGAACCCCGCGATCATGACGGAGGTGGACTGCAACAGCAACACCCTGAACGCCGAGCTGGAGGTGAAGAAGCTGCAGGAGCTGGTGCGCAAACTGGAGCGGCAGAACGAGCAGCTGCGCACCCGAGCCGGCGCCGGGGGATACTGCCTCCCCAGCCCGCTGCCCACCCTGCTGTGCCACTCGTCCTTGGGCTCGTTCTCTGCCCCCGAGGAGCCTTTCGACTATTTCCACCCGCACAGCGGCAGGGATGGAGCGGCTGCTGCTGCGAGGGAGGAGGACGACGACGACGAGGAGGAGGATGCATCCGAGCCGTCGGTTCTGGACGAGCTGGAGCTTCTGGATTTGAATTCCCTGAGCTGCTCAGAGGAGTCTGATGAAACCTGGTAACTGCACACTGCTTCTTTTTAACATTTCCAACCATGTGTTGCTCAGTCATGTTGTCTGTGATTTCTAACTGAAATGTGGGATTTTAAAGCTTTGTTTTCAGCTGCTCCAGCCCTCTGCAGTGCCCCAACAAAGCCACACACACCTTGAAGTTAATCAGGCCCTACTTATGTGCTGCCACTTGCCTATAAAGCTTCAGGGAAACACTTCTTGTGTTTTGCTGTGGAGTGGCTGCAGAGAGGACCAAATCAAATTAAGGAAGTGAAATTTTTTGCTGATTTTTGTCACAGCTTGTGAGGTGTTGTGCAAACTCATAAACAGGAAGTGGCCCAGGGCTGCATTTAACTAATACAAGTGGTCATTTTTTCACTTGTAGCAGTGTACGTGTATACTTATATATGTATGTATATAAGTATACACGTATATATGTACATGTATACATATATACGTGTATACTTATATATGTATGTATATAAGTATACACGTATATATGTACATGTATACATATGTACGTGTACACACGTGTGTATATATACGTATACATATATATACATACGTGTATACGTATGTATATTTTTTTATATATATACTTAAAAATATATATGTATATTTTTAATTCAGCGGGCTAAATACTGAAGGAATCTATCCTGTTGCACTAGTATCGGTCCAATAGCAATACCAGCATTGGTATCTGTATTATCAATATTCGTATCGATCCACCCGCCTTTATTAATTACCTGAAAAATGTTGTATTTTACTACCTTAAACACCACTGTTGTTTGTTCATTTGCCAACATTTGATATACTTACTTTAAAAACTCTTTTAATGGAAAAAAAAATCCTACATGTATATGATGAGTGATTTATTAGAACCTCAGGAGATCAAACCCATGTTTGAAGGCTGCGGCACATCCTTTTATTTGCCGGATTCATACTGCAGAGAGAGAGAGACACACAGACAGACAGACATGTGTGGGTGTGCACTCAGTCCCCTTCAGGTCACACTCTCACCTGATGTCAGCCGGGGTTTTAATCTATAATTCAGCTTCTTCCATGTTGCCCACAGAGCAACAGCATCCGGGCTGTCAGAATAATCTGATCCACTCTGTTTGAGCCTCTTCCTTGCTTCTAAAAAGGCTTGACACCACCTTCAAACTGAGTGGGAGACAGATTTCTCTGACAGGAAACGAGTTGGTGGCGCAAAAGGAACGATGGAGTCTGGAGTGCGATCTGTCATGGACTGTGTGCTGAGAGATTATATATGTATGTCACAGCACTGAATTATCCAGATTGAGTTGGTTATCTGTATTCAACAGCTAAGAGTTGAGTTAAAAGAATAGCCACGTCATTAAGGCTAGATATGTAGTGAGGAGGATGTTGACATGAAACAGGAGAAGTTTTAAAAGAGGTAATAAGAGTAATATTTGTCTATATATTTTAATAGTCGCAAAGAGAAACTACCAGGTGTAATTGATCATGATGGATAACAACAAGTTAACAGGCCTGTGTATGTAAACGCCTGACCACAGCTTCTTATGACAGAAAAGGAGGAAGTGCTCAGTTGGGCATTGTTAAGTACAGGTTTTAGATGTCTTTCAAGCACAAATTTGGGCAAAACAATGGCAGTAATTTGTGTTTTCTTGTTTTGCCATCTCAAATGTGAGCTTTTACCGCTTTTCTCAGAGTTACACAAACACATTCTTTGGTTTTGAACTGTTTGTTGGGCAGTAACATCATCTCTACGCCCTGAAACATTAGGATGGACTACTTGGTTTATAGGCTAAATAAGTAAAGCTCCAGTTGGCTTTCAGAATGAATGAGCATTCAAGCACCTTACTACAGAGTAAGTTTTTGTTGACCTTGTCTCCCAGATTTGTCCCCACCACAGTGTACACACTGTCCAGCTCTTTGTAGTCTCTTAAACTGCTCCCCTGATCATGTTTGAAAAGATCTGGGATTGGCCAGAGTCTCCTATCAGAGCTCATAGAAGGTGTAGAAGTCTAGTTCACTCTTGCTTCTCTTTCCAGGTTATATGTGTCATCAAAGGACAGCAGGTCGGAGACCACGAGCGACGCCCTCACACCGCTGCAGTGGTGCCGGCAGGCTCTGGAAAGCCCCAAATCGGAGGTGGAGGCCGCCAGAAGGTCGCTGTCCCTCCGGCTAGAGCAAGGTGCGAGTCAACTGGTTTGTTTGTAATTTGTGTGTCTGTGTGTAGAGGCGCCTCTGACTGCCCCCCCCCCCCCCCCCCCAAAAGGAGGTTGGATTGTACACACCTGGCTGTGCAGGTCAATGGTGCAAAAGAAGACACAAGCCACACGATTAAGTTGCTGCTGGGAGCACTGCTGTAGCTACTGCTGCAAGAAAGACGATCAAGTCTGATATTTCTCTGAGTAGATGAGTGAAGAGTGGGAGTTTCTTCCTCATTAACTTGGAGTTCAGCCTGTGGGTGTTTCTCAAGACGGTTTCTCTTAATAAAATGCATCTTTATGTTGGGAGCATTTCAGAGCTTGAAGTCGCAGTTCTGTTGTTTAGTGCACGCTAAAACCAAAGGCTGAGGCAGCGGATTAGTTTGCAGGGTGCCGCTCGCCTCCGGGCTATTTTAAAACTGATGTACACAGCTTTTAGTGTCTTGCCAAAAACAAGAGCGCTTGCTACCTCGCACGCCCCTACTGTCTCTCACAACACAAATGCTGGCCAGGAGGAAGTGTTGGTGTTAGTTCGTACAGATCTTGCACACAGCACAGCTGCTGGCTTGTTAGAAAGAAATGTGTGAGCACAAATACACTACACTGCAAAAAGTATTCACTCATCTACCTTCACACAGATCTGAACCTAAGTGACCTCCCATTCTTAGGGTTTGATATGATGTCGGCCCTTTGCAGACACGACAGCTTCAACTCAGGTTCAGGAGTGTTTATGGGAATTTTTGAACATTCTTCCAGAAGTACAGTCGGATGAAGGCCTGGTTCACAGTCTGCAATCGAATTAATCCCAAAGGTGTTCTGTCGGGTTGAGGTCAGGACTCTGTGCAGGCCAGTCAAGTTCTTCTACACCAAATTCTCTCCTCTGTGTCTTTATGGAGCTTGCTTGTACAAGCAGTCTGTATGGCTAGCTGCTTGATTTTTATACACCTGTGACCACTAAAGTGATTGGAACACTTGAATTCAATAGTTTGTATGGATGAGTGAATGCTTTTGGCAGTATAGTGTATTACTGATGAGATGAGTCGCTGGGTTCAGCAGATTAATTCGTCAACACTGGTTTTTGTTCAGTGTGGATGAATTCCTTAAAACTGTATCAGCGTTTGAGCGTGAGTTTCAAAATGACATGCAGACACATTTAAATCATTTATTTTTTCACACCAGTATGATAAAACTTCAAAAGCTTCAATTCATCTTTAAAATACAGAAAAGCTGCAAAGCTTGACTTTTAAAGAGTTGTCATCAAAACCAAAAGCTCAGACTTCAGACTGCTCTGAATGCTCAGTCAGTGACAGCTTGAGTCTGTTGGCACTGATGTGAGAGAGCAGGTACAAGCCCCACCCACTCACTGTCAAAAGCTTCTGTTTGTGAGAACCATCCAATCAGAAGAAAGCTAGCTTTAAGGACATAATGAGATAAGAGGATTATTTTGGTACTGTGAATCATGCAAAGCTGTACTAAGAATACAAATGCAGAGGTAGAAATTAATAGAAAAGTCCCCCCTAAAAAAAAATAAAAATAAAAAAAAAAAACAGCCCAGCTTCTCATTTACTTGAGCAATGTGTAATAATTCATTCAGTAATGAATAAGTAAAGACTCTCTTTACTTTAGATACGTCAGCACATCTGTGGCCTCGGCATGTCAGCATAAGAAAAGTGTAATTCCACTCAATTTATTTTTATTAATTTGTTGTTGTTGTTGGTATTATATAACAATGTTAATTTTTAGTTTTCCAGCTAAAACTGTTCTTGTGGCCCTTTTCTGAGTTTGTATTGAGCGGTGTTGTGTTACAAGAAAGTTTGTGTTATTGTATTTAGAAGGTCATTAATTACGTTCCTTTTGTGTCAAAATGTCACCTGTGCGATTGCTCTGACAATATGACGGCAAACTTCGTCTGCTCCAATATCTCTTTAAAATGAAATGCATACAGAAGGTCTTTGTTTTTTGTTGCCTGTTTGAAATTACCACAAAGCTGCCAGCAAACTGCGTGGGGTGGAGGAGAAGGAAAAACGTCACACTCTGTTTTGGTGATTGTGCCGTATGAACAAGTACAGGCAGAAAATACGAGCTTGTTCATCTCTGCTTTTGTTACCTGTTGAAAATCAAGATTGACAGCTGCTTGTTTGGCTTCTCAACTTACTCAGCTTGAGCAGCTTGTTTCTTGATCTTCATGTCTTGGATTGTGTATGAGAAGTTGTGTTCTCAGTGGTGGTTTACTGTTTGTGGACTGAACAGTTTGCTCAGTCCAACATTGTATGCATTAAAGTCAAACTAATGGCCACACAAAAGTTGTTGATATTTGTGTAGCTATTTTCTCTGTGCCATTTTTTTTGGAGGAGCCATTAGCAAGAAAAGAGCTACCACTCATTTGTTTATCTTGCTAGTAAAATAAGAAATGGGTACAGTGATTTATTGAAACATGTAAATACAGTATTTCAGGCAGAAACAGAGTTTGGACAACAAAATTTCAACTTTATTTGTATAGCAAATACTAAACAACTTTAGGTGACAAAAGTGCTTTACAGTGAACACAAAAATAAGGGACAATAGAAAAATAAAGTACTCTAAGATAAAAGTACAATAAAATAGGAATGCACTGAGATGTTTGAGACCATTTCTGATGAGACGTCAGTGAACAAATGATCCACTGAAGTTCCAGATATTTTTCATAGATTCAAGAAAAGAAATGTTGTTGTCTGAAGGACTGCACTGAAAATGAGTGAAAAAGCAGCCATTGTCCAAAGAAACACTTTAGAAAACCTCTAGAACTGGTGACTCTTTAGAAAATGATAAAGTCTGGCTCTTTGTAAGCAATATATAAAGAAACGAAGGTTGGTGCACTAAAGTGTTTTCCAGAATTTATCATGGTGATCCCTTTTTTACCAATATGAAAGCTGATGAAGGCAGGGGCATGACATTTTTACCTAAATCCTGTTTAAAAAAAATGTATCTCACCCCTCAAACTTGTTCAGATAAACCTGTGATGGTCAGACGGGAGGTGTTTGGACTGATATGCAAAGACGCAGCAGTAGTGTGCTAGAGCACAAGTGTAACGTGACACTGCATTTGTTTAATCAGCTTAAGAAGCAGGAGACATTTTCTGTGAGAGGTAAAATCTCAGCAGGTCTGGAGATGAATGGAAACAGCTGGCAGCACAGTCACTAGCGCTCTTTTTAAATGATCCACTTTTTAAAGCCAGTAAGATAAGCAGTCACCTCAGTAATGCTTCCTAAGTACTCTGTGGTCACGGTGATCAGTCTGAGGTCGGCTCACCTTCATCCGTGCACTGCAGGGCTCAGCAGTCCGTCGGCACTTCTTAGGCAGATCAGGCCCAGGTCAGCTGACCTGCGTGTCTGTCATAATTACAGCCGTCGCTTAGCGATACTGAGCAACCGGAAAAGCTCTGAGCAAGTAAAACCGGAAGTTGGTCTAAATATACCAGCAGGTTAAAGCAAGGAGCAGACCAGTGGATCGATTGGCAGTGGTGAGGCCGCCGCTTGGCTTAGTGTTGTCATGGTTACCTCATGGGTCTGTAAAAATTGATTTTTTTTTTTTGTTTGGAGTTTATCGACAGGTGACCTGGAAAAAGCAGATCAGGATCATCAGTCCTGATGTCCGTGTGCTTATCGGAGTCCTCATCAAATCGATGGGTCTCTTTGTAGTTTGCTGTGTGTGTGCGTGCGTGTGTGTGTGTGTGTGTGTGTGTGTGTAAGATGGGGCTGCTTGTGAAGTGTGAGTGGAGGCGACAGCTCCCACGGCCTCAGCTGAACAGGCAGCTTAACGCCCGCAGCCTTTAATGAGGCGAGATGGAGCTCCACTCACCTGCGTGGGCGCGCTCGTCTGCATACGATCCCGCTCAGCCTCCACATACTTAGGAATCAAGTAATTATGTGCAGTGTTAAAGTCAAAGAAATACTTCACTTACACTGCAATTTTGCTTCCATCAAGGGCCGGCTGTTGGTGTAGAAAGGCTAATCTTCACACTGTAACCGCAAAGCTTGCAGAAAGAGCAACATTGAATTTAATCTTGTTAGATGCGCAGAGTGGAGATTCACCAACGCAATCCAAAAATTCACTGTGACAGTAATGTTTTTGATTAAATCAATTAATAAAGAAAGGAGGCAAGATTTAAAGCCTGCATGTATGCCTGTTCTTTGTGCAAAAGCATCCCCCGCCTCCTTATGCAGTTTCAGCAAGTCTCTAATGGTATCATGCCATCATTAAGTCAAAGTTTAGGTTTGCCAAGGCAAATAATTGGTGCTCATGTTTGGTGCTATTGAAAAGTGCCTTGAATCTGTTTTCTTTCTAGTGACCAGCCAGGATCCACACATGGTTGCAAAAGGGGGTCCAGCTGTCTGGATGTCAGTCAGTTAATCTCTTGCTAAGCACTTTGGCACCATAAATTCAGCAGGAAGTCTCTAGGTGGCCATGTTTGATATGACTAGAACGCACAATCAAGTAAGCTACGACTTCACATTCAGAGTTTGACATATCCTGATGCTACAGTCACACAAAGGAAACCGGTCATTGGAGACAAAGTTGTTGCTACTGTGTGCATTGAACTTGCGATTGTGTTGCCTTTTGAAATGGTCATTTTGAAGATGAGGACCATGTCTGAAACCACTCATAGTCAGCTGCCGTCTTCAAAGCAACGTTGGCGTGTCAAGACGGCCATAAAACAACAACAAGAGGTTGATAAGGGTTGGGAACTGCATGACAACTTGACCTCATTGTTGCTATACAGTGATTAATTGCGCTAAACTGGCAAAAATTACAAATCTGCATGCACGGAAATTCACATTCACGACTTGAATTCAGAGACCAGCCCAACTCACAAATCTGAAACAGGAAGTCCTCCACAAATAGTGACGTAGTTGCTGCAGGATGACAATTTAACTGCAAAATGACATGGTGCTCGGCAGCATGGCTTTGATACAGGAATACAACCAGTCGGCAACCAGATGTCACTTTGAACTTTAGGTTATTGTGAGCATCTAACAGAACAAATTGTGGATTAATCAAGAAGATCAAATAGCCCCTCTCTCTGTTAGATTTTTTTCATTTTCCTCATCTTTATTCAATTCAATTCAATTCAATTTTATTTATATAGCGCCAAATCACAACAAATGTCGCCTCAAGGCGCTTCATACGATTTATGATGACATCAGTAGGAAACATCATGAATTGGTCATCTCAGGCACAGAAGCCACCTGCTTTTTGCTTGTGTGAGGAAGAGCTAACCTCTTGTCTTGTTTCAGAGAGGATGATCTGAAGGCCTAGAATCAGATAAAATGAGGATTATTTTGAACTGTGACTCATGCAAAGCTACTCTGTTCAAGTCTTGGTGTAGCAGCCAGAACTCGATACTTGTGTATTTCATTACAGCATATCTTTTCGGCCACACTTGGCTTGTAGCAAGTTACTTCCTGAGAGCCATGTTGCCAGTTAGACACATTTCTACGGTAACTCAGGCTTGTTTTAGATGGGCTGAGTGCAAGTGCTGACAAACAAATCTTAAGGAATATTGCAGCTGCTGTGATCACTGTGCTGGAGTGTCACCTCTGCATTGCTGATCACATGCCAACCTTCCATGTGCTTTAAACTAGCCTCCCGTTGCAGTCTCAGTATTTGGGTCACAGAGTTCGACTCCCTGACTCGGCTACATCCTCTGAAGTTGCCTCGGCTGTGCACCTTGTTGCATCAGAGGCGGTTAAACCTCCACTCGACACACTAACCATCCTCTGCAGAGGAATCCTCCCACCAACTCGGCCCACTAGCTCTCTCTCCCCCACCCGAGGTTTGCCGTGATGAAATGAAGAGCTGTTGCCATAGCAACGGTTTACATGAAAGGTTCGCAGCTAAATGCTTTTATATTCACATTGACAGGTAAAGGAGAGAAAGATTTCCCTCGCATCTCTGTGCGGACACCAGCTTCACTCGCACACCTTTTAAATAACACAAGCAGTATTTTCTTTTATTCACCTCTGATTCCAAAAGTGTATGTGTGTGTGTCAAAGCTGTCATGTTTCTTCTTTCTATGAATAGTAGCAGCCATTTGTGTGAGAGGCGCACAGCACCAGGTACAGCTGCATTGTGTGAGCATCTCTGTTGTGTTGAATCCTGCTTTGTCCTCGGCGCTGAGCTGCTGAATAGAGCAGTCGGTGACAGACACCGCTGGTGAGGTAGCGGCTGCACAGCGCTGCCCTCATGCACAAAGACATCTGTGATGTCTGGCTTTGTGTGGTTATTGTCTTTTTATCTCTGATTTTGAGCTGTAAAGAACAAAAGAGTCGAACTGATGGTGATTTTTTTTTCTTTTTTTTTTTAAATCCCATAGAATATTCACATTTAAAGAGATATTACACCCAAAAAATGTTAAAATGTTTCATTTTGGATGCTTGCTGGTGTGAAGTACCAATTCATTGTGAGGAAATGAGGACTGCGGCTCATTTACACTCTAGTTTGTCCTTTATTCCCACTCCTGCACTCATTGATGTAGAGCTATCGAGGCACAGGTGGAGTAAAAGGACATTAATCGAGTTGGCAACAAGTCGTTACTGTAAGTGAAATAAAAGCTTCTCAGTGATGTCCTTCTAGTTTCTACGTCTACCCGACTCTGAGCTTAAATGTTACAGTCAGTCCTTTATTAACAGAAAAACAATAATATTATGCTCATAAATATATATTTATAAGTGCATAATTATGTATTCTGACAAACTGTGTTCTCAAACTTAGAATTAATCTGTTAAAAATACGTAGGTGCAGGTTTGTGGTTTGTCATATTGGCCCGCCACCTTGAACACACTGTTCAGTCTTGTTTTATGTATTTAGCTTGAGACCGGCCACATACGAGAAGAGAAGTCATAGACAAATTTTAATTCATTTCTGCAGCTTCAGAGTTGAGATATGATAAAGTACTGACATCTGAGAAGGGTTCCTTATTTGCAAAAGCAGTGAAAAAGTGACTCAAAGAGTCACCAGCTAATGATAAGGTCAAGTGACCTGAAAACTTTTTATCTGACAAAGAGTCTGACTTCATTCTCACATCATAGTCTGACAGATGGTAAGTCTAACAATGCTAGAGCTACCCACAAGGTTTCACTAACGGAGGTTAACGCCGGCTAAAAGAGACTAACGGCAGCTAACACTGGCAAAAATGATTAAATCAGCACTTATTGGCCAAAAAGTTCAGGATATCTGTTCCAAATAACGGATGTGTATATCCCTATATTAATGAAATATGATCTGTTCAAAATAAAAATGTTTTTGTATGTTAGGAAATCTTTTTCATTTTATACAAGATTGATAAGTAAAACTTTATTTATATAGCACCTTTCAAGATAAAAATCACAAAGTGCTTCACAGAAGCTAAAACCTAAAAATAAAAATCAACAAAAAGCAAGTTTAAAAAGATGAGTTTTTTAGCTGACCACTGAGTCCATAGATCTCAGGCTCAAAGGGAGATGGGAGATTGATGCAAAATTTGCACTGCAAATAAAAGCAAATGTGTTTATCTGAAATTAGTCAAAGAGATTCTCCAAAAGATTATTACTAAAATATTATTGGGCAGTTGGAGCTGTATGATGGAACTTCACTTTTATATAGAGACGGAACCAAAATATGAACTATCGACGGAAGTGAGTGAAATCAAATGTTAATGTGTATTAATTCTAACAAGCTGCTGCATATTCTCAGTATTGGCCTTTGCTACATGGTCCGTGAACAGTCTAGCAACATGTTTGATCTACCCATCAGTCATGTAATATGGGAATGTTTTATTTAAATAAATGGGTGTGTCAGCTCAGTAACTTCCACTGATCAGTGTTGTCAGACTAATTTTACATTGTGGGCACCATCCAGCCCAATTTGATTTTATGTGCGCTGGACCATTGAAGTTACAGCATCGATAAACATGTCTACCTGCCAGTTGTTTCCCTCATAGTATGAAAACTCTTTCCCTTCTTCCATATTTAACACCCTTTGTCCAATAAATTTCAGCCTTGCCTCTCTAACTTTGTCTCCAAAGTTGGGTGTTGGAATACTAATGGTAAAGAACGCCTACATTTCTACCTACTTTGGTGTGGTATGCCATTCCTTGGGTGAAGTCTTTTGACATATTGTACTTTTGACAAGTACAATATTTTGTGCAAGTATCCTTCTACTTTCCAAGTGTCACATTTTCTAAAGCCGTCCACTGGGTCAGTTTGGTGGCCCAGTTCTGTCCCCTGGACCAAATGTTTGACTTGACACCCCTGCACTGAAAGCATGATTGGTGCATGTACTAAAAACTACTTCACCCTTCGGGATAATGCACACTTAATGTGAAACTATAGTTTGTATATAAAAGTATGATAAATAAAAATATAATTTTTTTTCTTTTTTGGGGGGGGGTAGTTTTTGTTAGATGAGTCGATGTACTCACATGGAGATGGCTTGTTTATCAAGAGGTAGTCACTCCTTAAGTCATTATTACCAGAGTATCCACTACTAAATACCCTGCTTTTTATCATTAATTTCTCTATATTGGACTAACATTTATAAAATAAACCTGATCTTGTATTAAATTAGACTTGAAACCAATGTTTAAGACTATAAATTGAAATTTACTAAGTAAATAAAGTGAGCAGTTGGGCCACTTTCCCCTTAGACTTCTAGATAAGCGCACTTGCTTTGTTGTGCACTCCTGAATATTCACAAATTCCAATAATTATGCTGAAAAGAGCAGAAATCTTACACACACACACTGTCGTGTGTGTGTGTGTGTGTGTGTGTGTGTGTGTGTGTGTCTTTCTTTTGTTTCTTTATCCACTCACAGCTTTTAGTTGGTGTGTCATGTCTGACAGGGAAACGTAACAGTTTGTATTAAACATATGCTAACTCTGTGCTTGTGTTCTCCCTCCTTCAGTCTCCAGGTGGCGTAGCTCCCTGTCCAGCCCCTCTCCTTCCTCCTCTCCCGGTCCTCCTCTGAGTCGAGTCGCCGGAGTGTCTCCCATCAGTGCTTCCCCTCCAACCAAGCCCTGCTCCACTCCTCAGCCGTCTGAAAGACATGGTACCAATGTTTTATCTTTTTTCAAAGCATCATAATCAGCTGGCCTGGGACTTAAATTTCCTCGAGTACTGTCCAGATTTGAATATCAGTGCAACTTTCACTCATGAATCAGCTGTCTGTCACATCTTTTTCTCCCAAAACTTACTTCCCCTCCCTCTGTGCATCAGTTCCTTCCCTCTCCTCCCCGCTCCACCCTGTCCTCCATCGGGCTCTCAGTCCCATCGGGAAGGAGCTCTCCCCTGTAGCTGAGAGGACTCCCACCTTCCTCCCTCACCCGCTCACCCGAAGTAAGCCTGCCTTTGCTGCTCTTCTTAAAAGAACATGTTGATTCCTTACAAACATTAAAAATTTAATACGTATTGTAACCAGAATACGAATGTGCCGGGGGAGGGAAAAACTGGGTCATGCTCAAGCTTTTTATACATTATTCCAAACATTCCCTCCTGTAGGAAGTTGAAATTGAAGAATATATTTTCATCGCAGCCTCTTTTTTTTTTTTTTTTTCCTCTGCCCTGCTTGTTGCTCGTTATACGACTACATTTCACTGCTGCACGTGAATCCTGTTTGAAGGCAAAGTGGATTCAAGTGCATTATTAGCAATGGAAAAAACGGCGTTCCAGACACAGGAGAGAGCGAAGCTGCAGGGAATAAAACTGCTCAGCCCTGAAGGGAGCGAGCTCACATCCTGAGCAATGTAGCTCAGAAATAACTGCTGGGGGGGCTAAGTAGTGGTGGTGGGTGTTTGCCCAAAGCTTATTTCCATGACATTGGCTTTAATGAGCCTTTTTCATGTGCTCTCCTAAACAGGAACCTCCCTGCCCTCCTCTGTGCCACCAATGTGTTCGGGGCTGTCAAATGGGCTCTGTGCTGGGCTCAGTCAACCCAGGGTTTGTTCATTTATCTATAAGCATGCTTTCAAGAAAGAGGCACGATTGGCAGCATCTTACCAATGAAACATGCTTGGTTAAAGCTACAATACTGGAAAAATATGAAAAGGTTAAACACACTATGGCAGCTGAAGCACTAAATGTGATAGTTAGATGCTTTATTGGTCCCACAAGGGAAATTATTATTATTACAGCAGCAGGATAAGGAATAAAAATGGTCAACAACAAATAAACAAGATGGATAAAGTGCCACAGTTGCGTAGTGAGAACCTTATATTGTGAGACTGCAGCAGTTTTACATATACAACAGTGAAAACGAGGGAAATGAAAAGACTGATGTGTAAGAGAGCAGCACAGATTGTATTAATACATAATATGTACACTATAAATCTAAAACAGCTCCAAGAATGTGTAAAGGCTTTTACACTCTGAAAGCATTTAGAAAAACGATGCGAAATTCCCAATTTTTCATATGCAAGTGTCTCATAACGTTTAAATGCACCAAAAGCTCTGCATTTATGCAAAAAACAATAGAGTCATGGTGAAGTGACGATGAGCTGGTCCTGATGTTTCTAAACAAGAAAAGGAAGAAACTGAGTGATAATGGTTTGATCCAGGAGCTGTATCACAGCTGCTTTAGTACTTATTTCAGGATGTCAGTGGGGCAGTTTGAACTGTTGTTGGGAGAGTTGGGTCTAGATGTTGGGGAAACAATTTGAGAGAGCCGATTAACCCCGGAGCAACATCTGCTGTTTCCATCTCATTGTGTAGTCTGTACCGGTGCGCGTTTTAGAGCTACGACCACAAATGCAGTGATCCGATTGGTCATATCTGTTTATTCGCATGTGAAAAGTCTCAAAAATCGAGATTGATTCAAAAAAATGAATGCCAAAAAATTCCTCCTACGAAATTGTGTGAACGACTGTTTAAGAGTAGATGAGTCTGAAAAATAATTTTAAAGGCCTTAGAACAGAAATGTGTCTTATTCTCAACAGGTGTGTTCTCCTCATTGTACAGTTTCATGGAGAAATTCCACCATCAGCTGTAAGTTTTGGTATTGCTAAGAGGAAGCATTTAGAAACCACAGCAGAACCGCATAAAGTTGCAGATCGGGGAACTGATTGCTGACTTGTAACCGCAGAGCTCCAAACCTCCTCTGGCATTAACATCAGCACTAAAGCTGTGTGACAGGAGCTTCATGGCCTCATTTCTATAACCGAACAGCTCCTGTAGGTGGCGCAGCCCGTTTGGTGTGTTCTCTACCCACTGAAGGAACAACCACTTAATACCGGCCTTTTATTAAAAGCACCTCTGATCTAAACTGCACAGCAACAATATTCTAAAACTTCACTGCGATAGTTTTAATGAGGCTTTATTTATAGAGTGCTTCCCTGAAGGCATGTTACAAATTACTTCACACAAGAAAATATGACAAACTCATCGACCTGACGGAGGGGAAAAAAAACCTATTATGGGATTTGTTTTACCTGAAGAAGCTGACCGTTGACCTACCTGAGCTTGTGCTCAAAGTGGAAGTGAAGGAAATGTCATTTGTGCTGATCTCAAAAGTCTCACTTGTCTATCCAGAGAAACCTGTGTCACTCAGCACAACCCACAGACATTTTTAATGTTCCTTTCTTGATTGTTAGGAGTTAATTTCAAAGATTCAGAGACGGCTGGAGTTAAAGAAGCTCGTAAAGGTGCAGAAATCCTGGCCTGTGTGAGTCAAATAAGACTAAAGTAATTAGAATAATGGCACTGATGGAAGGGATTACTTTAGAGAGCAGTCGCAGGGAGCAGATATCAGGCAGATCGTTAACTGTGAAGAGGTTTTTGTAACCTCGGGCTTAATATTTCTGCCTCACTGCTGCCTAATGGGCTCTAATTCTGCGAGCCGAGCATCGCCCTCCATTAGTCCGGACCCCTCATCTTTATGTGGAGGACACTCTGAAGAGTGAAGGGTACTTCTCTCATCGGAGCAGTCCTGCCTCATTTGTTTAACTGTGCAGTGTGAAGTGAGACATTGGGGAGGAAAGTCTGACTTCTTGGGTCTTGTTTTTACTTGAAGGTCGCAGCCTGCGGCGCTCCACCCTCAGCCCGCAATCGTCCATGGACAGCGACCTGGGAGCATCTGAGGCAGAGGATGACTCCATTGCTCTGGGATACAAGCTGCAGGACCTCACTGATGTCCAGGTTATGGCCCGGCTGCAGGAGGAGAGTAAGTAGCAGGACCTCTGTCTGCACCCTGACTGCACTTCCTGATTTTTGATTTGAGTTGTAGACTGTTGGTTAGTTGTTTGCTTAAAATGCACTATAAATCTGAATCTTTATACAGCGAGAGATGTTTCTGAAATGATTTCAGGACAGCGGAAATCATTCTGGCTGTTCGGTCACTTTTTTATGGCTATCTGTGTCATTTGAGCCAACTCACTTCTCCTGCTGTCTGTCCCTACTGCCCCCCCCCCCCCCCCCCCCCCGTCTTAATAATTTAACATATGGCACCAGATCTCAGAGCCCATCGCTACTTCAGCTTCATTAACCCCAGGAGGTGATGTGTGTGTGTGTGTGTGTGTGTGTGTGGGTGTGGTGGGTGTTTTGCACGCTGGTCCTCATATCTCGCTCCCCCAGGTCTAAGGCAGGACCTCGCCAGCACCTCATCCGTCCTGGCCAACCGCCGCAGCCAGAGCTTGACCTTCCAGCTCAGCCAGCTCAGCGCCGGTCCCGACCTGGAGGAGGAAGACGAGGAGGACGACGAAGACTACGGTCTCCTGCCACCGCCACAGCCACGCCTCACCCGCCTGCCCCACTCCCACACTTTCTCCAGCATCCGAGACTGGCGAAGAAGCACCAGTTCCCTGTGCACCCCTCCTTCCACCCCCTCCACCCCCCCGTACCCTTCCGCTGGGTTCGCCGTTCAACCTGCGCTCCAAGCCCAGTCTCAGGGTCTTGGGCTGGGGCTGGGGCTGGGAGTGGGCAGCACCTGCGCAGCCGAGCAGCAGTGCTTCAGACCAGGATCAGGTGAGGGATGGGGGAAAACTTGATCTAAATAAAGAAACAAGGCTGTTGTGCGGAATTATCAAGGAACAGATTCCCTTTCAGCTCATTCTTCTGGTCTTCTGCTCCCTGAGAGACACTCAGACACTTAAAATAAACTCTAATACGATGTGAGAATGTAATCAAATTGTAAGTGACTTTTAAGGACACTCGAGCCTAACATTAGCTTATAACAATATCAAAAATGAATGTCTATGAGAATATACGTGTACAAATCTCTCTCTCACTCACACACACACACACACATATTATTATTATTATATATAGATAGAGATATATGTATATATACACACACGCTACACCAAATTTATGAGTATATCACCTCTTTTTCTCTTTCTTTTCTTTTTTTTTTTGTCTATTAAATAAGCTGAAAGCCTGACTGTACCTTTAATCTCAGAGTGTAGTCCTTTAATGAGGATGAACCAAAGCCTGATTTTAAGAATCTGGCACTAGAAGGTATGTCCATCCATCAGCAGACATGGATTAAAACTACTGATGATCTTTTGATAGAATCGGTACCTATTAATGCTTTGAAGAGTACTAATATAAATTATCTCTGTGTTTATGTTTTGTGTGTGTGATATTTGTGTGTATTGCTGTGTACGTGTATGACGTTGGACATGTTGTTTTGGGGGGAAAACTTCATCATGGCCTCCAGCCGAATATGAGAGTAAGTCAATAACACGGTTCAGTATATCTAACCTCATACGTCATCTCTGAACATTAATTTGGGTTTTTTTTTTTCTTCTTCTAATTGTGAACCTCGCCCCTTTAACACTGTGACGGTGTCCCGGTCCTGACCTCGCTGACGCTCTACCTGCTTCATAAACTCTTTCTAATCCTCTTGTACAACTGCTCTTAAAGCTCTCGGGCTGGCATGTGTTTCCATTTTGAGGCGGAGACTCCGAGAGTTTGATGGGATTACAAGTTAGGAGTGTATATCTGACTGTGGGAGGCTGGAAACTGTTAGCAGTATAAAGAAGATCAGAGGCTGCTTTGAGGCATCTTTAAAAATAGTTCAGCATCTGAAGGTTTCTATTTGTCTCTGTGTTTTGTTTGGAAGCCTCTCTGTTTGCAGACTCTGCAGATAACTTTATTAATCTGGCCTGGCGCAGCTCTGGATGCCTTAAATCTGTTGACTGTTTTTGTCTGTGTTAGATAAGCTGCGGAGGAGCATGCCTAACCTTGTCAGAGCTCCCAGCATGCCCAGTGTGCCCATACCAGCCAATCCCAGTGCTTCCCCTTCTTTGCTTCGTAACAGCCAGAGCTTTGATTCGTCCAGCGGACTGGCTCGACTGCAGTCCTCCAGTAAGACGCTGCTTCTCTTCTCTAATTAAAGGGACAGCTCACCCAAAAATTCATTCGCCTTGAAGGCGCCGCCAGCCAAGTAAGTTTACTAACTTCAGTTTGTCTCCTCTCGTCTTCAGTCCCCTCTCCAGGCCAACTCCAAAACAGAGTCCAGAGTGTCGGGAACTTCACCTCATTGTCACGGCCACCTCTGAAGGCCACCGCCTACGTCAGTCCCACTATCAAGGGCTCCGCCTCCATGCCCACCTCCATCAGTCTCCAGTCTCTTAATCTGAACAGCAGTGGGGGGGGTGGGGCCAACAGCGGGATCCCTTTGCTTAGTAAACCTGCAGGGACACCCACCACCTCAAACACTGCACGCAGCAGCCTGCCCCGCCCTGCCTCCTTTGTTGGTACCACAAGCTCCACCCCCCGCAGCAAGGTGGCCCAACCAGCACGAAGGTAAACTTTAAAAAGAGTGTGTGTGTGTGTGTGTGTGACACACACCTACACAAACACAAACACACACACACCTACACAAACCTACCTTATTGGACTATAGTCAGTAAATATGTAAAATAATGGATTACTTTTTAAAACTAAAGAGTATTGTGTAATTTGCTCATTTGAAGCAACAACTCTCATCAAACACCGATGTTGCTGCACTCTCCCTGGAGCACATAGTATTAGATTCATTTGGACTCGCACTAAAAGTTTGAAATGAGGCTCTACAAAGCACCGAGTGTTACTCGTCATCCACACCGCACTGGTGGGGTTCCTGAGACATGTGGCTCCAGCGAATGTCTGTTAGATTTACCTGTTGTGGAACATCATGTCTTTGTCTGTCCTCTGACTTTAGTTGTCCTCCTGTTCCCTCAGTTTACTGACTCCTCCAAAGAGCTTGTCCACCTTCAGTGCCCTCCGCGACAGCACCTGGCGAGACGGCTGCTACTGATGGACGTGCCGTTTGCAGCGGCGCAGTAGTGGCAGCGACACCCCGCTGGTTGGGGCCACTCGCTGCACTTCAGCTTCAAGTTTTGTTTCGTTTTTCCCGTGGAGATGCTTAAAGGTTTCTGACCAAAAAAAGTGACTGTTGATGACCTTAAATCTGAGATCCTGCATAGAACGGTCGGCCGAGGATCTTTGTGAACCGATCTCTCAGAGTCTATGCAGAATTTCTTCGGGGAAGTCGGGTTTTCTTAATCTGCGTTTGCACGTCAGCCCTTGAATTCACTGACTGCTTCACAATCGACGAGTGTGGTCTGTGCCAAGGGGGCGCTGTTCCCTGCTGCTCTTGTGCAATAAACCGCTGGCTGATGGGTACCAGTAATACTAACCCGCTGAAGAGGGCTGCCAGTTTGTTTTTGTTTTTTTAAGAGCCTCGTGATGCTGTGTGTGTGTGTTTGTTTATATCACATTTATTTTGAATAAATAAATAATTTCGACTAATCAGGAGATTTTTCCCTGTGGCAACGAGCGCCCACGATGCTGCTAAAGTTTAATCAGTCCCTGTGCATTTGGGTACAATTACTCCAGTTTTTACAATAAACGTAATAAATGACGTATTCGTGTACAAATCTAACTATTAAGTGTGCATACATATATATTAATTGATCCGATATTTGATTTTAAACGTGACTCTTGACCAAAATATCTGAATGTTTACACGAGTTTTGTGCATATTAACACTTTAAAACTGTCTGACCGATGAGGGGAAACGGTTCTTGTTGCACTTTTGTATAAAATCTCTCATCTTTGTTTTGTTTTTTTTGTTCTGTTTACTAACATTTGCACTTTTTTTTTTTTTTTTTTTTTTTTAATATATCTGTATTTGATTTTATGGATTTAAAGTGAGTAAACGGCTGTTAGTAAAACACTCTGGGGATGTTTCACAGTTAACACGCAGCCTAATGTAGCACCATCTGTTTGTAATATTTGACCACGGCACATTTCACAAAACCCTGACTCTTTTGTTACTGTGATAGACCGAATGAGTGAGCATTTTAATAAAATATTCTAAATTAAAGCTGTTTTTGTTTGTTACAGTGTTTCACTCATGCAAAGTGGAACAGACTTCTTCAGCATCACTTAAATTGTGGAAATGGTCAACGCTGCCACCTCGTGGTATAATATTTTAATGGCCCCGATGGCCCCGGTGGAGGTTTGACTCCACTGAACGGCTACATTGAGGTACCCCTGAGTAAGGCACCATCCCTACACACTGCTCCCCGGGCGCTGCATTGGTGGCTGCCTACTGCTTCAATGGGTGAATGGGTTAAATGCAGAGGAGTAATTTCCATACGGGGACTAACACACACACACCCCGCCACCATTAACAGGTTCACCTCATGGTCTGGAAGTGGAATGAAGGTGAGTGTTATTAACCCTCTGTGTGTGCACCTCCAAATCACATGACTGATTTAAGCTGACATAAAAACAAGCTGCAGCCACGCTGTCTCTATTTCAGCTCGTTTTGAAATTTTCATGATAGGCCACTAAATCCAGAATTATGAAAAAAAAAAAAAAATATATATATATATATATATATATATATATATATATATAAGTGATGCCTTTTTTCTATATACTAGAAAGAAGAAACAAAAGAAGAAGAAGAAAGCATTTTCTAAGGACAGTCTGAAAAGTGTAAAGACAAAAAGTCACCTCTTTCCTGTTGGTGGAAAAATGTACCCTGTCAACCAATTTTGTAAAAAAAAAAAGGGCAACATGTGGGATTTGGTTGTTTAGGAAGAGGGGAAAGTTTTGAGAGTGATGGCAGCGAGACAGAGCAAGCGAATTGGAGAGAAAGGTAGAGAGAGCGAGAGATTTGTGACATTTAGTGTGTTATGTAGTCGTTGTTTTGTGTGTTAGTGAGGGTGCTAATGACTGTCACAAAGGCAGATTGCAATGTAAACACTGTCCAGGTGGAAAACAGAAAATGTCCAGTGAGCAGCAGATCCCTGTTGATGTCAGATAATGGCCAGACTGCTTCAAGCTGCTGGTGGTGTAATGATCTAGGGGACATTTTCTTTGGACTGAGCTGAGCATCACTTAAACACACACAGTAGTAGGTGTACCTAATAAAATAACCAGAGAGAGTACGTCCGTTACAGCTTGTAGAATTATCATTAATTAGTCAGACTTTGGGTCAGCAGCAATAGGCTCCACTCAGTTTCACTGTTGATGTCAGTATTTGCAAATAAAGCCTGAAGTTTGTTAAATGATCATGTACATGCAGAGTTGTAGTTCCTGATAGTAACCACTAGAGGGCAGTTATCTTGTAACAGGGCAGCAGTGTGATCAACAGAAGTCACCAGAACAATTACTTAAATACTTCTCTGTATTCTGATAGGATTTAAAATGATCACCTGTGTTCACTGACATTTTTTTTTCAAAGAAGTACACTAAACCCAGTCCATAAAGATCCTGAAACACTTCAGCGCTGACCATAAACCCCAAAGGAGAGCATTAAAAAAGCGCCCAATGTCCCAGGTTTTTAGAAGGTTCGGGTTTTCTCAAAGATCCAGAGTCTAAAACTTTGAAAGAAAAAAAATTAAGGTATGACAGCAAAAGAACTCTTAACCTCTGGGTTTAAAAGTCTCACTTTGGATGGAAGGATCTAACAAGTTTAGAATTTTTGAGGTGTCTCCTACATTTTCAAAACCCATCATTCTGAGGAAAAGTCTGACAAGCTTTCAGAGAGAGCTTCTCATCAGATTTCTGAGGCTGATGCCATGGAGTAATGGATCAAGACCACTACAGTGCAGGGTGATACTGACAGTGGGTTTACTCCTATAATAATAATTTTTACGATCTTACACCCAGTTGAAGGACTTACCAACACTAAGGAACACGGCAAAGAACCAAATGCTCAAGACCTAAACTGAAAATAGACAATAATGGGATCTTTAATCAGGTTCTTTTTGTTAGTCTGGAATTTTAACTTGAATGACCCAAGAAACTCTTATCTGAAACATTCTAAGAAAATAAAGCCTGGACTGGTGAACAGTTGGTTGGTAGGTTGACTTTAAAAGACCAAATTCCATCGTTCAGATGAAGAACTTTAGGAAAATGATTTATAAACTCCTCGTGAAACAGCTCTGGTGGCTTGAGCGAGTCTCAACTCCTCAACCTGCTCGGCTCAAGCTCTTACGAGGCTCAGTGGTTCATTATGAAACAACTAAAGTAAATGTTAACTGTTGCTAAGCTCTTTAAGGGGAAGTCTGGGTGTGTGGTCAGATTCACTTGGCTTGTAAAAGTCTGCTTTGAACCATGGAGGTTGTGGAATTGGTTCTTCTGAGAATGGTTAGATTTTTAAAGGTCAGTAAAAGTGAAGATCAACAAGACCGCAGTGAAAAGTGTCTTGGTGGTAAGTGTCTGATTTGGAGTCAAGAACATGGTGGTACAGCCCTTTGGTAGATAAAATGCTTATGCATCTGCTGGAAAGGGGCTCAGTTGTAGGTTCAACCCTTTGGTGGATCACTGAATTTTGAAGTTCAATTAAAAAAGAAGAGAAAAGAGCACAGAGAGAAGCTTTTATATCCAGAAACATGCTCCAGGATAGACATTGGGTTGAAGCTCAAAAGATCTGGTTTCACTTCTAGAGACTGAAAGTGCAGAGATTATTCTTGATGGTGGGTTTGGGGCTTCCAAAATAGGTCCTTTCAGTTTATATTTGATTTCTTGGAAACTTAAACACATGTTTTGTTGTATGAGGTAGTAAAGATTGTGTATCTGTGTCTCTGTTGAAAGAGTGTGGGTTTAGTCTATCCATTTAACGTCCACAGCGTCCTAAAACAGACACACCAACACTTGAATTAAAAACAGGCAACAGCCTTTAATTTATTTAAAAAGCTAAAAAAAATATATATATATGTATATGTGTGTATATATACAGTGTTGCGAAGGTTACTTTTAAAATGTATTCCATTACAGAATACAGATTACATGCCCCAAAATGTATTCTGTAACGTATTCCGTTACGTTACTCAATGAGAGTAACGTATTCTGAATACTTTGGATTACTTAATATATTATCATGCTGTTTACAACTACATGAATGTACTATTGCTGTGATTTATTACTGTTACTGAAGGTCCGCGGCTCCGAACTGTAGTAAAGGGACCTCTGGCTAATACGGTGGGTTCTGTGTCGTAGCTGAAAAATAGCTTTACTTTGTTGTCTGGGTCAACTCTGCTTGTGAGAGACAGAGAGAGGCATTGAAAGGCTGCTCCAACAGAACTTATTGTTTTTGGAGGAAAACACGAACACGGTGTACAGTCGAGTCTTAATAGCTTACTTACAACTGGGCTCGTCAGGCACTCTTCTTGGCTGCAGTGGTTATTATTATATTTACATGCTTCCAGCTCCCGTTTTTGCTCGATGACAGCTCGTACTTTTCCTTTTTCTCCCTCCCTCGCTCACAGACACATAACGTGTATGGCAGTCCATTCTCCCTGCAGCACGGACTACACTGCCTATGATGCTACATTCTTTAGAGCTATACCTGTAGCATTCTGCCTGTTAGCTTAGCACAACAACAACAAAAAGGCCTCTCTCACCCAGGAAACACGTAGAGCGAGAGCGGCACCCTGTAACCATGGCAACAGTAACGCTGCCGCCTGGAACAACAGAACGTAGCTGTCAAACAAAACCCAAACAGTCCTGACCCGCCACAATATGAAACAGGGAAGTACCGCCGTGTAATCCATTTATTTCAACAAAGTAACTGTATTCTAAATACCACCTTTTTAAACGGTAACTGTAACGGAATACAGTTACTCATATTTTGTATTTTAAATACGTAACGGCGGTACATGTATTCCGTTACTCCCCAACACTGTATATATATATATATATATATATATATATATATATATATATATATATATATATATAACGAGAGAAATACAGAAATTATTTAACTGTTGATGATATTTCAAGAAAGTCATGGAAATCCATCACCCAGGTGTTCACAGGTTCAGATTTTCACTTATATTTTAATTTTTTAAAACATTCAACTTTTGATTTCATCAGCCGCCCTTCATTTCTTTGTATTTTGCTTTCAATGAGTTCAACTTTCTGGTCAGTATTCAAAGTGCTCTTGAGCAGTAGTTCTCCAGCTTTCTGAAGATCTTTTACTGTGTTTATTTGTGCTTTTGCTGCTTTTTCACTCGTTTTCAGATGGTCGTTTTTGTTATGCCACTTATCACTCAAGCATAAAAAGGCTCCTAAGTTATGGGATGAGCCAGTGTTGTTTCTACACATCTTTAGGCACTTTTTTAAGCAGCCTGTAACAAAAACACATCATTTGTTCCAATTTCTTTGAATCTATGAAAAATACAAAAAAGAACACAAGTCATGTCCTTATAGAAAGAGTGAAGAATCTGACACAGGACCTGATAGATTCATCTGGACCTGATCATCTATTGTTCCTCATCAGAAATGGTCTCAGTGGCTGTCAACAAGCCATTCTTAAGGAAGAGAAACGGAGAGAAAAGGCTGAGGTATGAAAATTATGAAAATCATCTAAAGGTAGAAACGCCCAAAGAAGAGCTTTGAATGTCCTTCAAGAATCCTGGAGAGCTATTCCTGAAGACTACTTAAAGAAATGACACGAAAGCTGCCTAAGAGAGTTTGCCTTATTTACTGTATTTACATGTATGTTTGAAACGTGATTATTTAAAGATGTACATAGCAAAGTATAAAGAATTCCCTGTATGATCCGAAGTGTTGAGTCCCCAGTTTACCGACAGAGGGCCGCGCAGACCCCGATGATGTAACAGCATGTTGGGTCTCATCAGAGATGACGCAGAGAGAGGAGCGCTCACTCTGACACTTTTCCCGCGGTCAGCAGAGACTCTTGTCAAACAGTAACATTCATGAAACGTTAGAAAAAAGCGGCAGTGCTTCTGCTCCGGGTATGTTTACTGATACACGCCCTCTTTTTGTTTAATCTCGATTACCGCACGCATTCCTATAACAGAGTGAGACATCTCGCTTTATATAGACGATCTCGGCCCCACACGCCCAGCCTCAGCACCAGCGCATCTCCTCTCCGTGGGGTGCCTCCTCCTTCTTTCGGCACCAGCATCACAGGAACCCTGACAGACACACAGACGGAGGGAGGGACGAGGCCTCGGTGATAGCGCTCCCCGCTCCAGAGCTCGGTTCCTCGCGGTCCGTTATGTCTTTGAGCCTGCTCCCCCTCTCGCCATGCCCGCCGCTGAACACCACCCACCGCCGCTGCTCCTCTTCTTGCCGTCGCTGCTGCTGATCTCCTGCCTGGATGGGGCGGCGAGGGCAGCAGCGGCACTGGAGGAGGGCGGCGGCCTCACGGCCGGGGCCGGAGACCCGTCCGGCACCGACACCGCCGCCTCGGGCCGAGCCGCCACCCTCTCGGCTCTATCAGCAGGTAAACATAAACAAAGAGGAAGGGGGTGTTTGCTGGAGGATGGAGGAGGGGGATGTCATTGTTACTGAAAATGGAAATCAGCTGCAGAGGAAACAGTGGGGCATGACTGATGGTGCAGGTGCGTTAATAAAGGGGGCTTTCTGCAATAAATTAGGAAATCAGGAGCGCACTGATACACTGCTGGACTGGAATCAGACAGTCCAGTGTAATAGGATTAATAGGAGGAATATGGAGGTGTGCAGGATTAGGCTTTTATCTTTTTGGCCTGAGCAGGTAATGTCTTAATAGGAGACAGGGAGAGAGGGGAGTGTGGTAATCCTGTGCTGCTCTGCTGATACAGTAAGTAAAGCCTGTGTTTACATCCTGTCCCTACTGAACACACAAAGGACAGCTGAGGCTGTGTGTGTGTGTGTTCATCAATAACAGCAAACAGCGCATTGTTTATCTGGAAGCTTGTATTTAAAAGTCAGACTGCATCTCCTCTGTGCTGTCGTTCGGTTCCTGGATGTATTTTTCCACCCTCCCCGCAGAAGTGCTCGCCTCATCACTTTTTCATGGCGAGAGAAAGGTTACGGAGCACGCAGGAGGGACACGTGCATCCCAGATCTCCTCTTTTTTACTCTGGCATCTTCTTTGCAGAGCCTCAGTTTGCCCTGAAGGTCCTGGTGAGAGATCTGGTGACCCGCCAGCCCCTGTCGGGGGCTTCGGTGGATGTCTACGTCAACCACACCTTGAGGAGTTCTGCCCAGACCGGGGAGATGGGGGAGGTTTCTGCTCTGGGGTGACGTACAGCCCGGGCCTCGGTCTGACCCTGCTGGGCAGCATGGGAGGCTACGTGCCCAGCCTGCTCCCCTGGAGCACCAATAAGAGACCAAGTGAGTGACCAGCATAGGTGGGCAGATCGATACAATTACTGATATTAGTACTGGATCAATACTTTATTTCTATCCTCAAAGTTCAGTATGTAGCCCACTGAATTTTATTAAATCATTTTAATTGTCAATTACCAAGTAAATACAGGGCCGATATTACCAGTACTGGTATTGACAAGTACCAATATTGGTATATCGATACTGGTATTGGTGAGTATTGTTATTGGTCTAAAGTGCTTTAGAGACAGAATTCAGAAAGTGGGCTCACTGCCAACCTAAAAATGACCAAACCAGTAAATCATTTTTTTAAAAGGTGACATACAAAAACCAAAAACAAGACTGTGGAGCTTACAGTATTGCTAGCACAGTTCCCACACACTTAGACACACACACACACTCGCCTGCATTATTCATTGTCATTATAGATTAATGAAGTGTCAGCGACAACACACAACTTGTCTCTGAGGTTTGTCCACGATGAGGCGATTTATGTTCCCAGTCCAGTGTAACTGAGCGTGGCGTCCTGTGCTCGCCTCATCGATCGCTCTTGGAGTCGAGGTGTCTGCCTCAGGCCGGCATGAGACCTATGCTTGTCTCAGCAAAGTGTCTTTGTCCTGCCAGAGCAGGGGGGTGGTGGGGATGTTTTTATTCTGCTGGCCTTAGTGTGGAGAAGGGGCAAGGGAGCAGGTGGTGATTCAAAGGGAAGTGGGGAGCAGGTGTTATGGAGGAGAAAATGCAGGAAGGGTGGGGGGAACAGTTGAGATCCACTCTGCATTAGCAGAGACGCCTCCCTTTTGTGGTGCTGAGCCAGACAGCTGAACTCTGCTGTGCTCCAATGTTTGGCCGCCCTCTGCTGTTGGATTTGTAGCTCTACAAGCTACCAAACCAACAAACACACCAGCAGATGTTATAGGTCATGAAAACCTAACAGATCGTTGTTGTTCTTCTGTACTTGTGATTGGCTCCTGATCTTTCTCTTTGTCCTCTGGCAGTTTTCTCCTCTGTCACGTTGCTGCTGCTCCCTCACAGTCAGGGGAACATCTGGCTGTATGAAGACTCCGTGCTCATCACTGGGAAGGTACCTGGTGAGTTCCTACACACACACACACACACACACACACTGTGTTTAGGCTTTTAGTATTCAATTTACACTGCTTTAAGTAGGCTTTTGAGTGTGTTTGACAGTGTAAAGTGGACACACTTGGCAGAGACACTGAGACGAAACCAGAGGTGTCTAAACATGTGGCTTCAGAGGCTGGAATCGGTCTGCCCAGTGGTACGATTCAGCCCTCTGGATAGTTTGCAAACACTGCGCTGCTGTTCCTGGTTTGGTGCATCAGCCTTACTGCACAGGAGTAAAAATCTATCCAGAGTAAACTGTCCCTCTGATGTACTCATTTCTAATTTTGTTTCCCTTGGTCACTCCCAGTGTCCTGTCTTTTTGTCAGCACCACTGTGTCCAAACCATTAACCATCTTCTTAACTTTCCCTTCCATTCTTGCTGCCCTCTGTCACTTGTCTCCACCCTGCCTGTACTCTCTTGTTTACCATCTGTTACTTTGGATGGTTGACTCCAGGTATTTAAACTTGTCCACTGTGGACACATGCCTCCCTCTCTAAAATAAATGTAGTGAAGCTGCTTAAGGCTAACTCCTGCAGGTATCACTGCTGTCAACTTTTAGCAAAGACAAATTCCAGATTTCAGACTGCAGAAAACTAAACAAACTGCTTTTCTGCACACAGGCTGCTCTTAGTTTAGTCAGTTTTTAATGTACTTGTGTTCTGTCACTGTGTACAGCAGCCCAGTGGGTGGATGGCAGGGCCCCTCTTCTTTACATTGAAAAGACTTTCATTAGTAAAGTGAACATACTGACTGTAAGATCAACTACCCAGTGAGGGTTCATTTTAGCTAGTTTGCTTCACAGTTAAATCGATAGATTGAAACAGCAGACCAAACTGAGATGTATGTGGCTACTTTACAAGTGACTTTAGTTCAACTAAAGTCACTTGTAAAGATTATTTGAGTAAAGAGAAGATTCAATTACACCTTTAAAAGGAGGAGCTGTTGTGGAAGTGGTTTGCAAAGCGGCTTGCAGATGTGTAACAAATGTGCAGAAGGCTGAATTGACTTAAAAAGCACATGTGCCCAAATTCCTACTGATAACCTGCCATTTTGTTTTCACAGACAGCTCATCCCAGCCGATGGTGAAGTTCCCAAAGAACATTCTCACGATCCCGGATAAGACCAACATCTCTTCGGTGATGGCGTACCTGACTGTACCACATCCCCACCTGGCAAATGACTGCACCAACTGCACTCCGGGCTTCATCAGCAACAAATCAGGTAAAGAAAAACATTTCCTTATCAGATTTTTTAAACGTCACAATGACATTTGGTCCAGTTAAAGAGGTACAGAATGAAAGAGATCAATCATGCCTTTGAAAAATGATGTTCCACGTCCAGTAACCAGTCTGTGGTGCTGAAGGGTCCACACACCCAGCTCACACTCCTTGTCAGTAGTGGGTTAGGGTGGTTCAGGTTTTGATCTACTGCTCCATCTACATCCCAACCTTTACCTCTGGTCATGAAATCTAGGTAAATAATTAAAAAAGTAAGGTCGTGAATACAAGGGGCTGAGGTAAGCTTCCTCTGTAGGGTGGTTCAGCTCAGCCTCAGGGATAGGGTGAGGAACTTTAGGTGGTTTGGGTATCTGGTTAGGATGCTTCTTGGGTGCCTGTCTTTGGAGGTTTTCCAGGAACACCCAACTAGAAGGAGATCCTGGGGTAGACCAGAACCTGCTGGAGAGACTTATATATCTCGTCTGGCCTGGGATTGTTTTCAGCATTCCCCAGTAGGAACTGGAAAGTGTGACTTTGGAGATGGCATGGATGACTTTTTTATTGAGGTACCCAAACAATATGATTTACCATTTACATTCCTGGCATGGACTGTTTTGCAGTTTTCAGAAGTATTGATCTGAAAGCCGTGGCAGCCATGAGCGTCCTGCTGTACTCCGGTGGCGAGGAGCTACAGGTTCGAGGACCCATCCAGATCAGTCTGCCGCTGGGCCACCACACACACCTCAGGGCCTCTGATACTGTGCCAGCCTGGGCCTTCAACCAGAAGACAGGTAGCAATGCAAATAGCAGCAGAGCAGCTGAATTATGAGACAAAGACCTAAAGAAATTTCCTCTCATGCTATTTTCTTTGCTGTTTGAAGGTGGCTGGGAGAATCATGGTCTGGGAATAGTTAAAACGGTTGGAAATGAGTTGGTTTGGACTTACACCGCTTCCCATCTGGGCTACTGGATCGCCGCCCCTCTGCCTTCATCAAGAGGTAGATACCTCATTGACCGTCATTAACACATGTGAATGCTATTTTTGTTTAGACCTGTTTCACATCTTCTTATACATTTATCCTTTTAGATTATCTGGGACATGCAAACTCTTTGGATTTCCTATCTTACCATACCTACCTGTTGGTAGGAATACTGGGTGGAACTCTGGCCATAGTGATTGGATTTCTGTCCCTGCTCTTGTGCCACTGTGGGTAAGAAACCCTTCTAGAAATGTTTTCAATTGACAGTATATGCAATGCTGATCAACAAGAGGCAGATTAAAAAGGTGTGATCTAAGAGTGCATCCATAGCTTCAAGATCGCCTTCTAATGCATCTCTAAAGAAATCATCTTAGCAGTTTTATTCTTCAGATTTGCCTGCAACTTTGCATACAGAAAATTCCTAACAATCTCAGAAAATGATAAAGCCATACAGAAATAATTACTTCAAGTTATTTCTGCTATGGGTTGTGCTTAGATTTTCACAGGACTTTAACAGTATCAGTAAATTTCTCTTTGGCCTAACTGGTTACAATGTCGCTTTAAATTAGGGCTCAAACAATATGGCTCAATATGGCAGTTTTTAGTAATCAAGGAAACAGTTAACAGTTGTTTGGAACAGATATACATTTTGCTATATAAACTAAAGACATTTTTGGGCTCAAAATTTCTAATTAAAACAGAACTTTGTTAGCGTCTGACACCTTACATACGGGGAAGGCTAGGCTAAAGCTGCTAGCTGTAGCCTTAGCTTAGCCTTCCCTGTATATCGCTGCAAAAGATTGCTGGATTATTCAGGTATTTTTAGTAAAAATGGTAAACTATGCATGCTTTTTATCAGTAAAGTAGATCAGAAGACTGTGCAGCTGCAGCACTAGGAGAAATGATTGCCATGCTTGTTGCAACTCCACCATATCAGTTATCTTAACTCTGCACCATAGCACTGTATCAGCATGTTAAAGTACAATTATAAAAGACTGAACAAGGTCCAAACTGGGTCATGCAGCAGGACAATGATCTGAAGCACAGCAGCAAATCTGCAACAGAATGGCTGAAAAACAAAAGAATCAAGTTGCTGCAAGGGCACAGTCAAACTGGGAAACTATACATGATTAAAGTAGAAGAGTGCAGGTGCACATTTAGCAGAAAGGATTGCAATGCTAGTCTTAAGAGTGACTAAACAAACTGGACCCCTCACCTTCTACCAAGCTCTTAAGACTAGTATGACCTGGATGACTGAAAACCTAAAAAGACAGATTACAATGCTTGTTGCAAATTTAGCAATATCTTCTGCAAGAGTTATGCTAACTCTCAAGAGCTGCTTAACAAGTAAATGTGCTACTCTGTGTTCGGCTTTGATAGGCTGTTAGTAATGAAATAGTGAAACAGTTCCTACTTTAAAGGTTCTTTGAGTGAGTCTGAAAAGCCTGTAGACCAAAGCTTGTCCCGCTTAACTTTTGCTTCTCCCATGTACAGAGGTTCTTATCGAGAGCCCAGGAGGAGGAGAGCACGTTTTTCCAAATTGACGGTTGTAAAGAAAGACCAAACCACCTCCACCCACATGGAAGAGGGCTTGTTGTTCCGATCTGGCGACAACAGCCTCGCCACTGCAGCATCCAGTGCGAAACCGTCATCTACTCAAGGCACAAAGCCAACTATAACATCTACGTGGAGGATCCAGGGACTCGTGCAGCGGCACCGCTTTATGAGAACATCACTCCAGATCGGATGAAGGGTCCTCAGCCACCACCTCACTACATCAACAGTGAAGAGGTGTCTCGATTAAGGGAGAAGTCGGAGCAGAACCGGGCCAACATCAACTGCGACAACTTCTTCCAGGATAAGCTGGTCCATATCTACAACCAGCCAGTGGCCATTATTCCCGCTCCCGAGCTCTTCAGTGCTCAGGAGCAGCAGCTACCAGGCTGCAAGTCCGCCACCTTCCCCCGCAACGGAAGTGAGTATGATGCTCACTCAGAGCCTGCAAGTAAAGACAGCTACACCCAGACACTACCCAAAGTTCCTCACCACCACTCACAAGGTGGGAGCAGCCCACAGCAGAGTAGCCAAGATGATCCCCAGCCTCTGGAGACGCCCCCTCAGGGGACAAGGCCCCTAACAGTGTGTGGGGGACGCTACAATAACCTCCTTGAATCCTCCGTCTCTGTGCCTGGGACTCTCAATGAGGCAGCTGGCATGGAGGGCTTCAACACCGGGCACGGCGTGCCCAGTGACTTGCAGGGGATTTCAGAGCGCACCTTGCTGGAGCTGACGCGTGGCAAGTCCTCGTCGTCTCACCCAGAGCCTGGTTTGTCTCCTTAGATGGGAAGCCAGCAGCGCAGGTCCGCCACTCCATCCATTGAGCTCCAGAGCCACCACCGCCAGCCAAGCAGCAACGACACCAGCCTGGACTCAGGGTGGACATGACGAGCCTCAGCAAAGCATCCGCGAGACGGAGCGTGATCGACCTTCTATCAGGGCTTCTTCCCTGCCGCACCACAGCCGTGGCGGGCGGTACGGCGAAGAGCAGGACCTGAGCAGCAGTGAGAGCGGCACCACTGCTACCTGCACACCAGAGGACCCATCCCTGAGGAACATTTTAGATGGGAGCAGCAGTGGGGCCATTCCGAATATCCTGAAGAGCGTGATGGGATGGATACATCCAGCGCTCAGGAGGACAGTGAATCAAGAGGTACACCACCTCCCCGGCGCCTGAGGAAGGTGAGGGAGAAGGGGAAGACAGAAAAGAGGAGCGCCAAGCACATCCGGGAGGGCAGACCTCTGACCAAGAGAAGCTAAAGCTTCTCAGGCTCATTTCCCCACCCATCAGTGCTTCAGTTAAAATCCAAATTAAGTAATTCATATGAGTTGTGTTCACCACAGGCATTGTTGTTGTTGAGTTTCTGTGATTGTACAACTTTGCCAAAGAATGCATAAGCTAGCTCAAGAAATGAATCCGCATCTGTGTCACGTTATGTAGCTGCTGTTAAGACGAGTTTGTGCACCGTTGTTCTCTCATTCTCCCAAATCTGACGATCACCAGCGAGATTCCTCACAGCAGATGTCCGTGGAACACGATGTCCCACAGTATCCGGTTCTGGCATTATAGAGGGTGCCTTCTTACTGCCTGTAATCGTTAAATAGGGTACGCAAAGGTGGTGTGTGTCGATATTTAGTATAAAAAAATCTGGTGAGTTTGCAGGATGGACACAGATACAGGTCAATGTGTAGTGCACTTATCCTCACCATAAATGCCTGCTGTATATTAAATAAGACGAAGAAGCTTTCCCAGTCCGCAGCACTCACATCTCGCTTTGTATCCTACTGCCTCATTCCACCATAAATGACGCTCTGGGATTTGTTAACTAAACGAGTGTAAGTAAAAGGAAAACGAGCTTCAAGCTTTCCAACTTTTGGACTGACTCCAGAACCTTTGGATTTGAAATTTTGATGTACATTGTAAAGCAAAGCAAAGCTGCCATTTTGAAGTTCATGTCTGAAGTTTAAGGTTTTTAGCCTACATCTGTTTTTGAATGCATGAAAATGAATGTTTTCACCGTGCGTATGAATATATTTGCATTTTACCGTTAACGGCAATTCATCATAGATTACTTAGAGACTGAATTTTTTCCCCATTTATTTCCATTTACAGTTGTCCACATTTATTTGTATGACAAAACGTGTCAAGACTTGTTTAACGGGATTCGTAAGAGCCCAAAGAATTAGATTAACTATTGGAAACAATCAGTGGTACAGTTGCTACTTTTCTTTGAGGGATACTGTTATAAATATGCTGTTGTCACACAGTGGACAAAGTGGACTTATTGTGCTACCTATTAGGTTTTAATTGATGAGGTCAGTGTATGTCTAAGTAACCTCTGCAAGGAAAAGTGCCGGCTTCAGTCTACTTTAAATACTTGCTTTCAGACAGTTTTTTCTGCTGTTGGCTCTGGATGATGTCAGAGAGTGGGGCTGTCTTTGCCCCACCCACTTGTTGTTCAAACCCTCTGTTTGTTAGTGGAAGCCATTTAGAAGACAAATAGTCTAAGATAGGCTACTGCAGGGCTCAGTATAAGGAATATTTATTATTTTGATCCTTGAATAATGCAAAGCTACTCCAGTAGAGTCCAAGAATAACAACATGGAGATGATAACGAGCATAGCAAGTCCTCTTTAACTGGAAGAATCTGTTGCTTGCCAATAAATTATGATTTGGTTTACTTTATTCTTAATACCTGAACATCTTTTCGGGTACAGCGTTACCCTTTGAAACTAATTTCTTGACAGCATTGTGCAATTGGTGCCTTGGAGATCTGCTTTTAGCTGTACCTGCATGCCCAAATCTATTTATATATATATACTCACACAGTAGGCATCAACATAGGTTTATATTTTCTAGAGGGAGGGAAAAAAATCTGGGTTTGAATGAACGCTTCAGTTTATAATAATGGTTCTCCTCTTTTGGTCCAGAGAGCGCTTCTTTGCTACACTGATATAGTGCAGCTCAACAGAAGGCAATGCCATTGTAGCGGTCTGTGAGCTAGTTGGTCCGTTGGTAGACCATTTCAACAACTGTTGGTGGTTTACTGTTAGAATGTGTACAGAGGCTCATTGTTTCCTGATACTGTATCACAATTATTTCAATCACAAACGTATTTTCCTTCTCTCGGTTCACCATAAGGCTGACATTTGGTTGGATGGATAGCCATGTATATTAATGTTCCTCTCAGGATGATTTGTAAGAACTTTGCTGACCCTTAAATTTTCATGCTGCATCATCTTAAAGTCAAAGTCATAGACTGTATAAAAGATGGACGTAGCCACCAGAGCATCATCCATTGGCCTGTTAAGTGCTTTAGTGGATGAGTGTTTTCCCCAGCTGGTTTCAAACATCACAGTGTTTGAAACCAGCTGTGATGTGTAAGGTGTGGATTTGACTGAGAAACTGCTAGCTCAGTATTAAGATTTTTAAAACGAGGTTGGAACGACTATGTTCTGAAACTGGAAACTGTGTCTGTAACTTGTCAACTAGGAACTGTGGGCGGTTTTCTGTAAAGGTTTATATGACCCAAAGTCTTTTTGCAGTCAGAGGACTCGCCCCCTGCTGGATATCAGAATGCACCTTTAAGGCGGTCCTGCATTAGCTTGACTTTGTCCATCCTTTAAACAGTCCATGGTCAAATTTTCAACGGTTCAGTTCCTGCAAAACTAATAATAATGTCTGTTGTACTTTGTGTCTAACCAGCAAATATGAGAAATATTAGCTGAAATAAGATGACTAAGGCCTCATTTACACAAGACGTAGAGAGTTGATGGCGACTGCCTGGCACTGGAAGGCTGCTAGGAAAAAGAAAATTCTCCAACCAAACGAAAACTACATTAAGCTCTCCCATTATTCACTAAGGGTTTCCACAGTGGGCAGTGCTGCATATTTGATTGGGCAGGATACTCTTTCTGATGCAAACCACAAGGTATTTCCTCCTGGTCTTGAACTGGGGGATCTTTTGCTTGTTGTGGGCAGTCGCTGTGGAATCCATTGCTAAGACCAGTGACCCCCTTGTAACTGCCGTTCACTATGGAAAAATGTGTTTTCCCAGATTAGCAAAAGGTTGTTGGCGGTTGACTGTTGCTAGGTGAAGCTGGCTGTAACAAGATAGAGGGCTGATTTGGCGCAGAGTTTGCACGGAAGTCTCCACCTGGTTTGCAAACACTTCAAGTCTTGTCAACTACTCACGGAGCGATAGTAAAACTGTGAAGAATAGAGCACAGACTGCCTTTACAGTAAAAGTGTTGCCTTTTGAAATATGTTGTTTCAGCAGCTTTTACTTTGAACGCAAATGTTCTAGGTGGTGCTACACTTGTTCATGTTTAATTACCACTCATTGGCTGACTGGTGAGTGTTTGCAGACAAATTCCATGCAAACTGTGGACGACCGCAGTAATCTGCTAGCGACCAAAGCAATTGCAACAAGGTTTTTGAGGCAGTACCCTGTTTTGCAAACTATTTTACACAACGACAGCCAGCAACCACTCACCAACCAGTCAGGGAATACACATTTTATAAGGGGTGTGCTGACTGGTCTGCGGCCCTACAAGGCATATACATATACTCGCTTAGCATGTTAAGCTTAACTATTGTGACCATATTAGCATGCTAGCATTGAGCTCAGAGGACAACTGGTAGCATAAATCTGAGTACTTGCGCTCTTAATATTTATACAAAGAAGTATTTTAGTGAAATATTGAACAAAAAGGCCAACCATACTATTTCATGCCTTTCCTACTTGGCAGGACAAGGCAGGTTTATCCATGTTTCCAAGAAATCTTCAGTGGGTAAATATGGGTACCCACTGAAGGTCGGGTAAAAACCCACTAAAAGTGGATAAAAATATCCACAATAAAACATTTAAAACTGTTGAACCATGATACAGTGTGAAAAACAATGGTTCAAATAGCAATATTTTCAAGTAAATTCACTTTTTAAAGAGAACAGTGCAGCAAAGCTTTTACCATAATTAGTCTTCCATCATTTTATGACTCTTTGGATTTCATTCTGTACATTCACATGTGCTCTTTTGTATGTATATAGTAAAGATTTTATGTACGATGTGACAGTGATTTAAATCATTTGTGCTGTTTTTTTCTACCATCCAGAAGTGGAGATATGCACTGGTTGAATGAAACAGATTTTGAGTGTTTTCCCCCCACAGGATTGTACAAAAAACCTGAGCTTTGTCATTTTAAATGTAGCAACAAACCGAGCACTTGATCATTCAGTACGCTTACAGCTGAAAATATTTTTCTCCTGCTTGTCATCAGCTTTAAAAAGCACGGTACACCCCAGCCTCAGCGGCCACTCGAGGAGTCGTATGTCAACACGTTGTGCTGGTACTTCTTGACGAGCACAACAACTCCAATCACTGCCACTTCCTGTTTTTGAACGTGATTTGTATTGATTTCCATGTATAGTGTTCCCCTTGTGTTTCTCACTATCGAATCGTCTGATTCTTCCCCAATGGACACCTCTTGTGTTTTTACCTCTGTAATGATGGTAGTGCTGTTAGTCTTGCCTTTTTTGTGCACCAAATTAATAAACGTAGTTGATACCAGTTAGAATTTATTGCTTTTTAATTAATGCTGTGTTGTAAAATACAGAAGAAATACAACTTTGCAAGCAAAAATAAATCTCATACTTGCAGATTCAAGTCTTTTTTTTCTCTTTTTTACTTGATTTTGATTAAGGATTCATCTCCTGATGTTTAAAGAAACTGAAGTGCCTGATAGCATCTCAAAGTGAAGTCTGACTTCGCGGAGGTCTTCCTGTCGCTGGTTCTAAAAGTCAGGGGGTTGTAAACAACATATCCATCCAAGGGGCAGGAGTTGGACTTCCAAAGGATCGGGTCCACACAGTCCATGTGGAGCTGAAATGTGTGTGCGCATGTGAAGTTGACTAAGGTGAAAATTTAGAATATGAAATAACGGTTTGGTTAATGTTCGATTTTAATATGTAAAACTTTACACAGAAAAGTTTCACCCAAAAAGCCGTGTGATGCTAATTTTTAATAATTTCTTTCAACTGTTCTTTTTCTAGGGTGGAATGATTGTACAGCTTAAATCTTTAATGTAACTCGTCATTGCTCTTTGCAGCATTAAAGGGATTGTTTGACAGCACTCATTGAATTGACCAATAATCAGAACAATGGGAAAGTCCAAGGACTCCAAGTGACAATCCAAGAAAGAGAATTGTTGATTTACCCAAGTTGGGAATATTTTTTCGAGCCAACTGCAGATTCCAAGATCATCCATTTAACTCACTGTATGTAAGTACAGCTGTTATTAAGATCTATCACCACGTTTCAAAGGTCTGGAAAAAGACCCAAACTGTAAAGTATCATGACTGGTAAAGGTGAGGCTTTCAAACCTGAGAACACTGCACCAGCTGTCAAGCATGGTGGTGGTAGAATCGGAGGCCGTTTTGCTGCCAGTGGTAATGATACATTAAAATGGTTGGAATAATGAAGGAGGAGGACTCCAAATTCTTCACTTCAAATTATCAGCTAGATGGTTGAAACTTGGACACAGTTGGGTGTTCCAACATGACAATGATCCCAAACACATAAAAACTGGTTACAGAACGGATAAAGCAGGCTAACACTGAGCTTCTGGAATGGCCTTCCCAAAGCTCCAACCTCAACCCTGTTGAAAATTTTTGGACTGAGCTTAAAGGCCTACATTGTGCCAAGAAACCACCCGATTTAAATGAATTCTTCCTATTCTGCCAAGAAGAGCCGTTAGATATGAGCCAGGATTATTCCAGAAGCTTGTTGGTGGCTACCAAAAGTGTCTGGTTGAGGTCCAACATGCTAAGAGACATTAAGCCACAAATTAATGGGAGTGTATATGTATAAAATCAAAGTTGTGCACACAGTTATTGTTTTTTAAAGCTTTTAAAGATAGAATTATATAACTTACATTAGTTCTTTTTCCACAACTAAAAAAGAACAGTTCAAAGAAATCATGAAAAGTCCCCAAATACCATGAGATTCATGCCCCAAACGTTTCAAAGGTTTTTACAATCTTTGACCAACCAAAAGTCTGAAAGTAACTCACATTCATGTTCTCTGGGTAGTCTGACTTTCCGCCGTAAAACCCTGAAATGATAAAGATTAAAATGGATGCCATAACGTAACTGCTGACTCTTTAGAGGGATAAAGGAGTTTTTGGAGAGGATTGTTAAATAGTTCTCCTAAAAATGGGTAAAGAGAAAAATAAACACTATGTACTGTGGACAAATCAATGCATTCAACTGTTACAGTCAGTGTTTGCCTTCACACAGCTACATGTATTTAAAACATATATTAAAACGCTCATCAATGACTATTCCTTCCGTTGTGTCAGTGATACCAGCAGATGTGCTTGTAAGGCTCCGGCTTCTTGGTGAACACAGGGCAGGAGTGGGTATGTGGGTCATCCAGGAACACCTGAGCATCGTGACAAAGAGCAGCACATTAGCAGGAAGGATGTGAGTCATTTCTGGTGCGCTCATTTCTGGCGTTTTTGCCCTCTCCCTCGTCTCTGAGCAGAAATACAGTCAGGACCGTAGGACCTCAGCAGTAACATGCTGGTGTTAGGGGCGCGGTCCTGGTGGAGAGTCACCACTTCACTGGGTGTGTTCCTCCACGCCATCTTCCTGAACATCCTGACCTGGCACAGCATGAGCATAAGAGCACTGTGATTTGATGGGACTCACTGCTCTGCTGATATTTAGCCCAGATCCTGCCGTTATAGATGTGCAGTTTAAAAACACATATATACTAAGTAATAAAACACAAAGTGAGTCTGTTTCTCTACAAAATTCTCATATGAGTACAGAAGCTCTTTACAATTAATGATTTATTTGTGACAAGTCAGGACTGATGGTTGTGCTGGCATTCAGGGTTAGGCTTGGCAGCATGAGTACAAAAGTATGACGTTTGGGACACTGTCATCTACACCTTCTAGAAATACTTTAGGATTAACACAGCTAAATAACAGGAATGTCTAAGATGTTAACACCCCCTGTGCTACAAAGACGCCATCTTTTAACCTCCATGTGGCAATTTCAAAAAAGTCTTATGTTTATAAATGCAGAACTACAGAGAGATAAATCTTTGGCCAACCACAAGCTGAATTTCATTTGAATAGATCAACTTATTTGGTATATGTTGTCATTCATGGCACAGTTTAAGAAGAAATGGCAAATTTGTGGGGAAACAACGAGAAAATTATGAGCTAAAAAATTTACACTCATAGGAAAAAAGGCTAACTCTTTTAGAAGAAAAGAAAATTTTATGGGAAAAAATGACATTAAAAAACAAAACAAAACAAAACCTGTTAAACTGGTTAAAAAGAAAATGTTGGTTATCAAGTTAAAATTTGTTAATTTATGAGAATGATAAATTTACAAAAATGGAAAATGACAAACTGAATATGAATTATGTATAAAATGCAAATGTATGAGTAAAAATGATGCATTAAAAAAAAGTAAATTACGAGGACAATATAATACATTTACAAAAAATTTTTACAAATTTACAAGACAAGAAATTGTAATTTGGAAATTTGTGAGAAACGAAGTGTAAGTTGGAGGAAAAACTGATCTACTTACAAGGAGAAAATATGAATTTATGAGAAAGACAAACATGCTCATAGTTTTTGAAATAAATTTGATACTTTAATTTTAAAACTCGTTTGTTTGTTTCCTCAGGATTGGTCCTCCAGCAATTCATTTTATTCTTTTTCACCATCACCTTCCACGTACACCTTAACTCTTCGATTGTCACCACTTGTGTGTTTGAAATAAAGTAAAATTCACGTGTATCCAGCCTGTTTTTATTTCCTATTGAACTTAAGAATCCCAGGTTAAAGTACAGCTAACGTGACTTCCGTCTCTAAGTTCGTTACTCGGTTAGTGCTACTATCACAAACAGCCTCTCTGGAGCCAAACAGCTGGATTAAACAACCCGAGACCTTTTGTATACCCGTTTTTGTCGGTAAAACCCTAAGTAGCAGCCGCAGCCGCTTCACAATCCATGCTAGGTAATGACACGGTTGTCATGGAAACAAGACTCCTGCTGGGCTCCACCGCTGGAAGGTCCCACCGCTGACCGCTTCCCAGGGGTCCAGAGAAACACTTTGAAAGCCCTTCAGAAAGCCTGGAAAACTGTTGCGCAAGAGCACTTCAAAAACATATTTTAAAAACTATTAACAGTCTGGCTGCTTGGAAGCAAAGTATGAAGAAGTCAGGACTGAGCTGTTCGCCTGGCTTTACAGCGCAGTGACTCCCCCGTGTGGCCAGATGGGTCATTGCAGATAAACGTTTCCGTTTTACAAACATGGCAGCCTGAGTGGAAAACACAAGCGGCCATAAAATCAGGGGCTGATCTAGAGAAACTTTCTTAGGGTGGCGTGGAAATCAAATGGGGTGGCCAAATCAAAGCCTTTAAAACACATAAACACACACACACATATGCACGTGTTACATATGGTTAAAATGATTCAAATGCAGTAAGTATACGTGTTTAATATAAATGTAGCCTATAATTTAATTATTTTCTGTAGCAAACAGAAGAAAACATTTCAGTTATATAAAGTTTGTGAATTTTTGGTTTTTATATACTGTATAGCCAGTATAATAAATAAATATGTAGCCCAATAAGTATAAAATCCAGAAAGCTACACAACATGGGGCAGTTCATTTACAAACACAAGTCTAAGTTAAGTTTCAAACTATTTTTGTTAGAAAAAATCAAATTGATGCATGCTTAAATTTACACAAAATGTAAGAAATCTACACCGCCATGCACAAAAATTTTAACCTAATTTTTCATGACTTGTTGCATTAACCCTCAGAGGTCCAAAACGTAATTTGCCATTTTTGACTACTTTTGATTTGACATTTGTATTTCACCTTCAAATTGTTCTTTTGTTTATGTTTGGTTTTTTCCTTGCTTGTATCCTTCTTTTCACCTCAACCTCACGTCTGAATTTACAGTTATTTTTTCATTGACATATTGTATTAACACAACTAATCTGAAATCACACAAAAAACAAAAATCCTAGTAGTACTTTTTTTTTTTTTTACTGTAAAAACCACAGACATGTTTAGTAAATTATTTTCATAACTTGAAATGCAAATATAAGTTGTACATTTTGAAAATTTATGCACAGCTTTTCTAAACAATAAAGTTATATACAACTATTTATCTAAAAATGTAGCCACTCCATCTGGAACAAGAACCATTTGTTAATGGGGGAGGGGGAGTATCACTATGTAATATATTCAGTTTTAGAATTTATATTCAGTGTTAACTGTTGCTAGGCCCAATGCTATCTTGTTTTAATAAACAACACTGTCATATGCAAAACTAGGGTGGCACAAGATCATTTTAGGGTGGCACATGCCACCCCATGCCACCCTTCTAGATCCGCCCATGACAGATATTGCTGATTTATTATGTTAAAAGCAGAGCTGGATAAGAATTTAAGCATTACCTTGTGATGAGGGAAAAGGGAGGCAGGAGGAGGAGAGACCCGAGGCGGCCGCCGGTCCGAGCGTCAGGTGAACTGAACTTCAGGTGAGAAGTTATGACCTGCAGTCTATCTGGGTCAGATATTAACCAAGTTTAGGTGTAGTTTATTTTCGTTATGCTGAGTTTTTCGTACTGGGTACTAGCTAGCATGACGGAGTTTCTATACAGCTGGGTGGGTGCTATGATGTTACTGATGTTGAACTTTATTTTGTTCATAAGGTTAGTTAGTAGAGTTGCCAACCATCCCGTAAATAACGGAATCATCTCGTATTCAGAGAAAATATTACGCATTTCGTATTGAGCTGAAAAGGAACGCAGTTTGTCCCGGACTTCAGCTAGAATGAAAAAGACACAAAGCTGGATTTATTCTGTGTCTTTGCTGCACAGCTGCCTCTTCTTCTCTCATTCTCTCCCCCTCCCTCTCCTGTTTCCCATTCAATCATGAAACTGATCAATGATCAATGATTGGCTTTTCTCTCTTGTTTATTTATCGCCCACTTCATGCCAGAAAGAAGAAACCAGCAGATGTCGCGCTAAACAACAGCAGTACATTTAAGCTTGATCAGCTGTTGTTAGAATTTATTTAATATTAATTCCTAGTATCAGCTGATGTTTGCTGGAGCCACAGCTGTAAAAGCTGCTGGTCATGATATTGGTTTGGATATGTGGTGAGAGGGAAACATGAAGATGAAACCAGGAGATGTCCTTACTGAATCATCAGAGCTGAACAGGTGATGGAGAAACAGGTTTACCTTTTAGGTGACATGAATGAGTTGAAGGGAAGTTATGAACTGTTTCTGAGAGACAAATAACACCAGGATCCTTTTTTTTAGGTAGCTGACAGCTGGTAATTGTGCAGGGGCGGGTCTAGCAAAGTGTTGCCAGGGGGGCCAGGTAGGGCATTAACAGGGAGAGGGGGGCACAAAGAAATACTTTTCTTTCTTATTCTCATTTAAAATATCTAGCTTTTAACAAATAATTATCTAAATCTTACAACAAACAATTGATACATTGATACATATATACCATCAAAACAGTGTACATCACTGTCACAACAGCGTTTGTTTTCATTCAAAGGCTTTATGATTTTTCCTATAATGGTGGGCCGGTCTCTAGTCAAAATGCCCGGGCCGATTTTTTGTCCCAGTCCAGCCCTGTATGCAGCTCATCTGCAGCCTGGTGTTTTATCTACATCTTCCTATTCAGAAGGCAGAATTTCCGAGTTCTGAGTACAATCAAAACCACCACGACTGCAGTTTTCATGTTGGATGTAAAAAGCGTACATGACGCTGTGACGTAGGTTAGAATCATGGCGGTGGTCAACGACAGTCCAGGCGTGGTATTTCTCTCGTGTAAATATGCACATTATTTTTTCCTTTCTATTGGTAGGTGGCACAGTGCACTTGTGGCAAGTATGCAAGCTAGAAGACTGGCAAAGTTATGGAAGCAACACATTAACAAGAGAATTCTGAGTAAAACCAAAGTTACTTAGTCCCTAGTAACTAGTTACTTTGAAAGTAACGAGTAACTTGAAGTTACTGAGTTACTTTTAAGTAACCAGTAATGTAACTAAGTTACTAATTTAAAGTAACTTACCCAACACTGTGTATAACCCAAGTGCTCTTGAGCTTCAGAGCATAAACTGATGGTCAGACATCCTCCTTCAGAGCAGAATTCAAGGTTCCATCAGTTACAGCAAGTCGTCCTGACGCAGCAAAGCAGCCCCATCACACTACCACCACCATGTTTGACTGTTGCTGTGATGATCTTTTTATTAAATGCTGTTAGTTTTATGTCAGATGTAACGGGACTTAAACCTTCTAGAAAGTTCCGTTTTTGTCTCGTCAGTCCACAGAATATTTTCTTGGGGATCATCAAGATGTTTTTAGTAAATGTGAGACTGAGACAAGCTTTTGTGATCTTTTTGGTCAGCAGTGGTTTTCTCCTTGAACTCTCGCATGGAGGCCATTTTTGCCCAGTCTCTGTCTCACTGTTGAAACATGAACTCTGACCTTAGCTGAGACTAGTGAGGCCTGCAGTTCTTTAGCTGTTGTTCTGAGTTCTTTTGTGACCTCCTGGATGAGTCGTCAATGCGTCCTTGGAGTAATTTTGGTGGGCTGGTCACTCCTGGGAAGCTTCAGCACTGTCCCAAGTTTTCTTTATGTGTGTATGTCTCTCACTGTGGTTCACTGGAGTCAGAAATGGCTTTGTAACCTTTCCTAAACTGACAGATGTCACTGGCTTTGTTTCTCAGCCGTTTCTTTGCATCATGGCCTGATGTGTTGGTGTTTGAGATCTTTTAGCCTGTTTCACTTTGTCAGACAGGTTCTGTTTAACTGATTTATTGATTCAGCAGGTCTGGCAGTAATCTGAGTATGGCTCATGAAACTGAACTGAAAGCTTTCCAAAATGTGGTTAATCACATTATTAATCAAGGGGGTGTTACTTTGTCTCCCACCCCCCCCCCCCCCCCCCCCCCCCCAAATCTTCGGTGCACTGGGAAATTAACAAGTGCAAATATAGGTTTATTAAAACTAAGTCTGTTTGTATTTGTATTTGTTTGCATTTGTATTCATTTGGACAGAAGTCAAACACAGTTGCAGATTTTCTGATATTCTTCATCTTTATTGTAGAACAGAAATTATGCATCCTTCATATCGATTACATCAGTACTGGAAGTGGAAGTGAGGCAGTGCTTTTCTATAATAAAAAATAAAAACATTTCTCCAGCGTGGTTTGCAGAATGAGACATAAGCAATGTGTACAGTACCTAAAAACAGTCATTCCACTAAGGTGGTTTTTTGTCTTTATTTTTCAGGACGGAGCTACTGTTTGTTAGTGTGACATTCAGTCACTCAGTCTACCTCCACGATAATCTAATCTAAAACCTCTACAGCAGGAACCAGGCCACATGATGGTGAAATTATACAGTCTGTCATCACAGTATCTTCACTGTACTCAGTCCTCTGATCTCCTCCGGTCAGGTCTCCACTTTGCCAAAGGTGCCGTCGGGCGGTCGGTAGTGTCTGGGGAAAGCCTTGAGCTGCAGCGAGTTAAACGCGTACTTTCGGCATCCGACGTTCTTCACAGTGTTTTCCCGCCTACAGCCCTCGCTGAGGAGACAGGAGGAGGAGGAGACAGAGGGGAGAGAGGGCGTTCACAGGCAGAATGAGAGCAAAAGGAAAAAAAAAAAAAAAGCAGAAATGGTGACTTGTGCACATGATGAGAAGAAAAGATGAAAATGATCATTCAAGCATGAGTGCAAAGGACTAAGAGTTCTGTTAGAGGACACACGTCTCTTCATATGAAGTCAAAGGGAAACTCTTGTTGGTGGATTGAAATTCTGGGATAATCTCAATTTTGTGAACTTGTAAAACTAACACTATTTTCAAAAGGAAATGGGATTTAAATATTAAACAAAGTTAAAATATTATAAAAATATATTCTATTATTTCTCCTAGTCGCTATTATTTCATCCTGGTTGCCATGAAAATTAAAGGTAACTTTAGTTGTTGTGATGCTGTGACTCCTCAGCCTTTTTTTTTTTTTTTAAAAAAACCCAGAGCTGTCCAATAAGGTTTGAACGTGACTGAGAAGTGCTCACTGTGTGGTCGATTTCACTTCAAATGGAACCAAAAAAAAAAAAAAATAAATGTTTTAAATCACATTATATTCAGTAAGACTCAAAACTAGACACCAGTGAACACATTCCTGATAGTTTTCTGATTATGAAGCAGGAGATTGAATGAGAAGCAGGGTCAATTTTGTCACAGAATGACTGATTTTTATAGGCACAGGAGTAAAAAGAATACAGGTTGGAGCCAATGGATGAAAACATGTTTTTCATGTTTTATATCTAATCTTTATATCAATCTAATCTACCATGCAGACAGGCAGTCAGATCACTAAATGTAATGTTAGTACAAATGACAGAAAATAAGACTGAAACTTTAATTTAAAAAAACGTTTAACAAAAACAACAACAACAACAAAAAAGCATCTCAACCCAAGAACACTAACGTCAGGTAATTTTCACCAACGTGATATTAGCTACGTGATTTCCTTTGTGTTGCATTAGAGCCTGGAGGGTCCCGCCATGATGCCTTTATTTTGTTTTGAGACTTTGCATAGAGGTTACGTAGAGAAAGGAGAGTACTGTTGATGTTAAGTATGTTTTAACAGTATATCAAGTAAAATAGTCCCAATGTTAGTGACAAAACAGCACATTAGGGTTCAAGGGTTAAAAAAAATATATATTTTTTTTATTATATAAATTTTTTTTTAAAGAAGCCTATGGATTATTTCACAATAGTAATTCCTGCTTCTGACCAGCAGAGGTCAGTAAGTTTACACTCTTTCAAATTGACTCTAGAAAGGCTCAGGTGAAGCAGTCATATTTTAAAGCAGGCATGGGGAAACTCCAGGCCTCAAGGGCCGGTGTCCTGCAGGTTTTAGATATCACCCTAGGTCAACGCATCTGAATCAAATGATTAGTTCGTTACCAGCCCTCCGGAGAACTTCAAGACATGTTGACACATCTAAAACCTGCAGGACACCGGCCCTTGAGGCCTGGAGTTCCCCCACGCCTTAAAGATCTCTGGTTTGAGACCGGGAGGAGAGACACTCATCCTCAGGGGGGTCACAAGCCAGTCACCACTAAGGCAGCAGCCCAAAACATGTTTCTTAAACTGATAAACAGCATGACCGCTGCCGAATTTAAAAAAAAAAAAAAAAAAAAAAAAAATCCATTCATAGACACAACAAATACACATTAGGACACATGGACTGACAAACACATGAATAAATAGATAAACAACCTCCAAATTGTCTGCTACCAGCTGGATAATCACATTTGTCTCTTTATTCAGAGCACAGCTGAAGCATGTTCAAGGATAGCCAGGTAGAACCTGACACTGTTAAAGCAGGTTACAATAAGATGAGAGTGCACAACTTTAAAGACTATAAAATATCACACGGTTTACACTCTGCAGGTGGATGCAGGAAGCATTTATTTGAGCAGGAAAATGGGAGGTTTTCTGGGGTTCGCAATACTCGGCGAGATAAAAAGCCTTTGGACGTGAACAAGAACAGAAAATCTGGTACCATAATTTCCTGCTGTTTGCTAACTTAAACAACAAGAGAGCCACAAAACCAGTGCAAGTCCTTCAAAACGAGGTTTGAAAACACCTGCAAACAGAGAAGCAATCAAATCCACAGCTAACAGTCACACCACAACAAAATACATATAAATATGCATATCACAGGGAACTCAACAACAGTCATGTTCAGCTGTGACCAAGAGTAATGACAACGTGACAGTTATGGCACAAGCATTATAATAATCAATATATACACACTCTACTTTGGAATAACCGCAGACTATATATATGTATACATATAGCAGACAACAATATGATAAATAAAGCATTTTGGCAATACAGTTTATCTACAGCAGTACAAATATATTTTCTGATATATCTGATTTCCTAAAAATAAATAAATAAATAAAGCAAAGGAAAAGGCAAACTGATGTTTTCTCTCCAGGTGGATAATATAACATTAGATTTATTTTTGTAGGAAGCACTTTAGGGTAATTACACCTGCAGGTATAGTGGGACTCAATGTTCAAAGCATCTGAAACCATTATCCCTCACTGGCATTTAGTCTTGATCAAACTTCCACAACTTTTTACCGTTTCCCAATAATACTTATATTCCTACTGCTCAGCGATGATGTTTTGATATTATTTTATTTTTGAATAAATGCTAAGCTCACAGAGGTAGTTCAACAGATGATAAGAAAGCAATAACCTTAAAACTAATGTTAAAAACTTCAAAAGTGGCCTATAATCACTTAAATTGAGACAATTTGTAGTTGCATTGTTGCTGGATTTGAGCTAAAAAAAAAAAAAAAAGTTGACTTTTTTAACATTAGCATGCTAAGCTGCCGCCAGCAGCTAGTTAGCTTTAGTTAGCTATATTGTTTATAAAAAAACAAAACATAGTTTATATTAATTAAATATTTTTAAAAAAAAGAGCTTTAAGGGTGCTGGTGGATTTTCAAAATACCTTTTGTAGCTTTTCACAAAGACTGGCTTTTTACTCAGCTTTATTTTTAGTCTTACTGGAAAACATCAAGCTAGCTTACAGCTAACAGATAAAATGGGTAAAAAGGAATAAAATGCTAGCCTGGCTGAGTTCAAAAGAAACAAAATCCACCAACCAGCAGCTTTAAAGACTAAAGGCCCTTTCCTTTATGAGCAAAACAGTTAGGACACAACATAAAATGTAAATAAAAACATATGATGACTTACAAATCTCATAAACTCCCATTTTCTTTACATAGGAAAAATATGTTTAAACTGAGAAAATGTTTGTGGGAATAGGTTAATTGGATAATCCAAATTGCCACTAGGTGTGAATGTGAGTGCGAATGGTTGTCTGTCCCTGTGTGTTGGCCCTGCGACAGACTGGCGACCTGTCCAGGGTGTACCCCGCCTCTCGCCCTATGACAGCTGGGATAGGCTCCAGCACCCCCCGCAACCCTGAAAAGGATAAGCGGAAGCGAATGGATGGATGGATGGACTGAGAAAATGTACTGAGAAATGAGTTTCTCAGAAGTAAATGGACTCTCCCAAAAGTCTAACAGTTAGTCTCCTCAGTTCACAGATATTTATAGACTGCTAAAGCAGAGGGTATGCTGCACAGCAGTAAACACTGCCCTGTGTCATGTTGCTACCATCAAATTCAATTTAAGCTAATATTTTTCTCAAACATTTCTCAGTTTAAACTTTGTATGTTTTCTCTGTTGTACTGTGAATAAAATATCAATGTGAGATTTACAAATCATTGTATTCTGTCTATATTCACATTTTACACAGCATCCCAACTGTAATTACATTAACAATGTAAGATTGTTAAATATTTAAAGAATAAAAACAACTTTTAGTTTTATAAGATTAGCTAAATTAAGCTAACTAGCTGCTTTATTAAAAATGGTACCACTCGTCTCACTAACCTTCCAGGAAGTAAATCCTCAAACTTAATATTATTCTTTTAATATAAAGCACAAGACTGATATTTTTCTGAAATTTCTACACGTATACTGCATTTCCTGTGACACAAAACATTTCTCAAAGCAGTCTGAAAGATGTTCAATATTTTCAGGATCCAAAAGAGGAAGGATCATTTTACTGTAGTATGTGACTGTTTAGAGGTCATCAGCATGGGTAAGCTCCCCAAAGGAAGCTATTTTAGTCTGATCCATTTCCATACTGGGTCGATCTTAATGAGGCAGAGCCTCTGAACTCTAGGGAGGCGACCGATGCTGATGGTTAGCTTTACAAGCAAAGATATTGATTTTTACATTACAGATTTTCAATATGTAAATCAATCTAAGTGCTTCTGGTTTCTAACACACTTTCCACATACATTGTTAAAGAGGACCTACTATGCTTGTTTCCAGCTCTATGATTTTATTGGGGCACTGTATTAGAGTAGCTATGGACGGCTCACAGTTCAGATATACTTAATATTTCACAGAGGTGCCTCATGCAACCCTCAGTTTATCTTCTGTCCCTAACTTTCTCTTTAAGGCTACAGTCACACAGGCCTAGAGACTGGTCAGCAACCCCTGACAAGTTTCAAGGGAAAATCATCTATTTTTTGACATATGTGATGAGGTTGCTGGCTATCATTGCGTGAAGTCAGTTGCAGAGAGGGCGCTGCAACAAAATCCTCTCTGCAATTGCTTTGGTCTGTCCTCGTTTCACGCTCAGTCATCCAGGTAAGAAAAGTCCAGACAGCTGACTCTGTTCATCTGGATGTAGCTTCCCAGTCTTCAACTAGCCACTGCAAGTTCAATGCCCACAGTTGTCATAATTTTGGCTGTGCTACAGTCTGTAACCTTATCCCTAGTGCAACTGTAGTTTTAAAACTGAAACCAACAACTTTTACTTTGAAGGCTTTTCTGAGTTTCTGGTTTGAATGAAACATGAAAAGTTACAATCTGCTCAGAACCAAAGCAATGACAAGGAGGTTTTCGGTAGGGCACTATATACTTTACAACCTAGCAACAACAAGCAACCAATCACCAACTGGTTAGAGAATACACCCTTTCCCCTTCCAATTAGGGGGTAACTAGCCATCAGTATGACTGCATGAACAAGGTTAACAATCAATTTCCACTTGCAACGGCCAACAAGCACTCGCAGTTAGTTAGGGAACCCTAATTTTTCCCTAGTGAACTGTGGTTACCAGGCAGTGGCAACTGTTCTCTAAGCCTGCGTGATTGAGACCTAAGAGCACCCTCACCCGAAAGTCCACTTTCTTTGAACAGGCCAGTATCGGGAAGCCTGCTGAGGGGTAGCACTGAATGCTTTGCGAGCTGTACTGTTAGTGCCTACTAGACTACTTTCACAGAAGTTTTTCTCCTGTGTGAAAGTTTTTTAATAAGAATTCCATTTAATATGAATTTCCTGTCACAAAAGCCCTTTTTCCATTAGTACCTATTCGGTTCGTCTCGGCTCAAAACAGCACGACTCGCCTCAAATCGTTTTTTTCCCCATTACAAATCGAGTACCACCTACTTTACTTTATTTATATAGCACTCTTCACAGGATAAGAACCACAAAGGTGGACGTCGAGGCAACGATATACCTCCTGCTTGGTCTGTGGCTTTTTTCCAGACTCTGGGACCACAGCGTTGCTTTTTGAACCCATTTTCCTTGTTGCCGGGTTTTAAAAGTGGCAGTTTTGATTTTCCTGAGGGGGACGCTCTAATGACTCATTGAGTGACGCCACTGACGAGCCAATAGGTGGCATGCAGTTTGTTGATGTCACATTTTTAGATCGCCCAGGATCACTTGGAACCCTGAGCGAGTAGGTGCTAAAAAAAAAGAAAAAAAAGAGCCAGTACCTGGTACCAGGTACTACCACCTAATGGAAAACCCAGTAAATAGTAGCGAGACGACACGAGTAGGCACTAATGGAAAAGGGGCTATATATATTTAAAACTAAATAAGAAAAAAAGCAAAGTAGGTCCCGTTTACTTCATTCTCAATATAACCAAAATATCATGGAAGCCATGGAGTTAGTAACTGGAAAATAAGGCTCTTCATAATAATACAATGATATAATTAACAGTGGGCATATCAAACATCAACACAACATTCTTATAGGAAGCTCTATTAAAAGTGCATAAAGTTAGATAAAATCAAGAAGATGATTAACTGATGATCCAGTGGATTAATTAGTCGGCATGTATTTTTATTATTTTAGCCATTTATTAAGCATGAATGCCAAATATTTGCTTTTTTAATGGTAAATTTGCTATCTATTTTAAAAATATGTTAGTAAGCAAATTATCTTTGGGTTCTGGACTGTTGGCAAGGTAAGACTAGAAACAACAGTTAATCAGCTAACAGAAATCATCACTCTGGGATCTTTATATTTGACACAAGAATGAAACAAGAGGGACACACACTGCATTGTGTATTGGTCCCTTGTTTCTAGGATGCATAAGCCAAAATGAATGCAGACATCCCATCTTTAATATCCTAAACTCTTTACATCTTAACACCTCACATTACTCATCAAACACTGTCTCTATAAAGCTCATGTAAACATATCGGCTAGTACAGATAAATGCTCCAAAGGGTTCACAAGCTGCAGCAATGCAAACACATTTCCCCTGAATATCCTACAATCATACATTCCAGTTACAAGCTGCATCCTGAAGTACGCAGAGATCAGCTCTGTCAGTCAGCGAGACAGAGCTGATCTCGACTGCATTGTCCTGAAAGCTGCAGAGCAGATGTGGGTCGAATCGCTGACTTACTGCATCTATTTTGGCACACTGGGACCAATTAAAGTGTTTGAAGAGTGCCATCGCTGGCCAGTCTCAGCCTCTGGGCAGGTGAAAGCCAGGATGTGACGGTGTCTCATAAATGAACTGAACCCATAAATAACACTCAGCCAGACTGGAAAAGCCTGAGTCCATGAAGAGATAAAAGAATGACAAAACAATCACTCATGCCTAAACTTTAAACTTAACAGGGTCACTTTAATGATAATGAGCAAATCCAGGCTACAGGACTTTTTTTTTTGGCAGTAAAGACAATAAAAGATAATTAAAAGTATGCTGGTTAATTATGGGTCATATTATTGCTGTGTAGTTTGACTTGAATTTTAACTGATCAAAGGGGTACAATTCAAAAGGTTGTTTTAGTTAAATATGTGATTCTTTTAATAAATATTACTAGCATTAGGAGCTAATACTGTGATGGCGACGACGGCGACATCCTGCCAGACGTACGAGCCAGGATTAATGAGGCCTGGATGAAGTGGCGTCAAGTCCTGTGCGACCGATGAATGCCAGACCGCCTTAAGTCAAAGATCTACAAGAGCGTAGTGCGCCCTGTGGCCCTTTATGGATCAGAGTGTTGGCCAGCCACCGCAAAGCACGAACAGGCCCTTCACACAATGGAAATGCGGATGCTGCGATGGTGACTGGGCCTGACACAATCGGACCACGTCACGAACATCGACATCCGGAAGCGGCTGGGCATTGCACCAATCACAGAGAAGATGCAAGGAGTGCAACTGCGATGGTGTGGACACGTGATCAGAAGTGATTAAAACTCTGTGGCAAGAACAGCACTGCGTCGGCGACCAAGGGGCAGACCAAAAAGGCGATGGATGGACCGAATTAAAGACAACGTGAAGAAGATCGGCGCCAACCTGAACGACGCCCTTGGCCGTGCCAAATGGAGGCGGCTTTGCAGAAAAGCGGACCCCGCAGAGTGGGAATAACACTAGGAGGAAGAAAAAGAAGAGGAGCTAATACTGTGACTACCTGATAAATCAAAGTTTTTGCTCCATTTTTGGTCTCCACCAGCTCATGGGAGAAACAGCTGACACTAAAGCGCAGCAGAAGAAAAATAAAACAGTAAAGCTGTGCATTGCAAATACAAAACACTGGACTCAAAGACAGTAAATTGTGCCACTAAAGTATAGGCCTGAACATACCTACATACCTACCTACCTACCTACAAAAGGCGGAAGAGGAAGTAGTTCCTTCCAATGTAGACAATCCGAATGATATAGTTTCTTTCCACTGTGTTCCTGTTAATGATAAACTACAAATTTACCCTAAATTACTAACATATCGATATTTTAATATGAGAATCGATTCTAGAACATAAATGACTGGTATCGGAGGAATCGATATTTCAGTATCGATCCGCACATCACTACTAAATGAGCATTTCGACATTGAATCTACTAAGCAGGGCAGCTTTAATTTTAATAAGGAATTATTTAAAGAGATACTCAAAGTTTTTTTAGTTTACATTAGTTGTAGTCATTTTTATTTTGCTAACTTTTACAGCAGACATTTATCATATTTAGACTTAAATTAAGACCAAATTAACTACAAAGTCATTTCCAGTGTATTGTTATTTATTTTAAGGCAGCTATGTGGTTGCATCATTTCAAGTAGTTTTTTTTTATAAAAGTCTAGTTGTTCATTTTATTCCAGTTAACTAAATATTTTTTTCCACATCTATTTTTTAACATTAGTTTGAACGTAAAAAATAACAACTTTCACATTGACGTTACTTATTTTGGCACACTCTACACTCCATATAAGACTGTTAGATTGTTCCGTCTACTAGCAACAATATTTCAGCTTTTATGACTTTATTTTTATTTTTGAGGGTGTGCTAGTAATAATTATTTGTCTGCTTGTACTTGTGCCAATACGCATTTAGTCGACACAGTTCAGAGCAGTATTCCTGCTGCTCAGTGAACTCTTCTTTTAAAACGGGTCACACATGTCACGGGGCTTTTTGTTTTAGGCTAAATGAATGTAAGCAAGCATAGTTGTCATATAGCAGCACAAGTGTTTAATGTCCATCAAGTAAACGGTCAGTTAATGGGTTCAGTTCATTTTTACTGATTAAACAGGGCTATCACGTGATTCCTAACACTAACACTGCCTCACATAAACATTTCAATAGGCTGGATATAAACAAAGACAGAGACAGACCCGGATCTGCTGGAAAGTGCAAAAGCTCAGGCAGAAGCAGGAAAATGCTTCCACCGTCTATAAAGAAGCAGGAAGACCAAAAGAAACAAAAACAAGCAAATGCTGCCTTAAAAATATATATCTAAGCAAGCGTGTACTTGCTTCATTTTGGCACGAGATAAAAGCTTTAGGTTCCTCCACATTAGCGTGTGGGGCAAGTGCAAAAGCACATGGAAGACAATGATAAACCAAATGTTCCAGAAAATGTTTTGATGATATAAGCTGTTTGTGCTGAGCTTAAATCATGAATAAAATAATCATCTGATTGCTACTGTGGGTCTTTCCTGAAAGCAAAGTTTAGATATCATCTGCTTATCCTTATACACATTATACACTCTTTACAATAAACTGTTACCTTCCACCAGTGAAGGGTAAGGCAGAGTACTCACTGACCATCACAAAGGAGCAAAATATGTCCATCAGAGGGCGCTATACACTAAGAAAGAAGTAATACACTCTCATTAGGCAGTATGGAAGTGGATTTGGATAATCCTGTGAGTTACTAAAGGTAATATCTTAATGTCTTTTAATGGCTTTGTGTTATATGTTCGCACGGAGCCAGCCAAATTTTTTTTGAAAGTCCTCTTTTTGGCAAATACCGTCCACGCGGACAAAACTGAGCTTTTTCAGAAACACTGAATCTGAAAATCGCAGTGTTAGTTTCTGTAAAGTCTTAGAAAAATGCATGTTTGGTTAAACCTCAGTAAAGAAAACAGAATTGGAGATTTAGGACTTCATAATGGTTAAAATTTAGTATTTCACATAAAAGCCCCAAAAAAAGGATTAATCACGTGGCAGCGTTTTGGACTGTAGTGACAAGTAAATCGTGAGTTTAAAACAGCAGTGTCTGCTATCTTAATCCTGGACAAAAAAAAAGAGAAGAGAAGGAAATAATCTGGGTAATTTCGGCGTGTACACGTGGACGAATATGATCCTAAAAAAACACACATGAATGGAATCATGTAGAATTCACATTCAGCAGGCTTAGTGTGAACATGGCATGTGGCCTCACGCTCAAATGTAGGCAACACAATTAATATATCAGGAGTGTCAAACAAGTGGGATAGAACTAGGCCACTAAGACCTCAGGCACACAGAACTAGAAACCAGTTGGTGAATCCCTGGCAACCACAGGTTGCTAGGGAAAAATGTGCATTACTGAATAGGTTGCAAAGACGTACACGGTGCTGCGCTACAAACGTCACTGTTGTAGCTGCTACTGGATAACCAAGAGTCACTCATATTTTGCATGTGAGACAACTTGTCTGCAACTGCTTACTAAGCAGCAGTAAAACTGAAAGGTGTAAAACTTGAAATAGAGACAAAAAAAAATGTCATCAGAACATTTCAAAAGGCCCCGCAAAGTGGGTGCTGCACATTTTTCCATAACTATTGGTGGTTGACAGGCAGGGGTCGCTAGACCTGCAAGACTGAGGACGTCTTCTCGTTGTACTCTGTCCTTAACCTCCGGAAACCCGAGCTCTCGTTAGGGATGCCTTTTTAATTTCTCTTAGCGATTTACGATTAGCTGGACCTACTCTTAACTCCACTATTTCTTCGACAGCCCAACAGAATAAAGTAATCATTGTTTTTTTTGAAAAGATAAACACTTTATTAAGAAGAATGAAGAGTAAATATGTTACCATATATCCCTGTATGATGATGCAGGGTCTCAGGAGTTCAAGATATCACAGAGAGTTAATCAGATTTATAAATCAGATCAATTCATTACATTAAGAACAATTTGGAGGTTTAGGGGAGTGGGAAGAGGTTAGCCTTCTGGTCCTGTTAGGATCATACAGGATTGGGTTAGTGGCCCACGAATAAGATGAGTTTGACACCCCTGAGCTATGACAGGTTTTTAATAGAAAAAAGAAAAAGATGTTTAAAGAATAGAAAAGAAAGAAAAAGCCCAAAGCGTGGCTGCTGATAAGTGGGACGGAAGTCGCGTACAGCCCTTAGTGAGGGTGGGACAGTGTGTGTGAGCTGATTACACCCCTCTCACAGGTCAGTGGCACAGTTTCAGAAACACCCTGGGGAGTCAGCGTGGAGAGTCCCCGCCCACCCTCGCAGTACGTTTGACATTTGGTCACTTCCAGCGTAGAGCTGCTCGCTCAACTGCAGCGCAGTTTGGCCAGGAAGTAGGCCATGCTGAGGAAGATCCACACCACCAGGAGGTTGGGGCTGAGGGCCAGCAGGGGCAGGGAGTACATGAGGCTGGGGTCCAGCCGGAAGTCACGCACCGGCAGCAAGCCGCTCAGGTTCTTCTGGATCACCCCCTCCCTCGTGCCAATGCTGCCAAGCCACGGGGACGGGAAGAGGAAGAAGAGAAGGAGGAGGAGGTGGTTGTGTGAAGCAGCAAACAAGGCAGGGGGAAGGAGGGAGGAAAAGAGGGGGAAATAAAGATAAGAAGAGGGACGGAGGAGGAAATTGCAAGAAGGAAGGAGGAAAGGTGAAGGAGGAGGCCAAAATAAACAGATGGAGTGTGAGTGCACACAAGTGCGACGGCAAATTAACACGTGACCAAAATAAAAAATAAAAAAATCAGAGTGACAGTGAAGAAGCCACATCCACAATGACCGGAGGCATTTTAGACCAAAATAAAAACAATAATATCAAGGCGACGACAAATGGGCAGGTGGAGTAGAAATCAACAACACAACAACCCCGCAAAAATGAGCCAATCACAGGAGCAAAACAGCAATCATGTAACGGGAAACAAGAGGAGGAAGAAACAGGAGGAGGAGGAGGAGAGAGAAAAGAGAGAAATTAAGAAAGGGAAAGAAGGTAAGAAAACACAGCAATGGCTCTCCATGTTTATATACTCTAAGACATGGGTGGAGGAAGGAGGGACAGATGGAGGGAAAAGACTGGAAAAAACACCCTTTTATTGAAGGAGTAAAGCTTAAAGGAAGAACTTCAGACTATAAATGATAAAGATGGCGTCCTATTAGAGGTAACATGCAATAAGGGTGTCTTATCCATTTACTTCATCCACTTTAAACCACTTAGTGCAGATAGCTGGGGATAAAAGAGGGAGTGAAGGGGGCCGATATCTCCAAGCATTGTTTAGCATGCTTCTGAGCTCCAACATAATAAAACAAACTCTAAAAATGATCGGATTTCATGCGCGTCGGCTGGTGAGGAGGAGGAGAGGAAAAAGGGGAGAGGAAGAAAGGTGAAGAGACATTGTATCATGCGAGTATCTGCAGGACTTTATTGTAGACAGGCGTGTTTCCATCTTTAACAGAAATATTCACAACAGGAAGTCACACAACCGTCGACAGAGAAAGTAACAAACACTTTCAGAGGCTTTTAAAGGAGAAACACTGACTGTCCTCCAGCAGGAAATTACATAAATATCAATAATGCTCCGTTCAGGAATACCAATTCCCAGCATCCCTCGTGTTTCCTGGGTTTTTTTGTAAATAAAAACATTTCTTTTAAAGGGGACTGAGTGAGAGTGGTTAGAATTTTGAGAAAAAAAACTTTAAGGTTAAAGATAAATGCGCCAAATAAATGGCAAAGAAATGTGGTTATTTCACAAGAAAATCAAATGAACTGGTAAATTTGCCAGAAAAAAGTGGCAAATTTAAGCGTTAAATGTACATTTACAAGAAAAAGGGTCGTAAACAACATGCTATTTCACAAGAAATTAAAATTACATTAACGGATACATTTAAGTGATAAATGTTGTAAATTTACCAAGATAAGTGGGAAATTTGAGAGAAAAGTGACAGATTTCCAAGAAAAGTTACAAACATATACAAGATAAATGTGGAAAATGAATAAAATGGAAAATTTCAGAGGAAAAAGTAGCAAATTTACCACATAATGTGAATAATGTATGAGAAAAACTCTGCGCCTCTGTTTTTCAACTCTAAAAGTTTGAGTTTTTACTCATCTCACTCAGACCCTTTTTTGATTTATCTACTTCCTTTAATTTATTTAGTTGTTTTTTTTAACCTTCAGTGACCCTAATTTGCTGTCATGAACAGAGAATGATTGTTTCCATAGTAACAATGTGGGGTGAATTCATCCAAAAAAAAAAAAAAATCTTAAGCAAATGAAGGAAAAGAAAAGCCTAGGTTTTTGTCTTTATAAAGTATAGAATCAGCGTTAGTTTACAGTAGCATTTGCCACAAAGTCAAGCCCAATGTTTCTACAGGCTAATCTTCTTTGTAGCTTTTGTGGCTCTTGTAGCCTACTTTTGCTTCTGCAAGGCGCTTTGCAACCCACCTCCACCCCAGCTCTACCTTTATCTGGTGTTCCTGACTTCAACCCTGATCATTTTTATTTATTTATTTATTTTTTAAAAACACACAGAGGCAAACAAAGTCCAGTTCTTTTACACAGGCAGAGATTGTTTTTGGAAGCAATAAAATGAGGATGGGTGAAGGAACTCTATGGCAGGTGTTTTGGTTACACAAATAAAGGAAAGGAAAGACAGTTGAGACAAGTAGACGGATGTTCAAAACTGATGTTTAGACAGACAAGACAAGAACACAGACCAACAAACACTCGACATAACCATTAAGAGGACTGAGTAGCAGTTGGGTAGCTCTCTTCTCCATGTAAGCGTCTTTCTTAGGTTTAGAAAGCATCAAAAGTTACTGATAAACTTTGAGCCTTTATGAGAGGAATCTGCCGGTGAAGTGAGGTAACCAACTGAGTCTTAACTCATTCGAGCATCACCTTCGAGACAGCCTCCAGCTCGCCTTGTTATGCAGAGGAAGCAGGTGATGAGTTTTCAAACCACACGTGGGCAAAACTGATTTTAGAGATTCAATAAAGTAAAACACTGAATCTGAGAAGCTGTGGATGTATTTCTCTGGAGCTGCGTAACATCAGCCATGTCTCCACATTCTGAAGTGGACATTTGTCCTTCTGAATTTTGAGAAAGTCAGAAATGTGCTTGTCTATGGTTCCTGTTTGTAATATACATGTAGAGGGGGGTACTAACAAGCATCACTGAGGCACCTTGGCACAAAAGAAAACTTTGACATGCACTGATGTGTGGAAGCAGAAGGAAATGATATCCTAATCTTTGATATATCTCTTCTCTTACAGATGTGTGCCAACAAGGACTGAAAAATTAAACTGACCAAGTACCTCAAACGTCTGCCTGAGGCTGACTTCAACAGTGAGTCAGTCACCATAGACTGCCATGCTAAAATGTCAATCATTACAGCAAAAATAAACGTGTTACAGCCTGGTTTCAGTCTCTTTAACCAACAACTGCATGCGGCTGAAACTGGCTGCTTTGACGTGCAGACTTCACCTCCACTTGTCTGAAATGGAGCCGCTGACAGTGTTTGTGCTGATGTTCTGACAGGATCGACCAAATATTATGGAAGCTTGTTATCGCCCCTGAAAAAGGAATTTTCGTGAAATTTAAAAAAAAAAATTTTCTCACAAGCCTGAGCTCCACGCAGCCATTTCTTACTGCATGACAGACTCAAGACAGAGGTCATGGAGGCAGCAGTCTGAGCAGAGATGTCTGGACTTTCCTCACCAGGACGCTCTAGGCCGCAGGTCGATGATTGATTTTGTAATTGTATCACCAGACCTGCGACCATATGTTCTGGACACTCGGGTAAAGAGAGGGGCTGAGCTGTCAACTGATCACCACCTGGTGGTGAGTTGGATCAGGTGGCGGGGGGAGGACGCTGGACAGACCCGGTGCACCTAAACGCATAGTGAGGGTGTGCTGGGAACGCCTAGCAGAGGCCCCAGTCCGCGAGATCTTCAACGCACACCTCCGGCAGAGCTTCAACAGCATTCCGAGGGAGACTGGGGACATTGAGTCTGAATGGACCATGTTCAGCGTCTCCATTGCCGAAGCTGCTGCATTGAGCTGTGGCCGCAAGGTGGTTGGAGCCTGTCGTGGTGGTAATCCTCGAACCAAATGGTGGACACCAGAGGTGAAGGGAGCCACCAGGCTAAAGAAGGAGTCCTATCGGGCTTGGTTAGCCTGTGGGACTCCGGAGGCAGCTGACAGGTACCGACAGGCCAAGCGGAATGCGGCTCAGGCAGTAGCTGAAGCAAAAACTCGGGTGTGGGAGGAGTTCGGAGAGGCCATGGAAAAAGACTTTCGGACTGCCTTGAAGATATTCTGGCAAACTGTCAGGCGTCTTAGGGAAAGCGGTGCTCTACCTGTACTGTGTGTAGTGCTGGCGGAGCACTGCTGACTTCAACTGAGAAAATTGTCGGACGGTGGAAGGAATACTTCGAGGACCTCCCTTAATCCCACTGACACGTCTTCCGAGGAGGAAGCAGAGTCTGGGGATGACCCGCCAATTTCCGGGGGCGAGGTCACTGAGGCAGTTAAACAACTCCTTGGTGGCAGAGCCCCTGTTGTGGATGAGGTCCGCCCCGAGTTCCTGAAGGCTCTGGACGTTGTAGGGCTGTCCTGGTTGACACACCTCTACATTGCTGCGTGGAGATCAGGGGCAGTACCCCTGGACTGGCAGACCGGGGTGGTGGTCCCCATCTTTAAGAAGGGGGACCGGAGGGTGTGTTCCAACTACAGGGGGATCACACTCCTCAGCCTCCCTGGGAAAGTCTATGCCAGGGTGCTGGAAAGGAGAGTTCGTCCGCTAGTCGAACCTCGGATACAGGAGGAACAATGCGGTTTTCGTCCTGGTCGCGGAACACTGGACCAGCTCTTTATCCTCTCAAGGATACTTGAGGGTGCATGGGAGTTTGCCCAACCAGTCTACATGTGTTTTGTGGACTTGGAGAAGGCATTCGACCGTGTCCCTCGGGGTGTCCTGTGGGAGGTGTTGCGGGAGTATGGGGTGTCTGGCCCATTGCTACGGGCCATTCGATCCCTGTACAACCGTTGCAAGAACTTGGTTCGCATTGCCGGCAATAAGTCGGACTCGTTCCCGGTGGGTGATGGGCTCCGCCAGGGCTGCCCTTTGTCACCGGTTCTGTTCATAATTTTTATGGACAGGATTTCTAGGTGCAGCCAAATGGAGGACGGGTTTCACTTCGGTGGCCTCAGAATCTCATCTCTGCTTTTTGCGGATGATGTGGTTCTGTTGGCTTCATCGGGTGATGGCCTCCAGCTCGCACTGGAATGGTTCGTAGCCGAGTGTGAAGCAGCGGGAATGAGGATCAGCACCTCCAAATCTGAGGCCATGGTTCTCAGCCGGAAAAGGCTGGAGTGCCCACTCTGGGTCGGGGATGAGTTCCTGCCCCAAGTGGAAGAGTTCAAGTATCTCGGGGTCTTGTTCGCGAGTGATGGGAGAAGGGAGCCGGAGATCGACAGACGGATTGGTGCTGCGGCCGCAGTGATGCGGACACTGCACCGGTCCATCGTGGTGAAGAGAGAGCTGAGTGTAAAAGCGAAGCTCTCAATTTACCGGTCGATCTACGCCCCTACCCTCACCTACGGCCACGAGCTGTGGGTAGTGACCGAAAGAACGAGATCGCGGATACAAGCAACGGAAATGAGCTTCCTCCGAAGGGTGGCTGGCCTCTCCCTTAGAGATAGGGTGAGAAGCTCAGCCATCCGGGAGGGGCTCCGAGTAGAGCCGCTGCTCCTCCACATCAAAAAGAACCAGCTGAGGTGGTTCCGGCATCTGACAAGGATGCCTCCTGGGTGCCTCCTGGGTGGGGTGTTCCGGGCATGTCCCACTGGGAGGAGGCCCCGGGGCAGACCCAGGACACGCTGGAGAGATTATATCTCTCGGCTGGCCTGGGAACGCCTTGGGTGTTCCCTCGGATAAGCTGGAGGAGGTGGCTGGGGAGAGGGAGGTCTGGGCTTCTCTGCTTAGGCTGCTGCCCCCGCGACCCAGCCACGGATAAAGCAGAAGAAGATGGATGGATGGATGGATAAACGTGTTTACAGCCTGGTTTTAGTCTCTTTAACCAACAACTGCATGCGGCTCAAACTGGCTGCTTTGACACCCAGACTTCACCTCCACTAGTCTGAAATGGAGCCCCTGACAGTGTTTATGCTGATGTTCTGACAGGACTCAACCAAATATTATGGAAGCTTGTTATCGCCCCTGAAAAAGCAATTTTCGTGAAATTTTTTAATATTTTTTTCCTCACAAGCCTGAGCTCCACGCAGCCATTTCTTACTGCATGACAGACTCAAGACAGAGGTCATGGAGGCAGCAGTCTGAGCAGAGACGTCTGGACTTTCCTCACCCTGACCACGTCATCCACCTCATCCAGGAGGGGAAATGGAGTCGCTCCCAAGCCATCTGAGAGACATAATCCCGCCAGCAAATCCTGTAAGTGCCTTGGGGCCTCCTCCTGATAGGACATGCCTGGAATACCTCTCAAATGACCAAGTTCTCGACAAGTAATTTTGACTTGTATTACAAAATACTATCAAAAATATATTAAAAAAAAAAAAAAGGTTTTTTTCAGTGTGAACATAAGCCTCCATAAAATATATTATCTTCTAGTTTAAAAAAGAAAAAGTAAGACACTGCTCCCTTATTTCCCACAGCACACGGATCCACATATTTGAAGTGGGACAGAAGTAACCACTAACACATCATTTAAACACCTACTGTATTCCCATTGGTTAAAACTACATGGAGAACAGTTAAAGTCAGATTACCAAGTAGCACACTGATGAACTCCTGATCTTTTCATCCTTGCACAGAAGTTATTTATTTAGTAAAAGTTGTCTTTTTTTTGCCCAGGTGCGATTTGAAGCTGTGCATTTTTAAATTCGGCCACTGTGAGGGCATCCTACCTGCGCATGCAGTCGAGGGCCTGCGTGAAGACCTGCGGCGCCATGCCGTGCTCATGCTGCAGGATCAGGCACTGCTCCAGTGTGATGGACATAGCGGTGCGGTCTTTGGCGCTCTTGCAGCTGGTGAAGCGAACGCCGTTCAGCCGCCGGCAGATCTGAGATGGTGAGACAAGCAGGGAGGGGAGGTGAGTCACTGCTGATGATTTCGTTTTTGACATCTTTAGAGAAGAGCAGCTGTAAAATTTATAATGCAGTAAAATCCTACTGGAGAATTAAAGGTTGCTAACAAAGCAGTCGGACATTCTGAGTAAAAGAGCGCAAATGTCACCTCCGCAGCCTGCCACAGGATGTCTACGTTCTTGTTTTTCCTGGCGTTGACATTCTGCCGGAGAAACCTGAGCAGTTCAGGAAGGCACGTCTGAGAGCGAGACCTCGGGAGGCCTGAAAGTAGATAAGAACAGAAAAAAGAAGGGTTAAAGCAGGAGTTGCGACACTAATGGTTTGTGGTGCAAGTCAGAAAGAAGGAAAAACGTGAAAACTGTGTACTCACAGTCCTCCGGCAGGACTTCTTTGAACTGCTCGTAGTATGAGTTCAGTCTGGAGAGACTCTCAGAGTTTATGTTCTCCTGCAGGGACGTGTCTCCAAACCTGAAAAACACACAAAACAATATTTTTTCCAATCTCAAACACCTGTGGTGGTAAATCCCGGACGTGCTCACTCACTTCTCAGCCAACGTCTGCTGCTCATTGATTCCCACGTTGAAGTGCACCGGCTGTACCCGCAGCAGCATGCCGCTCTGGATCTCTCGGGGCAGGGCTTCGAACATGGGCCCCGGCAGCGGGATGCGGACATTGAAGCCATCCCGGTTCCCTGTGATGATCGGCAGCATCTCGGGGGTGGAGGTGCCGGTTGCTTGGGTGACCTTAAAGGAGCAAAGGTACATGTATACGCAGCTTTAATACCTAGATGGAAATTGTGAACCAAGTGCCCGTGAAAAGCAAAATAAATACTCAATTAAAATTAACAGAGCCCGTCCAGCGAGGCTGCGAGTTTTTGAGCATGTCCTCAACTCTGCAGAGACCAAACCTCAGCTTCAGTATTAAACTGACTCAACTTTGATCGCAAGCTTAATCAGAGAGGGATTTGTACTTCTGTATTAAAGATACGTTGTAACACCGAATTCTTCAGACTCCACAACCATACATTCACCTCCTCGTTTCCTCTTCCTTCTTGACTGACCAGTGACCATGAGTAGCATTCACAGAGAGCTGAGTTAGACTCTGAGCTCCCTGGAAAGATTGTATCGATTGTCTAGCTCTTAAGCGCTTCAGCTTGAGTTAACCGAGGATGACCTGGAAAAGCTCACTGGGGGAACAGGATGTCTCAAATATAGAATGCTTAGCCTGATGCCACCACAACTGATGATGGCCGGAGCTGCGGCATGCATGCATCCAGACTTCCATCCATCTTCGCCTGCATACAAACTTAAATCGTTGAAGAAAACGTATTGATCACTTTTCCTACATTGTATTATCTCTCAGCAGGGATGCCACAGAGAGAGAATACAAAAAAATGACAATGAGAACAAATACTGGATCAAAACTAATGAGGGCTGTAAAATCCACAGGAAGGGACAAAAAATCCAAAGCTTTCAAAATAAAAAACTGTTTTTGTGCAGTTTTAATGGACAGAGTCAATGTTTGTGGTTTATAGCTGCACTCTGCTTGTTTACGTTTAACACAAAACTTTTCATGTCTTTTTTAATACAAAGCCAGGAAAACTACAATAAAAATGTCAGTAAACACATCCTCATTCAGTTGAGTTCTGCAGTACATTTACTCCAAGTCGTGTCTTCAGAGTGGGTCTAATCTATGTGACCGTTTCCACGTTTCATGCCAGCTCCACCCAAACCTCTGGCCTCCTAATATTATCCTCGTAGAGTGGCTCTACAGCCTGGAAAGACAGTTAGCATGCTGCTTTTCCTTTCTACCTTAAAGGTGACGTTGCGTAGATCCATTATGCCGATGCTCATGTCCTCCAGCATGGCGAGCTCCTCTCCTGCAGACACACACACTGGAAATCAGAGGCTCAGCCAGCTGTGTGCAATTAGAAAAAGCTTTGAGTGTGTTTGTACCGTAGGTGCTGAGCAGGGACTCAAACTGAGCAAGCAGGCCGATGGTGTACAGCTGTCGCAGGAATCCGTTGTCACGGAGACAGTTCCTCAGCTTGATAATGAAGCCGCAGATGAGAGCGGTGAGCTGTAACACACACACACACCCACACACACAAACATGAACTTGAACAGCAGGTCAGACAAGAAAGAGTCAGTTTGTTGTTTTCCAAGCTCAGCCCAAAAACTTTTAAAGCAGCGGTCTGACACCATCATCAGCCACAGCTACTGCTGCAACTGCAAGCTGCTTTGCAACCCTGGTCAACCCCAGCCTCCCACCAGGCAACCTGTGGCTTACAATCAAAAGTGGGAAGTTTTCCTCCTTTCCTCCTTGCAACTGTTGCTCTAGTGTGACTGAGCTGTAATAGTGTTCCTTTCATGTTTAATATGAAACTGAGCTGCATTTGATGTCTCATCTGAAATCTGATGTCTGTGAGGTCGACAAATATGAGTACAGTGTTTTTCAACCATAAACCTGACCAAAAAAGCAATTAGGAAGCAAAACGACTCTATAGCTGTCTGTTTAACACAGTGATCATCACTACACACAAAGACATCCTGCAGTCTGAGCTCGGCATTAATCGCCTGTGTCTGTTGTCACTGATCCCTGCTGCTGCTGTGAATCTGTGCAGTTTAAATAAAGTAAAATTGAAAGTACTTTCACTGCAGATTCCTTGAAATGTTAAACGACACATGATTTAAGCTGTAATTACCACAAAAATCTTACATTTAATTTACAATTCAGATAACACTTTAATTTTTAACACAGCCGGCACTGACTGCAGTGTCGGTTTTTAAACCTGCATCATATTCTCGAATGCAAATCAACATATGGTTTCACATCAAGACACCACCGATTGGCTGCTTATCACATTATGTAAGTGGACTCATGCGGTTGGTTTCTGTGCATCCTTGTGCAGCTCAGCGTGTTGCGGCGCACGCTTTTGAGGACTGCACTGACAAGTTTTATGTAACTGATTTTCAGTTCACACTGCCAGAAGCTCACTTCAAACTGATCTGACTGAAGACGATCAGAAATGTTATACACCCAACAAACCCTGAATGGCTGAGGATCACTATTGAGTTTGCAGTTGTGTGCTCTTAAATATGCTCTTTAATGCATGGTTGAAACAGAGTCTGAAATTCTGCCTGCAGAGTCCCAAACTCAGGAAGATATTTTCATTTGATGAGTAAATATAGCCCCCAGTATATTAGACTGACCAGTGATTCTACGTTGGCCTTAGGTGCCTGTGATGGCGCCAATGATAGCTGGGATACGCTCCAGCCCCTCTGAGAACTGGACGAGCCATTAATGGCCCAGCACACTATAGTAAAAACAAAACAACAGCCATCTCTACAACTAGGAAAGGAAAATAATAAATCCGACCGCCTACTGGGAGGCAACCTGTCTCCAAATAGTTGTAGTCCAACTCAGACCGACTGCAATCACTCTGAGGCAGACTGATAAAGATCTGCAAATAACTGTTGTCTAATTTATAAACACAGACAGATTGTCAACATATTGCAGTCAGTCTGCACAGATGAGCGCAGCAATTCTGGGACACGTGTTTTTACAATAGAGGACTTAAGTGGTTGCAAACTGGTTGTATCGTGGTTATGTGAAAATTGCCGAGTGCCAATGGAAGAATTTCTGAATTTCTCTGTCAAATCTACAAATGTAAGTAGTTGATGTGAATGTCTGTGTATGTAGACGGCAAGAGATTTCAAATTTTCTCAGCTTTATCACAGTTAATCGCCATATTATCAGACCTGGTCCCCGTCTTTGAAGCAACAATTTCAGAGGAAACAAGATCACAAGTTCAATGTGCACGGTGGGGGTTGCGATCATGCAGTGGCCTCCAACCACTGTTTTCCCAGAGTGTGACTGTAGCATAGGAAAAACGATGGATGTGCCAGTGATGGAAGGCCATTCTCAACACATGTGGGTCATTTCTGAGAACTATAATCAAAGCATTAACACTGTCAGAAAACAGGATCTCACTGTCTTTAAACATTGCTTTGGAGCAATGAAACTCAAACCACTTGAATGGCGCAAAAAGAAATTTTAGAATATTTAGCTTTATGCTTTGAAAATGCTTGACTGATTACTTGTAAGTATTTCAGCTCTGATTATGGCTGACTATTATGAAATGCTATTCTTACTTCTTTACTTAATGCTTGGATTAGAGTTTAACTTGAAGTGTCTGAGTCCTGTAGCTGCTCATTTAAGAGCTGCAGGGATCCACCGCTGGGTAAATATAACTGATGTGAGTCAGACAAGAGGGTTTGCCAAAAACTACAATTGCAAAGAGCCTCTAAAAATACAGAAGGAAGGATCCACTTTGAGGACTACATCTGGCATCATATCCTCTTTATAACTGCAGTCTCAGGTGAGTGGGAGTGTGAAATCCTTACTTGCTGTGCTCCCTTTGCCTTTACTCTTTACTCAGACATTTAATAGTCATATGAATACCGTAAAGCCACAAAGTCATAGAGCTCTGAACTCCTTGCTTTTACGATATTTACACTTTTCTTGGCCTTTTCCTTCACTCTGAGTCACTCCAGGATAAACGCATCAGCTCAGACATACATTAACGGAAATGTGTGTAGGTGAGTGTGTCTGAATCACTTGGATGATGTTTGCGTGCTGACCGTTTGGCAGAAGACAATGTCGCGGCGGTACTGCAGCGACACGTCCATGGCTATCGTCGGGGCGATGTCCTGCATGAGCAGGAAGACCATAGACTTCTTGGCTTTGTCGCTCATCATGGCAACGCAGTCCGTGAGCGTGGTGAGGAGAGGGTACAGCGCCTCGCTCCACTCGCCTGCAACAAGTGCAAATAAACCATGAGAGACCAAACACAAATATGCCTTCAAACCAATAATTTCCACACCAAGTAGCAAAGATTGTGTTTTTCAGAGTCCACTTCTTGTTAAATTTGACAGAAACAGAAAAAAAAAGACAAGAGGGACAACGGGGAAAGGAGAAGCACACACACACTGAAATCTTTTAGGGTCAAGCTCCAGGACTAGCCACAAATCCTGCTGGAAAGAACCTAAAAACACTTGCAGAGATCTGACAGAGCTGTTTGAGTCAAAAGCCTGCTGTCAGGCTTGTTCTTAAAAAATAGGAAACGAGCTGAGATAGTGTTACAGACCCCAGTCTTTATGTAAAGAAAAAGCTGCAATTTTAGAGCAGTCCCAGCAGATTCTAAAACAGTGACACTGATTTGTGGGTTTTTTTGGACTGAGGGCAGATTTAGGTATTAAAAATGAGTCAATCACTGTAGCTTTTAAAAAAAATAAAAAATAAATAATGAGTTTTTGTAACTATTTCAGGGTTTGTTGGAGTTCAGTACTCAGTCCAGACATTGGAATATCTCTGCCTGGACATCTTATCAAAATCATTCTGAGTCCTGGAAAAGTGAGTAGAGTGAGAGGAGCACATGTGGGGAGGCAGCTCTTACCTGGATACGCCTCCTCAGCACTGGGGCTTCCATCTGGAAGAGGGGTTGGAGGTGCGACATGCATGATTAGCAGCACTGTACGCCATAGAGGGCAGCAGAGACAACACAGAAGAAACACTGCAGACCAGAGTCCAAACATCCTTATTCTCTAATGGCTCACGAGGAGGAACTCTTTTCTGTCTTATTTTATGAAAATCTAGTGTGTTTTGGGGGGAATTTGGACAGATGTTGGACCCTGGTCTGCTACAACATGTAGAAAATCTCAGATACAACAGCTACATTGCTGCAGTACTGCTGCAACACTGTGCACATAGACACGCAGACCACACATAAAACACTGAACACTTTTTAAAGACGAGTCATTTAAGAGTATTTTCTCAAAGAATAAAGTTGGCTGATGAGGTGAAGGAAAAATCTGCTTATGAATCCTCCAACTTCTTAAAAGTAAGCAGTGACCTGAGCTGAAAATAGATGTGGAGGGATGACTCAGGAAGAAGAAGAAGAAGAAGAGAAAAAACAGGAAAAAAAACAAAACCTACAGGTTTCCTGTTCGGGGCTGGGAGGCCGTGCAGAGGAAAGGGCAAGCTGAGAGGAAGAGGATGGTGGTGGAGATGATGATGATGGTGGAGGCGGTTCTAATAGTGATGATGATGATGATGATGGTGGTAAGGATGGAGATTCCTCTGACGTACTTTCTGGGTTGATCCAGAAAGCTAAACACTTCCCACCATCGCCTTTTCACACCCACATAAAAAAAATCAAGGGGTCAGCAAACAAGTTTAGAACTTTAGTATAAAACAACGAGAATATTTCAATTGTCTTATTTAAATAAATAAAGAGAACGGGTGGGTGAAACTGACTTTTAATTCCAAGTGGTGATAACTTCATACCATATCTGTCTATGTTGGAAACAAACCACAGCAAAACTATTTCTCAGTATTTACTGTCTCTTTGTGGTATTTTTCTCTGAACTCTGCTGACATCTTATCGGTGACTTGCGAGAGGTTTAACCTGCACTGGGTTTAAAGCCAGACTCCAGGAATACTGTCTTACTCTGTGGGACAGGGAGAGCCGAGGGATATAAAAAACACTGTAGTCCCACAACTGGGACATCTGCTCACTCATAACTGCAGATCTCATGGCTCCTATAAACGAGGTAAACACTGGGCTGATGAGCTTCTGGCCTCTTCTTTAGAGTCTTTTTTAAAATATAATGATGTTTTTGCTGTAAATTGTGGTCCTGTGCAGTTTCTGATCCCTCACCTGTGCCGTCTGGTTTTACAACATAAAGGACCTCATAACTAAGAGATCCAAGCTGGTTTCAAAGTAATCCCATATTATTCTAGACTTTTTATACCAACTCCCACTCTTATGGCTCCCTAACTCACTAAAATGCAATCTTTTGACTTTGCTGTGCTTGTTTTAGTCCTCCAGTTTGCAGATTCCTATTAATGGTACCAAAAGCATGTCAGTAAAGACATTTACCAACTCTTGAATCATATTGACACTGTTTTCCTCCAACAGTTTACCACCTCTGAGCCAGATTAACATGTTAGCAACACATGCATCTCTCCCCCCCAGAAACAGTATAACACTGCAAGCATAAATTAAAGAGTGCTGATGAGAGGGCACAGAAGTAAACTACAGCTAAAAGACTGTAAGAGTCTCTTACCTTTCTTACTGCTGCCACCCTGCTGGTCACTCTGGGTACTGTCCTGACTGCCGACGCTGGGTCTCCTCTCTTTCTGAAGCAGCTTGTCGACGCGCTGGATGATGCACTCCAGAGACTTATCCACATTTGACCACACCTTCTCCTGAGAGGACATGTTTACAACATTCAGCTGTTTCAGCTTCAATTTTAGAGAGGAACAAACCAATCAAAAGAGCGTCTTTAAGTACTGTGCTAAAAAAGAAAAGGTGACTCTTTGAAAATATTTATGTGCAAAAAAGGAGTAAAAAACTTGCATGTCTCACACCACTCCTAATTTCTTTGTATATATGCTATAAATGTTTGCTTGTATGAAGTTTCAATTAGAAACAGCGTTACAACTCTGAGCCTGAAAGTCAATATTTGGTGTGACCACCTTTATTCTTCAGCACAGTCTGAACTCTCTTAGGCAGCTTTCTTGTCATGTCTTTAAGTCGTCTTCAGGAATAGTTCTCCAGGCTTCTTGAAGGACATTCAAAGCTCTTATTTAGATGTTTCTGCCTTTTGTTCTGTTCTCTGTCAACATGATCCCACACTGCTTCAATAATGTTGGGGTCTGGGCTCTGGGGAGGCTGATCCATGACTAATATTACTCCGCTGGTATTTTTTTACTGCATTCCTTGTGTATTTGGGACCATTGCCATGCTGAAAAATGAAGCTGTTGTCAATCAGATGATTTCCAGGTGATATTTCTACGGTGGCCCTGAGAGGCCAAACGGACTGCAACTTAAGAAAACACCAGCAATAAGAAAAACACTGCAAAGCAGATTTCCAAAGCACATTTCTGTGGAAATGTTATGGTACAAGGACTGGACTGAAAAAGAGTAAAAAAAAGAAGCAGCCAGCGTCCAAAGAAACACTTTGAAACACCTTAAGAAAGCCTGGAAAAGTATTGCTCAAGAGTACTTTACAAACAAAAGAAAGTCTGTCCTCTTGGAAACAAAATATAACTAAATGAGGGGAAGTTCAGGACACAGTACTGTATTTATTGAAGAAATAAATTACAGCAGGGAATTATACTCAAGTCAGAGGAAGGAGAGGAGGAATTCAATCAGCGAAGATTCACGGATTTCATTACATGACCCTCGTCTCAGTACACAGAGGCAAAATGTTCTCATGACAGTAATGTCACTTCAAGTTCATTAAATTTAAATAAACATATTTTGCGCATCATTTACAAATAAGCAGTGTCAGAGAAGCCACCATTTCTATGAAGACTGTGTGATGACTGCATAATTTCTTTCCTTTGTTATTTATATTTTGCACTCATAATAGCAAAATTCAGTATAATAGCAGAAAAAAGTTTTTGTTTTTATATATCACTACTGTAGATAAATATCATATAACAAGAACAAGAACTTCAAATGACAAAGTGACAAGAACTTAAATAATAAGATGGAAACTGGCACTGTTAAAGGACAATCATTTAAATATTCTGATGCGTAGTTATGCATATATTTTCAATAACATGAGCTCAAAAGTTCACTTATAAGCATCCTGAAGCTTTAACCAACACTCACGTGTTTTTTCAGATACTGCGTTTTACTTATATAAGCTAACAGATGGCTAAAAATAAAAAAAGATTGAAAAATGAACCCAGAGCTTCTCCTTTTTGAGTTTCACCTGTTTTTTTATACTTTCAGTTGGAAATCTGTTAAATTACAAACTGCATGTCCTCTTCTGAAGATTGGTTGTCATCCAGCTTGGTACAGAGTGTAGTTAAGATCTTAAGCTGTATGCACAATGCGTGCCAAGAAACTAAGCTCATTTGTTCTCATGCGAAAATAAATAAATAAATAAATAAATAAATAAATAAATAAATAAATAAATAAATAAATAAATCTGGAATCAAAAAACAGCCAAAAACTGCTGATGAACTCACCCACTCCTCTTCGTGCCAGTCCACATGCAGTGAAGACCGGCTGTTGCGACCGCTGTACTTTGCTGTCAGTGTGTCCTGGTCGTTGCGGAGCACTACTTGTTCGGACTCAGCTGAAGGAGACGCTTTGGAGGCGATGTACTCGGGCCGCGCTGCGTTCAGGGCCTGAATAGCTGAAGCTAGCAGCTTGCAGTCGCACACTGTCACCAGCTGACGGGTCTGAAAGGAAGAAGGTATGAATGAAATAAGAAGCGTCCCCACGTAACGTCACATCACTTCCAAAACCTTTTTGTACCTTATCAGCCAGACTGGTGAGCGTCCACTCCAGTCCGCTGGCCGATCGGTCTTTGGCAGCTCGAGACAGCCTCTCTGCGTAGTAGCTGACCTGAGTCTTCAGCGTGTTGATGTGGGCGATGATCTCTTTGGCTCGGACAATGTCCTGGGGTATGTAGATGATGGACTGAGAGCTGGAGAGGGCGCTACTGCAGGGAACAAAGACACACAGACACGTCTGTATCTGAGCTGGGACTGAGGATGCTCTACACTCACCAGCCACTTTATTAGGTGCTTTATTACTTTATTAGGTACATCTGTTCAACTGCTCATGGCAGCAATTTAGTGCATTTAGACATGGTCAAAACAACCTGCTGTAGTTCAAACTGAGCATCAGAATGGGGAAGAAAGGTGACTTAATTGACTTTAAATGGTTGTTTGGTCTGTATTTCACAAACTGCTGATCTACTAGGACTTTCCCAGACAACCACAACCACAGAAGACCATAAAGATCCAACGTTTGTCAGCTAAGAACAGGAAACTAAGGCTATAACTTGTGAGTGGCAGTTCACTGGGTAAAAATGCCTTCAGAGGAGAATAGCCAGCCTGCTTCAAGCTGATAAGAAGGCAATGATAAGCCACCACTCATTACAACCAAGGTATGCAGAACAGCAGCTCTGAATACAGCAGAAGAGCACACCAGGTCCCACTCCTGTCAGCTAAGAACAAGAAAACTGAGGCTACAATTCACACGGGCTCACCAAATCTGGACAACAAAGGACTGGAAAAATGTCACCCGATCTGTGGAGCTTCAATTTGTGCTGTGACATTTGGTTGGTAGGGTGAGAACATGTCATAAACAATATGACAGCATGGATCCATCCTGCTTCAGGTTGGATGACATCATCTCAAACTGGTTTCTTGAACATGATGATGAGTTCACTGTACTGAAATGGGCTCCACAGTCACCAGATCTCAGTGCAACAGAGCACCATTGGGATTTGGTAGAACAGGAGATTCACATCATGGATGTGCAGCTGACAAATCTGCAGCAACTGTGTGATGCTATCATGCCAATATGGACCGAAAACTTTGAAGAATGTTTCCAGCACCTTGCTGAACTGTGCGATAAAGAATTAAGGCAGCTCTGAAGGTCCAACCCGGTACTGACAAGGTGCACCTAATAAAGTGGCCTGTAGGCGTATATTTTTGTAATGTTTCTGTCTTATGTCTGAAATATGCTTCAGCAGGAAATATACGCTGTAACTGGAAACAGAATACTATAACAGGAAACGGTTTAGGTTTAAGAGGGGTTTCGGTTACGTCTTAAGTTAGAACGTAAACTTCCTGCAGAAGTCTAAATCAAGCTTCAGAGGGTCTGTTTCAAAAACGTAGTGAGAGACATTACCCACTATTCTTAACTTTAGTGTTTCACAGATGTACAAACATACAGTGTCTGCATGCACATGCCTGCTCTTAATGGACCGGAGAGACAACATGGAGCAGACTTCAATAAACGCCAGGCACGGGGAACAATACCACTCGCTTCACAAATTCAGACCATCTCATGTAGAAGAATTTTAAAAATGTCTCTTTAATATTGTCAGGGTTTGACTTTTTAAGCACAGAAACATGTTTTAATGGACTTTAAAATGACGACTGAATTTATAAAGTGAGCAGTATTCAAACAACTTTGTGACAAACCTTGTGCTCGCTTTAAGACAACACACATTTTAGTTCTATATTAGTTAACACAACACTGTTAAGACTGATGCGCCACGTGCTGTTATTTCTTTGCATTAACATAATAAGCTATGCAAAACCCCATTCTTCCAGCTTAAAACTGAAAATACATTGTTGTACAAATCTTAAGGATCTATGAAAATGTGATTTTTTTATTTTGTATTTTTTTTAGAAGTGTCAAATGAAAACAAGCAAAGCAGTGCAACGACTCACCATTCCTCCTCATATACGCTGATCGGAAAAGTAACAAAAACAAAATTAAGAGGAAGCCATAAAAAGGGAACTGCAGGATTAATGCAGAAATTGAAGAAACAAAGATGACAAAAAAACAACTGTTTAAATACAAATCACAAGATGAATAAAGCAAAATATAAAAACCCAAAACAGAAGCAGAGGTCATCGCAACTTGCTTCCCCCCACCTCTTTCATTTTCCTATGTGACGCCCCACTTTGTGCTCAACTTACTGTTTCTTTGCTTCCTCGAACTTCTGGATGAGCTTCCTCAGACCACCGTTCTTAAAACCCTGGCAGTGAGCGGCCGGGGCGCCGACTGTTACCACATCATATGTCTGTTCTGGAAAGACAAACAAGGATGTTTTAAAGGCACAACAAGAAGTGCGTACAATCACAGCAAGATTTGTTTTTTAATAATTTGTATTCGTGTCTAACCAAAACCCAGCTCATCCTGCACCCTCATCCTCTGAACGTGAAGGTTAGTGGGCATGAACTCCAGCTTCTTGTCTGCTTTCAGGTTACTGGCTTTGAATGATGGGCCTGACAAAGAGACGAAGAAGCTTAGTCGTTATCTTTTTAACTTTTTCTTTTAGGTGTACTCGGGCCTGCACGTACACTGACCTCTGTATTCACTGAGGTCAGACAGTGTCTCTTGGTAAGCGAGTATTATGTTCTGGTACTGAGAGACGATCTGCCGCCGCAGGTTCTCCCAGCAGGGGGACAACTCTCCCAACTCCTCCAACTCACAAACCCTGCAGACGGAATAGTTAGAAAGAGGGAAAAATGAATCATCAAGTACTGCGCTCGCTTCAATATGCATTTCAAATGACTTGCAATAATCCATAATCAGAAATAATTTCCATAATTTAAAGAATTTCTCTGATTTCAGCTTCTCGGACGAGATAATTTGCTGCTTGTTTTGGTTTAATGTAACATCCTTTCATTTATCCTCCCTCTCCTATACATCCAGGTTCAAGGTCATGGGTTTGGTCAGTCTAAGCAGAGAAACTCAGACCTCTCTTTTCCTGGCCGCCTCTTCCAGCTCATCTGGGGGAAAACTGAATTATTTCCAAGCCAACCGAGAGATGTAATCTCTCCACCGAGCCCTGCTCTGCCCTGGGTCCTCCTCCCCGCAGGACATGCCGGAAACACCACACCCAGGAGGTATCCATAAGGCATCCAAATCACATGCCAGAATCACCTCAGCTGCCTCCTTTTGATGTGAAGGAGCAGTGGCTCTAATCCAAATGTCTCCCCAATGACTGAACTCTTCATCCTATTACAAAGGCAGAGGCTGTCCACCCTTCAGAGAAGGGTTATTTTGTCACTTCTATCTGCAATCTCATTCTTTCTGTCACTATCCAAAGCTTGCGATCATAGTTGACGGTGGGGAGGTAGATTGACCGATAAACCAAGCGCTTTGCTTTTATGCTTAGCTCTCTCTTCACCAAAGCAGAGCCCTAATCCGTCAGTCAACCTCCCGCTCCACTCTCCCTTTATTCATGAAGAAGTGCTTAAGGTAACTAAACTCCTCCACTTGAGGCAACAAGTCATCCTTGACCTGGAGTGAGCACTCTGCCCTTTCTTTGCTGAAGACCATGGCCTCTGACTTGAAGGTGCTCATTATCATTTCTGCAACTTAGATGCAAACCATACCGGTGCAAGCTGAAGACCTCTACCCAATGAAGCCAACAGAACAGAATCATCTAGAAAAAGCAGAGATGATATTCTGAGGCCACCAAAATTGAGATCCTCCAACTATCTGGCTATGACTAGAAATTTTGTACATAGAAACTAAGGACACAAAGTTTAATGAAGCAATAAAGTAAATTTCTTTGGGTTTTAAGCTGCTGTAGAGAAAACAAAACATCTGAAAAGGTCAAACTGGGTATTGTGAAGTTTAAGTTATAAAAAATTTAAAATTACGATTCTTGTTCTTTATGTATTAAATATTTAACCCCTCAAAGGTTTGAAACAATTATTGAGCTCACAAGCTTGTCTACAGTTATGAAGATGAATCATGAGACCGCCGAGTTGGGACCATCTATGAAGTGGAACACTGGATAAACCATAATGGTGCAAAAGCATGCATTTTAGGTCTCTGCTAATTTTTGTTTTGTTATATTCATTTGGCCTCCATCACAAAGGCCTAGAAACCAGTTACAAACCTATGAAAAAACTGTATTCCCCAACCAGTTGGCAAGTGGTTGCTGGCTGTGTGCGACAAAAACCTCTTAATGACTGCACTGATGACAAGCAGATTTCTGTACTCAGCAGCAGTGTTTGCAGACAAGACACCCACTTGTCTGCAAACACTGTCCAACTACTGACCAGTAGGCCATATCGAAATCAGTTTACACATCATTGGTCTCCTGTTGGTTATTACAGGAACTTAGTTTTGCCTTTTTTTTATTTTATTAGTCATGTCAATTCAGTTTCTTTATAAGCACATTTTAAAAACAAGAGCTGGCAAAAGTCGCGTACAGCTAAGAAGAAGAAAACAGAGCAGGAAAATACAGAAAAACTGAAGACGAACAAGTAAGAAAACAAAAGAAAAGAGTCAAAGCTCAGGCTTTAAAGATGTTGAGTGTTGATGAGGTTGGTAGCGTCCAAAGTTGAGGGAAAATATATTTAACAACTTCATTGTTATATTTTGTGATCAAAATGACTTCACAGTGCAATGGTGGGAAAATCTGATTTCTGGTGATGGTTGAAGGAAATTGCAGTTGTGATGATGTCCACGTCTCACAGAATTTAAGCAGGCTGCTGCTAAAATTCTCCACCTGCATAAATATTGCAGTTGAAACATCTGATGTATTTTACACAGTGTTAACCTGTTTTGAATCCATTTTGAGAAACTATGCATTCTTTAAAAGCACAAAGCAAAGAGCAAAAAAAGTTTTACAGACCAGCAGTAAACAAGAGGTTCAGTTTATTCAGTATAAGAAATGAAGAATAAGTAAGAACAAGTAACATGTTCTTTATTGGTAAACTTTAGAAATGCTGTACATGGCTGTACCTGGCTGCATCCTCCTCCAGCAGCAGTTTGACAAACTGTCTGGGAATGTTTAGAGACAAGACGCTCTCGGCCATCTGCTCCAGCACTCGTAGGTGGTTCCCATCAGTGGTGGGGAAGCGGTACATCCTCGACATCGTGCCGCCAAACACTGAAGCAACACAAAATTCAGTTAGCTTGGATTAGATGAAGACAGATCTGACCAAAGTTTTTCCTCAGTAAACAACATTATTGCTTTCCGTTATTTTTGGACTGCCACTCAATCCCCGAGGTAAACAGACACCTCCCACTCACCGGGGACAATCAATACAACTCAACTGCATGTTGATGGAAAATGTGAGTTAGAGAAATGAAGGACGAGGAGAGAAAAAATAAAAAACCAACAGGTGCAGGGTTGAAATTCAGAAGACATACTCCTCTCAGAATATATGACTATAAGGGTCAATGAAGCTCTGTAAAAGTGTCCAAATGAGTCACTTCTTTCCAGAGACGGAATTACTGCTCGAAGATTAGCTTGGTATAAAGATGTAGGTAAAAATGTTCACATTCATATGTTGTAACTTGTTTTGAGCAGTCATGTATGCCACATGGTGATATGGGTCTTCAAAGTTTTGCCTTTTTGAAGTTTTTTCCTGTGAATTATCAGAAAGCAGATCAAACATTCAGGTACCAATGCTCGTTTCTGTTCCTTTACATCCTACACACTGAAATGGGGCTATTGAAACTAGGTTGAATCCCATGATTTATACGCTTACAAGATCGCTCAATGAAACTTGAAGTATCACAGTCTTAGTGTACATTTGATTTGGTATCAGGAAAATGTAAGGCGAGTTAAAAAGCGCCACTACTATGTCCTCAAGGGACTTTAACTCAGAAAATATTCAGTGTGTGCAGAATACATTTTGCCTGGCATCTTTAAAATTAAATTAAACTAAAACTATTAAATATTAATTTCAACGAGTTAGTCAGTTTGTTTCACACTTTCTCTTTGGTTTTCCATGCACATAAACCTAATACCCTAAGGTCTCAGTGACACAGGGCTACAGACCAGTATCCAACCATTTTACAAACTCTGGTCAATAGGGGAAAATTTGTATTCCCCACCCAGGTGCCAGGTGGTTTCTAGAGGCTGCTGGGCACTTTTGGGACCAAAACTCTCTTTGGTTACCAATAGTTTGCTTGGAAGACGCTGACTTGTCTTCTAAAACTTGTTAACTACTCTCAAAGGGAAAGTGAAACGGTGAAAAGTACAACCCAAACTAAAAAATCTGATTCAAGATTATAATTATAACTAGAAATGAAAAAACATTTCCGTAAACTAAAATAAAAATAAAAACGTTTGACATTTGAAAAATATAAAATTGAAGGAATTTTAAGAAACTTAATTATAGAGCGCATATCCTTCATTTTTATCTTTGTCAGTAGTTTAATTGTTTTTTAATTGTAATAACTATGCTGATATTCCTAGGTCTTGCCTCTAACATGTGCCCTGCATACAATATTAATAGAATAGAATAGCTCTTTATTGTCACTGTTACAAGAACAATGAAAGGCAGTTTGGCATCTCTCCATGAGTGTGAAATGCACAATAGCGTAAGTATTTACACAATAACACAGACAAATTTACATTTAGACATGTACAAGTTATACATACACCTGCATACATACACATACATATATGTATGTATATATATATATGTATATATATATATATATATATATATATATATATATATATATATATATATATATATATATATATATATATATATATATATACATATATGTATGTATGTATATATATATATATATATATATATATACATACATACATATATGTATGTGTACACACACACACACTTAAAACATGCACGCCCTATATATACACACACACACACAGTGGGGCAAAAAGTATTTAGTCAGCCACCGATTGTGCAAGTTCCCCCACTTAAAATGATGACAGAGGTCAGTAATTTGCACCAGAGGTACACTTCAACTGTGAGAGACAGAATGTGAAAAAAAAATCCATGAATTTACATGGTAGGATTTGTAAAGAATTTATTCGTAAATCAGGGTGGAAAATAAGTATTTGGTCAATAACAAAAATACAACTCAATACTTTTGTAACATAACCTTTGTTGGCAATAACAGAGGTCAAACGTTTACTATAGGTCTTTACCAGGTTTGCACACACAGTAGCTGGTATTTTGGCCCATTCCTCCATGCAGATCTTCTCAAGAGCAGTGATGTTTTGGGGCTGTCGCCGAGCAACACGGACTTTCAACTCCCGCCACAGATTTTCTATGGGGTTGAGGTCTGGAGACTGGCTAGGCCACTCCAGGACTTTCAAATGCTTCTTACGGAGCCACTCCTTTGTTGCCCGGGCGGTGTGTTTTGGATCATTGTCATGTTGGAAGACCCAGCCTCGTTTCATCTTCAAAGTTCTCACTGATGGAAGGAGGTTTTGGCTCAAAATCTCACGATACTTGGCCCCATTCATTCTGTCCTTAACACGGATCAGTCGTCCTGTCCCCTTGGCAGAAAAACAGCCCCATAGCATGATGTTTCCACCCCCATGCTTCACAGTAGGTATGGTGTTCTTGGGATGCAACTCAGTATTCTTCTTCCTCCAAACACGACGAGTTGAGTTTATACCAAAAAGTTCTACTTTGGTTCCATCTGACCACATGACATTCTCCCAATCCTCTGCTGTATCATCCATGTGCTCTCTGGCAAACTTCAGACGGGCCTGGACATGCACTGGCTTCAGCAGCGGAACACGTCTGGCACTGCGGGATTTGATTCCCTGCCGTTGTAGTGTGTTACTGATGGTGACCTTTGTTACTTTGGTCCCAGCTCTCTGCAGGTCATTCACCAGGTCCCCCCCGTGTGGTTCTGGGATCTTTGCTCACCGTTCTCATGATCATTTTGACCCCACGGGATGAGATCTTGCGTGGAGCCCCAGATCGAGGGAGATTATCAGTGGTCTTGTATGTCTTCCATTTTCTGATGATTGCTCCCACAGTTGATTTTTTCACACCAAGCTGCTTGCCTATTGTAGATTCACTCTTCCCAGTCTGGTGCAGGTCTACAATTCTTTTCCTGGTGTCCTTCGAAAGCTCTTTGGTCTTGGCCATGGCGGAGTTTGGAGTCTGACTGGTTGAGGCTGTGGACAGGTGTCTTTTATACAGATGATGAGGTCAAACAGGTGCCATTCATACAGGTAACGAGTGGGGGACAGAAAAGCTTCTTACAGAAGACGTTACAGGTCTGTGAGAGCCAGGGATTTTCCTTGTTTGAGGTGACCAAATACTTATTTTCCACCCTGATTTACGAATAAATTCTTTACAAATCCTACCATGTGAATTCATGGATTTTTTTTCACATTCTGTCTCTCACAGTTGAAGTGTACCTCTGGTGCAAATTACTGACCTCTGTCATCATTTTAAGTGGGGGAACTTGCACAATCGGTGGCTGACTAAATACTTTTTTGCCCCACTGTACATGCAATCTGAGGAGCAGGTGCATTGTGAGGTACACACTCAGTGTGTGTGTGGGGGGGCTGTTGCTACTATAATAAATACGGTTATAAGAAATACAGTTTAAAAAGGTAGGAATGTTGGTTGCATTATAGTATAAATAAAAATATGGTTTATAAATAAAGCGTAATGAGTGTTGGCAGTGCAGTTATCCTTCAAACAAGGTGGAGGTAGGGTATGTTTGACAGCCGGTGGGTAAAAACGTCTATTGAGTCTTTTTGTCTTTGACCTGATCAACCTGTTCAACCTTAATTAAATAGACTAAAACTACCAGTGAAACTAATAGAAACTACATTAAATCTAAACATTTTCAAACAACAGAAACTAAACTGAAATAAGAAAACCCACTCTGGAAACTTACCTGAAACTAAACTGAACTGAAAATCAAAAGTCAAAATGAAATAAAATAAAAAACAATCAGAAAATACCTACAAGTTGTGGTGTGTTGGCACAACACTGAAGGCAAATTTTTGCCATTTCTGGTTTGTGCGACAGTTTAGCCGAGTTTCACTTTCACTCAAACAGCAAACAACAAGTGTTTCTAAACAAGCTTACATCTTGTTAATGGAGGTTTTATTGTGCACCACCATGTGACTGACAGCAGCTTCTAGCAACCACTCAACAACCAGCCAGGAATTAAATATTTTTCCTTCCCACCAAAGGTTGCCAGGGATCCACAGACTGATCTCTAAGCTTATGTGAAAGGGTTCTAATGAAGGCATTTAATGCAGGAAGATCTGTTTAACATTCATGTCTTTAAATGCTTACTCAGTTACCAGATTAAACAATTTCGATCCAAATGTTTCATTAAACTGATTAGAAACATATCAGCAAAGTACAGGACAATGTAGCCAAGTTATTTTAACTGATTTAAGAAGAAAGAAAAACAAAACTTCACCAAAACCTTACTAACACCACGCTACTTTGCACACACTGAGTCACAGAGCAAAGCTGTCCCACCTGAGCGCAGCAGGGTATCTTTGCACAACGAGGCGTACTTGATTCGGACTCCCATCGACTCCGTCAGGCTCTCGTCGACAGGCAGCACCGTCTGCAGGACAAGCACAAGCACCAACATTATACTAAGTCAGCTCTGGCAGGCAGCATCCACCTTCCTTTATCTCTCCACTATCACCTACACCACACTCCCAGAGCTTCTACACAAACCCGAGATAAATGACTTTACTGCCACATGGCGATGTCTTTATTGTACCATGATCATTTAATATATATGCTTTATATGCAGTCACAGAAAAACAGCAAGGCTCAGGAGCAAACATGCAGCATTTTACCAACATTTGAGAGACAATGAAGCGTAAACACTCAGAAATCTGTCTGAGATATTTAAGTATACAAGTCTAATCAAATTCTTTACAAGCAAACATAAGAACTTTTGATGCAAATGCAAAATTATATTAATTGATGTAACCTCAGAACATTTGTTGAGCTTGCAGATATAATAACTGACGCCAGTGTTGGCCAATGATGGAAAATATCTACTCTGATCACAAGGAAGATAAATAAATCTGCCCGTGGCTGCCAGCCTCTTACCCGGCCGTTGATGCTTTCTGGCAGACGTCCCATCGACATCCTCTGATCTGTTCTCTCCTCCATCTGCCACGCCGCCACAGTGATGTTCCCTACCCGCTGGTTCTCTGCTGATCTGCCCGTTTGAACATAAAACAGCATTAAAGCTGCTAATCATTCTTTTAGTATCATTTAATTCCTAAATAGCTTTTTTAAGTGCCAAAAAACCTTCTGCAAACTAGGTTAAAATTAAGAGATCCGCTTTTAATCTTCTATGTTCTTACCAATGGCTGTATAAAGATCTTCTACAGTCAGTGGCTCTTTCTTCTCTGAAAGAACATCTTTAGCAGCCTTAGCTAATACTTGCTTCCTGTTTCCTATTCATTTTAAATGCGGTGTTCCTCAAGTCTCCCACCTCAGCCCACGTTTGTTCTGTGTGTTTTTTTTTTTTTAATATCCTTCTTCTCAGCCAGATGATTCATTTCCAGAGTGCCACCCACCACTGCCATTTCGATTATATTGAGTTACATGTCCTTCTGCTATCCAACATCCTCAGCAGATCTTCTTCAGTGGCACACTAAAAACTAGAACCACAAATCTGTCACTATATCCTTTTTCCATTTCAAGTTTTGTCTTGCAAATTTAGCAGGAAACACACTTAAAGTAAAGGAAGGATGACGCACATTTCATTTTACTAACCACATTAGGCTTTGTGTCAAAATGGAAAAAAAGAAATGACAAACAGGCTTTTATATGTTGTAAATACATAAATGACAGCACTTCTTACTTTTCAAAGTAAGAAGAAACATTTCATAAAAATGAAATGTAATTTCTGTACAGTTAAAATTCAAGCATCTTTTATTTCTTGCTTACCGTTGTGGTCAGCAGTTTACACACAATCATCATGGGCATGAATGTCATGGTAAGCTTTCTTTGGCTAGACTGCCTTGATGACATTAAATCATGGTTTGCATTAAATCTTTTGAATATAAACGACCAAAAAAATTGAGATTGTTCTATTTGGACCTTCTGACCCTCGCTTTTCTCTTAAGGTTGACCTTGGTCCTCTGGAAAAGTCCAGAAATCCCCTTGCAAAAACTAAGAACATTTTGTCATTTGCTGACTTCGAGAAAGTGAGACATGCATTTATTTCATCCAGGCTTGACTACTGTAATAGTCTTTATTTTGGTATCAGCCAGGCTCTGCTCTCTCATCTTCAGCTAGTTCAGAATGCTGCAGCCTGACTCTTGACAGGCACTCGTAAACATGACCATTTTCCCCCAGCCTTTGTTCATTTACACTGGCGTCCAGTATGTGGTAGAATTGATTTTAAGATTTTTTTGCTTGTTTTTAAATCTCTAAATGGATTAGCTCCAGCATACCTCTCTGATCTGTTAACTAAAAATACTCCAAATAGAACTCTTAGGTCAGCTGCTAGTTGCTTCTAGTTTGTCCCTAGAAGCAGTCTAAAAAACAGAGAAGACCGGGATATTGCGGTTGCTGCGCCCAAACCTTGGAACAGTTTGCCTCTTGAAATTAGGATCTCTCCAACACTAAACATTTTTAAAACCTGTTTGAAAATGGCGTATGGCGCTGGCAAGGCTGGCAGCCTTAACCCAATTTCCATCGGGATGAATAAAATATTATCAATCAATCAATCAAAACACTTTTTTACACTCTAGCTTTTAATTGTGGCTGAGTTTTGTTTTGTTCTTTGTGTGTGTTTGATCTACTTTTTACTTTTTTATTATGTACAGCACTTTGGTCAGCCTGTGCTGTTTTTAAATCTGCTTATAAATAAATTGCTTGATTGATTGATAATCTTGTCTTTTTAATGATTTCTTTTAACTGTTCTTTTCCAGGGTGGAATGACTGTGCAGCATACATCTTTAACAACTTTAACACACTGGGTGCACATGTTTGTTAACTTCTTGTTAGTGATCATGATTGTGTCCAACTGGTAGCTTTTCTTTGCAGCCTAAAAAGGATTGTTTGATTGAACTCGTTGGACTGACCAATACTCAAAACTAAGGGAAAGTCTAAGGAACTCAGTGAAGATCCAAGAAGGAGAACTGTATATTTAAACAAGTTGGGAAGGTTTTGGAGTCTTTTCTAAACAACTGCAGATTCCAAGGTCATCGGTTCAAACAACTGTATTTAAGTACAAGTTATTCAGATTTGCTGAGGTCTGGAAGAAGATCCAAACTGTTACCCTCAAATGAGAGGAAATTGGTAGGGATGCCCAGGAACAAATCAGGAACCATCAAGACTCGAGCCTGTCATGAACTGGAAACTGCTGGAAGACCAAAATCTCTGTCCACAGTGACACCTGTTTTACATCATCATGGACTGAGAGGGTGCTGACCAAGAGAAAAGCCCCTTCTTGAAGATCTACACCTTCAAACTTGACTAAAATTTGCAGCTGCCCACATCAACAAGCTAGATGCCTTCTAGAAAAAAGGTTTTATGGTCAAACCAAACAAAGTTTGAGCTATTTGTCCACAATGACAAGAGGTATGTTTTCAAACCTGTACCAGCTGTCAAGCAGGGTGGTGCTAGCATCATGCTCTGGGGCTGTTTTGCTGTCAGTGGTACTGGTGATGCAAAAAGTGGATGGAATAATGTAGGAGGAGGACTACCTCCAAAATCTTTAACTTGACCTCAAATCAACAGCTAGACCATTGAAACTTTGACATAATTGGGTGTTCCAATAGGATAATGATCCCAAACACACATTAAAACGAGTTTTGAATGGATAAAGCAGGTTCACGTTGAACTTCTGGAATGGCCTTCCCAAAACCCCGACCTAAACCCTGTTGAAAAGATTTGTGGACTGAGCTTAAAAGCCAAGATTGTGCCAAGAAACCAAACACCTTAACTCTTCCAATTCTGCCAAGAATAGCAGTCAAATATAAGCCAGGATTATACCAGAAGCTCACTGATGGCTGTGAAAAGTGTCTGGTTGAGGTGCAACATGCTAAAAGACCGTGAACCAAATATTAGTGGGGGTGTAATTATGATATTGGAATATGCAGTTGTTTAGAAATGGCTTCAAGAAATCTTTCACTCGCAGTCAGTTTATGTCTTCAAAGTGAAAGTGGTGCATTAAGACGGCAATAAAACAGCAATAAGATGGAGTGAGTTTTGCTTAAAGAACTGGGGTGAATTTAAAGAATCTTGAATACAGCAGTAAAAAAGCAGAAGTGTTTGTGTGTTTAAGTGTGTGTTACCGCAGTTCGAGCTGTAATTTGTGGCTCTTCTCTTGCAGTATCTCCTTCACAGGGAAAAGTGCAGAGCCCAACATGTACATCTGGACAGACAGACAGTTCACACGCTGAGCTGCTTCTTTGCTCAAATTATTAAAATAAAATTATCAGTGCTGCTGGTCGTACCGTGCCCTGCGAGCGATCCTTCACATCATACGCAGCCAGTTTGACCTGCGTCAGCTGGTTGATGTTGGAGTCCTGGAAGAAGGCAATGCTGCTGAGGAAGCTGGGGTTACTGGTGCCCTGTGGAGAGACACAGGTTACACAAAATAGTTCAGCAGTTCATGTTTTGTTTTATTGTTATTATCATATTACATTTTCAAGGAAAAGTAACACAATACCAGCTTCAATTTGCGTTGACATTTAAGTTAAAAGTTCAAACCATGTGCAAAACAGGCATTTTGGAAGAAGAAAGTCATTGTAACACATACAGATAAGCCTAAAAATACACTGGTTTCACACTGTATCATTTTAACTTTGCCAAATATGCATAAAAATACATATTTATGAGTGTTTACCCAACAAAATCCTTATTTTTGATGACTCACTCTGCACTTGAGGGGGGGTGTAAATAAATGCATTCAATACAAAGTGATGTGACCTCTGAAATTGCTCGTTCAGAGGTCACATTTGTGTATGGCAACAAAACTTTTCTAAAAGTGTGTTTATGCAGTTTTATTATTCATTTCTCCCTCGTCCTCCACATCCAGACTGAATGACGTAGATAAGGAAGGTGTGGGTGGTGGCAAACAGGTCACTATGCCATAGTTAAGTCACACCTACAAGCTGAAATCAACGTTATGGAAGCTAGAGCTGCTTAAACATTAGTCCAACTGCAACTTTAAGTCGGTTTCTGTATCTGTGTGACGAGTCTGACCTCTATGACTTCAGTCTGGGCGTGTTTGGTCCAGAAGGCCTGCGGCGGTGTCGTGCAGCTCACTGCTACAAAGGTGTTGGGTTTTCGGTCCAGAGAAGGAGTCACCAGGTCTGTGCATGCTGGGTGAGAAAACACAAGCAAATCAAGCCAAGAGGCAAGCAGGAAGACTCTCGTGGTTGCTTGTGGTGCTTGTGGTTGCACAGGCAGTCTTGCAGCTGCGAGGTTGGAGAGTTTGTTTCAAAATGTTTGGATTGATTACACATACTCATTAACTCACAACCAGCTGACCATATACTCATATATTCTCACTGTCTGATATATTTCTGCTGCTGAGCTGCAGTGAGTAGATCATGAACTGAGGCACTAACGACCTCTAAATTTAAATACGGGTTATAAATGTCACGGACAGCCATCATAAATGCTCATATTACTCACCCACACTGAATTCCAGCACAGGTTCATCTGGGTCCTGACTATTTCCTGCAAAGTAACACAAACATCATCAGAACATTAAGTCAGAGAAACAGCATTTGAAGCTTTTGTACATGATAAATTATGCTGCAGTACTAAAAAACAAAGTCGACCAGCAGTTCATTTATTAGAATCATCTCCAGCTGCAACATTGAAGCTACTTTACGTCAATTTTGATTATGTTTAGATGCAAATGAAACTAGCACCCTTGTAATGTCTTTTTAAATTAAAGGTAAACACAGCTCAGACTTTCAAAAGGCTTTTATTTTGAAATACACCGAATGACTTGACGTGGAATGACAGCCTGAGGTATTATACTTCCCTTTAGATTAATAGCATGTCTCTAAAAAGGATGTTTTCCTGTAATCCCTTTCATGGCTATATGAGCCATGTTTACCTTTATAGGAAAGGTTTTTATTTTGATCAGATCCGATCAAATCAGACTGCCTTGATATTAAATGAGTGACAGTCTGACGTGTTATACTATCAAGGTAAAGGGAAATAAGTCTGTGAAAACAGGACGTTTCCCTGTAATCGGTTTGTAAATTAAAAGGTAAAAAACTCATACAGGAGGCTTTTATTTTGAAATACAAAATCTGACCATTTTGATAATGCGTGAATATCTCAGGGATGCTTTATCAGTGTGAGTTGGACTTATTTGACCTTTTTCTAAACCTCCTTAAATGTGACCAAACTATATTTGACACTCTATTTTGCTAAAATGCACAAAACACTAAAAAGTTTCTGACTCTAGCTCAGTTTCCACGATATTCTGACCTGCGAGCGCCAAGCTGATCATCTCGTTGGACAGCTCCAGCGTGTTGGCTCGGTACACCGACCACGGCCTCTGCGTCCTCGAGCCGCTGCGCTCCCTGCCCCCCGCCATGCCTGTCTGGGAGGAGCGAGTGACGGCAGGAGGCCTAAACACACACCGTCACGCGCGCAGTCGCACACTCCCATGTGATGTGACCCTCCACCTGCACAGATCCACGGCGGCGCCAAGGAAACACTTCACCTCTCTACAAAAGACAAGAGCGGAGAGAAGAGGAGAGGTGAGGGATGTTTACCAACCAGAATTTACAGCAATTTTATATTTTTTAAAAATGACTTTAGTCTTTAAGGCATCGATGATCAGTTGGAGTTCCAAAACCCAGAACAACATACACCTATGTCCCCATCATCTGAGGGCTGTGCCATGAAGTCAGATTAGCAGATTTGTAGGTATGTTGAGCTTGAAGTCTTCAGCTTTGATCGCCATAGTAACTTATGCTGAACACATAACTTGGTCCAGAGCAATCAATCAAGTTAATTTCACTTTGATCTCCTGACTAAAGTTATCTCCACATCTTGTTTACCAGGCTGTGAGAAAGTCAGCTTCAATGTTTCAAAGGATCCAGTTTAAAGTTTCACAGATCTGACGTGCAGCCAGTAATTAATTAAAGTTAAAATGTTTATGTTACCGATTTGTGCACCAAATCTAATGATTAATGATTTTCTGGGGTATTAATGTTGTCCTATTTACAATCAAATTTAAATTTCACTTTTTTATTTTTTGTATTTATATTTTTTATGTTCTTTATACATTTTTTCACCTTTTATCATTACATGCTAACGTGTCCGATCAGGGTAGGGGGCGCTCACATGGATTCTTTGTGTAAAAGAAGAGTGAAATACCCCTTTTTATGTAAACATACACCAGGCCTAGAGAGCTTGGCTTAACAGAGGAAGCTGACAACCACCATTGTGATACTGGTCATCTTGTACTAGGGTAGAGCAAAGAAAGCTTGCTGTTGTTGACCTTTTTGAATCGTGGTATACCCCTCAGATCACAGTTGATCACAATGATCAGACAGCATGTTAATCCTTTAACATAAAGTTAATTCTAAGAAGCAAATTAGAGAAAACATCAACTAACTGCTATATTTATCTATATTCTTTTCAAGCATTTAACAGCAACATCTGTTGTGGCATTTATTTATTTATTTTTATTTTGGCAGTTTTGGTCCTCTATAAATACATAAATAAACTGCACTGCTGTTTTAGACTGTTTATGCTTTATTCTCTGTTTAATACACTTGACTTGTTTAGTCTGGTTAGACTTATATAGTCCGTTTAATCTATTGTGATAACAAGTTTGTTTGCACAAACAGAGGAGTCAGAGAATTCGTGGTTTATGGACACTAGCTGGACATCATCAGGATGACGTCTTTCAAGAGAAACAAAATCTAAAAACTGCATGCGGTGTAGTTTCGACATAAATTCCAACAAATTCAATAATGAAAGTGTTTGAAGAACAGAAATGAGGAACGAATCACAGAAAGTAAAACTTACAGGACAAACAAAACATCGGCTGTGACTTTTGGGGTCGAGAACTCGAGCCTTTATTCACAATGGCCGCCGACGCAGCCTGCAGCACAAGTTCTTCTAAGGCTCAGCTCGTCTTCCTCCAGGTTATTTAAAATTCTGCTTGTGTGCTCATGTTCTGCTTCAACCGTCTACCCTTTTTGTTGCTAGAAGAATCTGATCTCACTAACAGGGATCGATCAATACGGCATCATCTCAGCATCTGAGAAACATGCAGCAACTTTCGGTGGCTCTCACTTTCACATCAGAGTCACAACACAACACAGCAATACATTCAATAATTTAATCATATGCAAATCTCTCCATGCAAATACAAAACAGACAGCCAGAGCAGAGATGGCCCCTTGCAGCATGTTCAGGGTAAAGAAGGTCAAAAGCATCACATTAATTTTCATGAGGACACAAACAGAAAATCTTGTTTTTACAAATATGAATCAGCTGCAGGTTCAGTGTCTGCGCGAGCAGCAGAATTTAAATGAGCGAGTATCCTCTTTTCCCACCACGGGCCTTCATTACTGCTTCATTCACTGAGACACACACACACAAGATGTATCTGCTATTCATTTAACCCAACCACCACAGAAGTGCACATGTGCTACATGCACAAGGTTGAGCTGTGCCCCCTTTTAAAGGTGATGTATATTCACTAAATCAGGGGTGTCAAACATAAGGCCCAGGGCCTGACGTGAAGACTGAAGTGAAGACTGAAGTGGGCCGTAAGGACTCCAGTCCAGTCCACTGGACAGCTTTGAAAAAATGTGAAGAAGAGCGTATATTTGGGATTTTTAACTGTTTCCATTAATTTTGCAGCTTTTCCTAATTGTAGACCTCCTGCACATAGATTTTATTACCAAAGTAATTAACCCATAAACAATGAAATGACAGAGAAGTTTGTTTTTTCACAGTCTATTTAGAGCTGGGCAATAGAACGATAACGATATGTATTATTATTATTATATTTAGTTTAATTTAACGACAGTAACCTTGGTGTAGACTCGAAGGTACTTGTATCTAAGCCATGAACATCACTCCTGTCCAGTGCCACTGAATCAGGGGTCTTTACTGCTGACACAACACAGGAGCAGCCTAGGTGAATACAGCACATCCGCTGGTTAAATAACATATCAACTTTTTATTAGCACTATTTATGTCTTTCATAAAAACTGTCTTTATGAAGGGTTTATGAAAGACAGCCTGCTGTGTCCCAGAGACCAAAACATCTGACTGCTTCCAGGAAGACTGGCCGTCAGCTCAGGACCAGGACTGTTTGGAAGCAAATCATTCAAATCGCACAGCAACATTAAGGACTAACCTCAAGCGGTGCATGGTGGACTAGACCAACATCAATAACCACAGTTTTTAAGGTTTCCACTTTTGTTTATGTCTAAAGTTGTTGCAGTGCTGCTTTTGTTTGTTTTTAAAATACCTCAGTCAGCTCATCTGTAGATTTCAACGTGCTACTTACAAATTTTTCAGAGGTGAAAGAATGTGGACCATTTTTAACGGTGTTAATGGTGTTTGTCTGCTTTAGGGGACTGAAGAACAAACTGAAAAAGCCACTCAGAAGGTTTTGAAGGTAAAGAAGTTGAAAATTCTGCAAATACCTCAACCTAGCATGAACTTCACGTGCTGAAGACACAAACTAACAACTGGAAACCCAGTTCTTTAGTAACATCCATTAACATTTAATTTCTGACTGTGTGAAACTGGAAAAGAATAATTATTTTTTGCTCTGCCCCTCAAATGAAAAGCTTAAATCTACACTTCTTGCACCTCCAACACTCCACATGGTGTCACAGTCCAAACACGTCCCAGGCTATGTTGTCTCATATATGGATATGTTGATAGTGTGAAAGAGTGAAGAGCGTATCTGTGTGTGTGTGTGTGTGTGTGTGTGTGTGTGTGTGTGTGTGAGAACATGCTCTGTCAGCCTCCTGAGCCCCAGCACGTCTGCATAAACAGTGGAAAATACATAAGAGCACAGTTTGTGTCTGTGTGTGAGCTCTCGCTGCTTCACCAGAGCATTTTATGTGATGTTTTAATGCCTAATGAACGTTCCCCATATGCCCATCTATTTTTTTCCTCTGTTCTCCTGCTTATTTTTGTTATCCTTCTATATGTCATCACCAACATCTTGTCTGTCCATCGTTCTTCACCCCTGTACTTTTTTGTTTGCTCCACTCCTCTTTTGGGATTGTCCCCCTAAAGGTTTCGGTCTGTGTACGAGCAAATGTCCCACTCTTTCTCCTGCTTTTCTTCTCTTTGTACCATTTTTGTAAAGAGCAATTAGCCTATTTACAGCAAAGCTGTCCACACGAGGGATTGTACCCATCTCAGATGGAGGAGCACCGCGGTCTAGATTAACAATGCACACAAGGAGATCTCTGCAGTATTTGGGTTGAGTTGTGCTCCATTTCCTACAGAAAAAAAATAATCAAAATAATGTGTGGATAATCACACCTGTTTCTACAAAACAGCCAAACTGTTTTCCTGACACTATGTGCTACACAAAAGCCCACTCAAATTTAAACACACACTGTATATAAAAGATGGACTTAGCCACTGGGACATCACCCATTGGTTTTGGTATAAGTGGTTAGAGAATTAGCAGTTTTACAGGTTAGTTGTTTGAAGCCAGAAATTAGCATATTTGGACGAGAGCATGGAGCACTAAGCTAACGACAGGAAGCTTAGACCTCAGTCATACAAGCTAGAGACCAGTTAGAGACCCCTTGGCAAACTTAGGTGGAGAGATAAAAACGGTTGTTCTGTGACCAGTTGATGAGTGGTTGCTGAAGGGAACTACACCAAAAACCCATTTTCATTAGTTCAGTTGCTAGCAGATTGCCCCCAGTCATCCGGCATGTATATAAGCACTTGCTAACTACTAGCCAAGAGTTCGTAAAACTAGAAGAAAAAAAAAACTTTTAGTTATGACTGACTTAAAACGTGTAAATCTGACAGTGCAGCAGGCAGATTTTGGTGGAAGTGTCTCTTAAAATAAGTAAATAAGTAATGCTGTCTGACTGTCACTGAAAGCCATAAGACTCGAGCATTACAGCTGAGCCCAGTTATTACAGAGTAATCAAAAGATGGTATATTCTTGCATTGAGCTAAAAATAACTTAAAGTGGCTCATTAAGAAAAGTGTTAATGTATTTATCTTTGGAAAATATTAAAAAAATAACATACAGGAGTGCAGAAAATGTGTTCCTTCAATTTCAGATGTGGAAAACTGGAACCATAAAACCGGCATTTTAACCAAAGAGGTCCAGAATGTGAGCTTAATTGTGGGTCTGGGTTAATAGTCGCCGGCCTACTTCCTGATGTATATGGTCCACCACTAACAGTGTTCCATTTCGGGCCTCTCAGATAGAGGTGCCCTACATCTGTCACTGCAAACAAGTGGAGCACTACCTGAAGGAAAATCTACCCTATTTGCATTTGCATTCAAATGTAGTTTTGCACTGGACTGTGAGCAGGATGCTGCGGGTCCAAATTTTCCTAACTACACCATGAGGTGGCTGACTACTCAATGAAATATTAACCAATAGGACACTGTAGCTGCAACACTGATCATTAAAACATTAAAACCACTGACAGGCTAAATGAACAACACTGATCATCTTCTCATCCTGGAAAACTTCGGTCCTGGCATTCAGGTGGATGCTATTTTGACACATACAGAATAAGCAAACCTCCCCCAGCTGGACAATTTGTCCTGCAAACCCACAAAACTCCTCCTCATGTTATTACACAGCATTTAACACTTACTTTTGCAGAACTACACAAAGGAGAACAGCAAGTTACATTAATAAAACCCAACACCTAAGTAAAGGTTAAACCAGTAATTTCGACCAAATTTGACTTAAATAAACCAGACCACACATAGTATTGTCTTATTTTACTTTTAATAGCGTTCTCCTTTTGTGACATTTGTCGCTGATGCGTATAAACAAGATATGTTTTATTACTTTGGCTTTAGATTGTGATTCAGAGCTGTATTTTTACTATTAGCACGGCTGCTTTTTAATCATTTGGCCTTAAATATCCCCTCCCTATCATGTAACTTCTGCCTGGTAATGAATGCATGTATAATTGGAGAGGAGTCAGTAAATGAATGCACAGCATGCATGTCAGGTTCAGACAGATTTAATACAGCTCTGTTTTAATAAGGTACAAAATTTAAGACCTGTGAAGACAAACTCATTTACGGTGGAGGTATTGTGCTTTTAGCCATTTTCTGTCACCTTATTTCCTTTCAGTGTTGTTAAGCACGGTCAAAGTGACCGTGCTTTTGATCTGTGAGGTCAAGATAACGTAAAAGTAATCACTCTGAGCCAAAAGAGGCTTCCAAAAACCCTAAATGCTCAGTTTCAGGCATTTTTTCTACTCTTGGCTCTGTATGATGTCAGAAAGAGTGCCCATGCGAGGGACAACCTATCAGAATAAAGCTGCCTTAAAGGAGGAAGCTAGAACAGTCTGAGCTAGAACAGTCTGAAGTAAGGGGGGTTCACAGAGGTCTGGTAGAGTTAAGGAGGGATTATTTTAAACTATAAACCATGCAAAGCTCCTCTAGTAGAGTCCAAGAGTAAAACTAAGGAGCTAGAAATTAGTGGAACAACTCTGTTTTAATATCAATCCAACAAATTTGGAGGGCATTTTCTAGAAACTGTGACAATTTGTTTTTCTAAGTTTGATAAATGGGAATAATGCTGATACTTTCTGCATAAAAAGTAGCAGCAAAGCACAATTTAACAATTTTTACTAATAAAATCGTCTAATGCATCTGTAAAAAGCTGCAGTCACAGTATGTGCAGATACTATACAAAACAAAGTGCATCACAGTGAACAGTAAACATGCAATAACTGTGCACTCTATAACCTTAAAATGCTGCTTGTGAACTCAGACTCCAGCAGTCAGGATGGCTGCAGCTCCATCTCCCTAAAGATTTATATATCCTCACACACACACACACACACACACACACACACACACACACACACACACACACACACAAAGCTAAGAGTCAACAGCTATACAGCCGTCATGGCTCCAGTTCATTAATGACTGCAGCAAGTCTCCGCTCCAGGTGCGGGCCTACCATCTGACCGGCTCACTATCAGCCAACTGGATCTGTACAACAGCTTTATTTACTTTATTTACTCATGCAAACTTTTACCTTTGAAAATAGTTGATATTTGTTGTTTTTAAATGAATTGTTTCCAGCTTTTTAAGCCCTCTAAGCTTCATAAGTAAAAGCTGTAGATACATGAAAATGTCCATCTTATATTAGAAACCTAGTTGAGCCTGGTGTCAAACTGTAGGTAAAATTGTAAGTAGGCCTTTGGCAAACTACAGAAAGCACATACAGCTAGCAAGCAAATGAGCTAATTCTCAGGGGGTCATGTAGGGAATTTATTTCCTATTTGACTGATTTTTGATTTTTTGATTTTTTAAAATTGGAATGAGATTTCAGGAAGAACCCTTGACCTCATGAGTAGTACTTAAAGGCAACAACAATACCTCTGATTTAGCTTTCAGATCTACTGTCCCAGCAGTGGATAAAATAACAGCAGTGAGATGAGTTCAGATAATCAGTCTTATTAAACTATCAAACTATCAGCATTCAGAGCAATAGACGAGTCTCTTTCTGAATTACATGAGGTCATTCAGGACTAATTAGATAGAAGAGATCTCTCTAATGAAAGAAGGAAAGGCCACTGATCTGTAAACAGCCACACAGTCCTGAAAATACATGTTATAATCAAGAGCAGCTTCGTTCAGACCCTTCTGATTAGTCTTTAGATAAACTCAAAGCAGCAGGTGTGCCAGAAAATTCTGTACAACTTTATTTAATCATTTCAGAAGGTTTCAAATTAAGTTAAGGTAACAATCCAATCTGCTGCTGCAGTTTTAGTGATTTTTCCTCACTAATACATTCAGCTTTCTCCTGTAATTAGTTTCCACCTTTGGCAAGTTTCCTTTAATCCGTGTAGATCGCCATGAGTATCAAATGTTTTTCCTAAGAGTCAGAAGAGAATTGGGGATGAGCACTTTTAAATAGGAGACCACTTTTCTAGGAGTGATCTACAGAAGGAGCTGAAATTGTCATTAGTGCTTACAGAAAAGTTTAAGATGATTTTAATGGTACTTTCACTACCATGACTACCTTCACAGCTGTATTTATTATTCATCTCCACTGCCTGAGACTTTTATCCCAAATAAATAAAAAATATACACTCACTGGCCACTTTATTGGGTACTAGGGCTGCCACGATTAGTCGACTAGTCACGATTACGTCGACTATCAAAATCGTCAACAACTGATTTAATAGTCGACGCATCGTTTGAAGCTTTGTAAGATCCCAAAAGACGCAGGAATAAGTAGCAGGATTTAAGAGTGTAACAACGGACTGAAACAGAAGATGGCAGCACTGCATGTACAAGGATGCCAGCTGCCGTTAAACCCCGAAGAAGAAGAAGCTGTGTCCCAGAATTCATAGCGCGGCCCAGTTCAGTTTCCAGCAATGGCGGCAGCTAGTTAGTTTTAATATTACTCTTATTATTCTTTCTGGATCACAAAATAAACGTTTAACATGTTTTCAGGTGAGAATGTAGCTGTGTAAACCTCAAATATCTGCTCAGTTTATCAAGACACCACATATTTTCAAAAGCGCTCCGACGTTTTCGGATACGTCTGTTAACCACCAGCTCGATAGCTAGCCGGGGGCAAGGCTCACTAGAGCCCGTGAGAACACCGGACTCCCGGCAAATCGTTTTCAAACCCACCGCCGTCTTTCGCTACTCAGGTTAAACATGATATATAAGTCACATAGATAACTTAAAAATGTTATTGTTTGGCTTTCTTTAGTATTTTATTTGTTCCTGAGTAAATCGGTTTGGCTGAGATTAAAGTTATAGTTTTTACACAGCTGAATAAACGTCAAGCAGACGACTGATTATCAGAAGTGTGAGATGCTCGAGAATATACTCCAGTGTCCTGTTATATTTTAGATAGCAAGGAGTTTATTAAACTTCACCGAAACAATCTGCAAACTTCATTAAAATTTAATAAACCATCATCTTGTCTTTATTTTTAGTTAGCACATACCTTAAACACTTACAGCTGTAAGCTAATCATAGTTATATAAGAGCAGATGCTGCTGGTTCAATAAGCCGTACGTTTTACGTCCAATGGATGATGATCTGATTAGTCGACTAATCGCAAAAATAATCAGTGACTAGTCGACTATCAAAATAATAGTTTGTGGCAGCCCTATTGGGTACAACATGTCAACTGCTTGCTAATGCAAATATTTAAGATGACCTGCTGAAGTTCAAACTGAACATCAGAATGTAGATTAAATGATCGATTTAAGTGACTTTGAACGCAGCATAGTTATTGTTCTAAGTATTACATAAACTGCTTTCCCCTCCACACAACATCTATCTCTGGTCCAAAAAAACAGAAAATATCCCCTCTGGGAGAAAATGTCTTGTTGATGTCAGAGGTCAGAGGAGAATGGCCAGCCTGCTTCAAGCCGATACATTCACTCAAATAACCACTCATTACAATGAAGGTATGCAGAAGAGCATCTCAACAGCAGCAGAAGACCACACTAAGTGCTACTCTCAGCTAACAGCAGGAAACTGAAGCTACAATTCACACAAGATACCAAAACTAGACAACAGAAGTTCAGAAAACTGTTGGCTGGTGCGTCGAGTTTCAATTTCTGCTGCGAGATTTGCTTTAAACAGCATGAAAGCATGGATCCATTGTGCCTTGTATCAACAGTTAAGGCTGCTGGTGGTGTAATGGTGTGGGGGATATTTTTTGGCACACTTTAAGCCCCGAAATACAAATTGAGCATCATTTAAACTCCACAGCCAACCTGAGTGTTGTTGCTGACCATGTCCATCTCTTTATGACCACAGTGTACCTTCTTATGATGGCTGCTTCCAGCAGGATAACACGCCATGTCACAAAGCTCAGATCATCTCAAACTGGTTTCTCGAACATGACAATGAGTTCACTGTACTCAAATGAACCTCCACAGTCTCCAGATCTCAATCCTACAGAGCACCTTTGGGATGTTATCATGTCAATACGGATCACCATCTCTAAGGAATGCTTCCACCACCTTGAATCTGTGCCACGTACAATTAAGACAGTTTTGAAGGCAAAGAGGATCAAACCGAGTGCAAGAATCAAAACATTTAAGGTGTCATCAACCCCCCTAAAGAAAAGGTTTAATAGAAAGAATCTATCAGACTCTGTGCATCTCTGGTCTTTGTTTCTAGAAGAAGAAAAAAATTCCAGCCTCTCAGCCAACTGAAGTCACTTTTTCCACTCCCAGGGCCAAAAAACACCAGGGTTTGAGAGGGCTCAAGATCAAGTCCAATTTTCCTTATCAAAACTGGGCTCATACACACACTCCAGGCATTTAATGGGCAGCAGTTAGCGATCTCAATCCTTTCACTACCCAGAAATGGTCAAGTATATTTTCACCATTTCACAGATCTGCAAACAAATACTGCTTCCTGGCATTTTCCTTCTTCAATTTGAGTTCACACTACATTCTGCCAAAAACAAACCCTCTCTGTATGACCTGCAGCAGATGACAGTGACAGATTTAACTTCTTGAATCAATGCAGCAGGTCTGGAAATTCACTACAAACAAAAACACCAAATGGCAAACTTTTACAAAGGAGGTAAACCCGCCATATAAGGCAGCTCCAAATTTGGCATGCTTCTATGTGTAGGTTTCTGAGTCACATGAACCAGAGACACACATACACCGTATAAACACCACGGTTAATCCAGGCCAGAGCTCTTGACCTAAAACCCCTATCCAGGATTCACAAAGTGCATTCAGGTTAATTAGTGGTACAAACAGGCCTAAAGATCCATCAACAGCAGCAATTACAGGGAGGACTTGGGTACATCTCAAGTTTTACTGTGAAATACTGCAAGTAATAAAAGCCTCACTTAAGTTCTAGCTTATAATTTTTGTAGATAAACATTTGATCACCTCAGGTGGAAAACAATGACTTCTGTCATTTTCTTGTCCTTACTGGGACCTCCCAGTCAGACTCTCAAAGAATCATCCATAAAGAACAAGACAAAAAACAAAAACAAAAAACAAACCAATACAATACAACTACAAAGATTTTAAATTTTATGTGCTCCCAATTGCTTCCATTGTGGACACAGCTTAACCAGAGAGGCTGATGAACAGCACATCTATTATTAGATATTAACTTATTAAGAAAATTTAGGCCTGCTGGTGAATTTAGAGATGGCATTTACCTACCCCTACCCTATACTACTGCCATAATCAGAATTTAATTCTAGGGGAAAACACTGATTAGCAAAAAATAAATAAATAAATAAATAATGCTAATTTTACTATTTTCTTCTTATTTTACAATTATAATATAATTTCCTGCAAACACAACTCATTTTAAGTCAGACATAACCTCCTCAGGATTAATTTTTTATGAAAAGACCTATCACACTGGAAAAGAAATAGCCTGAGGTCAAAATTAAGTTGGGTTGTTTATATATAAGATTGCAGTCAAGGTATCCTGTATAAAGCTAGTCATTTTACTCTTTAATGCCATCAAAACAAAGTCATAGAAAACTCTTAATTGTGCCGTAATTTACTGGTTAATTAAAGAAAATCTTACAATTCCTACTTGTATTTAAGAAATCATTCAGGTCATTTTGCCAAGCAAAATCTTGTATTATTTAAATATTTAAAAGTAGTGAATTTGCACTTTTGTTTGGAAAAGAAGAAGATGTGTGAATGTAGTAAACTGTAGATGTGTTTATTCCTTCAATCACAGGATTATAATGATTATTTACAGCCCTCTTTAGCACAAAGAATAAATCCTTAATCCATCATTAATCACAATATTTAACATACGGGATAATAGCTGCTTTATTTCCATTTATTCCTGGAGAATTTGGTGGGTATCCAGCATGAATACAATTAGAGATTTTAATTAGTAGATTGAGAAATCTTATTTGCTGTCATTTGGCAGAACAATGAGCCACTGAGAGCTCACAATGAACCTCTAGCATGACAAGAGTCCACAAAAAAAGGTCTCTCCACCCTTCAGCTCACTCAGTCGCGAGTCTGAAACACATTTAGGTTTCTAACCCTGCTCACATTAGCCTTGGACACTGTCTGAGTGCATATTTATGTGTGTTTGGAGCTTCTGTCTTTGGCTTCATCCTCAGGCAGAAAAAGACAGATTTGGAAAGCATGAGCATGAGACTCAGGTTTGACCATACATGGTGAAACCTCCTTTTCACAGCGTCCTCTGTGCCAGGAGGCCTTTCACACAGTGAGGACAAAGCCTTACGACACACGCTTTCACGGGAGAAGTGTGTGTGCCTGTCTGATCACATCTGTCAAACACTTTCTTCTAAATTTGGTTCTTCCTCGATGCAGAAGGGGGAAAAAAGCTTTATTCTGCCACACCATTAACTGTCCAACACAAAGCTTGAGCTCTGACAGGTTTAATACTCATCGTCGTTGTGTGCAGAGTGGATGGACTTCCTCGGAGATAAGAGGAAATCGTTTTCTCAAAATCGCCGAATGTACAGTTTTGTATTTCATCTACCTTTGATATTGGATTGGATCCGGCTCCGCCCCAAAGTTGTTCCCTATCTGTGGAAGGTTATCAATCTACTGTTTATCTCAGCTGTAGGGGCTGGGTAAGAAACATGAGAAGGCTGTAAAACTCTATGACAGGATTCAGATGCGTGTCTCACTTCTGACCAATGACAGTCATGCTGAGGGAAGTCTTTGAGCCGTCATCCTGAACTGACGTCATCTTGCCTGCTGAACTGCAGGCAAGACTACTGTTAGCCTTCATTAGCTACAGTTAACTGTCATCAGTTGCCGTTCACTGGCATTGGCAAACATTTCTTTGAGGTGGCTTTAGCATTGTTGGAAACTCTTCATCAGAGGTAAAGTGCAATTTTTTTTTGAGTCCAACATTAACTAGAATGATATCAGCTTATTAGCTTAAATAATTACGACTATATCAGTAATAAATAAATGAGCATGTTTATGCACTTCAGGAGATGAGGGACGACATGAAGAGGATGACGACATTTTATTAAGTTGACCATCACGTCTCTTTCTTCATGCTTTAGTTTCTTGACACCCCAGACATAAATGATCATATAAACTATTACCCAGTGTGGCCGTTTAAATGGAGCTCCATATCTTTATTCTTGGACTCTACTAGAGCAGCTTTGCATAATTCAGTTTAAAATTTACCCCATATCAGTTCCTCTAAAAGAACATGTTGTCACGCTTATTTTGAGGCAGTGACAAGAATAACTGTGGCGATATCTATAACTTTTATTTTAATGGTGTTTGCGAAATCGAAATCTACACGTATAAAAATACGTCAAAGTCAAATCTAAGGTTTGGGGACTTTGATCCAAAATAAGCTTTTATAAGCTTTTTAATGCTATATTTGAATTCATGTGCTAAGTTACACAAGTGTATGGCTCAATCCAGAGCGATGCATTTCCGAAATCACACACAAGATTAAAGTTGCACCGACATAAAAATAAACTAGACGGATGCACTTAATGCACAGAAACTCTAAGGAATACTGTGTTTAGATAGATTAAAGCATTTTAGGAAAGGGTCAGATGGTCATGGTTGTAGATGACATGTTAAACTACTTTCAGTTGTTGTAAAAAATAAAAAAATCCCACCATGAATATGGCTAATATTGTTCCAGTTTCAGCACGTGGATTTGGATTTGTTGGGTGTTGCCCCTAAGTTCATCATCTTACAGTTTTCAGCTAATTCACTCCTAACATATGGCATCAATATTAAAGAGGACATACTTCCAGCTCCTTATTTTTATCCCTAAAGTTTACTAGAGCAGCTTTGCATGATTAACAGCTCAAAATATTTTTTTTTCTAACTCTTTAAGATAGCATTCTTCTTAAACAGCAGATGGGTGAGGCTTCTGTATCTCTATATATGTAGCTCCATATTAGGAATCTTACTCTTAATGACATGAAAAAGATCCAAGCGTAGGAAAAAAACGTGTGACTGAGTGTTTAAGGTAATGTGAAGTCTGATTATTTTAAATCTCTGGACAAGCTGACTATGAACATTTACCAGCACACATGTATGACAGCACACCATGTCCACTTCATGTGCTTATTTAGCCTCACTTTGGTTGTGTTGTGTCTGTACTGTTTGCTCGCTTTTCCTGTTCTCATGTGTATCCTGGAGCAAGCAAACTTGCATACAAATACATTAATACATCAACTTGAACAAACAACCTGGGCAGCCACATTATTAAATTATAACTATATAGTTACCATGTTGTTAACATTGCAATATCTATTATAAAAAGTAATCCTTCTGTATACAACATATGAGGATAAAATGGAACATCAGAGTGCCAACAAATATAATAAACTGTTTAAGAGTATCAAAAATAATCCACTTTAGTTGTCTTCTGTGGTCATTCAGGCCCTTTCGGAGAGCAGATTGATTTGACCACTCTTAAAGTTTATGCTGTCTCTCTGATAGGTTTATTTTGGTTTTTCAGCCTAATGATGGCGTCCCTGAGTTGTACTGACATCTCTTTGGACCTCATACTGAAAATCCACTCAACAGCTACCAAACAAAAGCTCATCACTTGGAATCAACTCCTGGGTTTTTGAAGTAACAAAGGAAACAGGCCTTGCCTCGCTATGAAACTGCTTTTCTGACAACTGTCCAATTACTTCTGAGCACCAGACCTTAGCACATATGCTCAGCAAACAGAGAAGAAAAGACGAGTAGCAGCAAGAGCAACAAAAACGGTCAGTAAACTCAGAATTAACCCATCAGCAGAGCAACAAAAGCCTATCTGCACCTGTGTGAGTGACTCAGTCTGACTGTACGGCTCACTGAGGGAAGTGAATCTCTTGGTGTGTGACAAAACCTGCTGTCACTTTATTTTACTCAGACTTTCAGCGTGCAGCTGCAGTAAAGCAGCTCCTGAAGGAGCAGAGAAGAGGAGGACAGACCTAAGATAAATGGAGATAACGTTTTTAAAACACCCATAAACTCCAACAGTCCTTGACACAAATATGTCAATGTGAAAAGCTGCACAGATATAAATCCGTAAAAGTGATTCATTGTTTAAAAAAAAAAAAAATCCAAAAAAACCCCAAAAAGAAAACAAAAAAATATAAATCTGAAGGTTAGCATTAAAGGATTAATAGATCCAGGGGAAGGAGTTAGCTCACATCTCTGACCCTCAGAGCAATGATCCATCACTCTGAGTTTTTAAGCACAGAGAAGCTTATTCTGTCTGTGATATACATGCAAAATCTTTCTCAAATATGAATAAATCAGTTCCTCTGCTGAGCTCGGGCTGATGTGTAACGTGATACGATGCTGCCCATGCGTGCCCTTTCCGGCCTTCATACTTTTAGAGGACGCACCGACAACATGACGCTGGCTGCCAAAACTCTCTGTCGACTGTCGCCCAGCTGGTTCACAACAATGTGAAACAGCAAGTGACAGTAATCAAGAGTTACAAGACCACACCACGCTATCTGTGCCACATCACACATGTAATAAACTCCACTCATACTCACAAATGTCCTTACTGTCTTTTTCAATCATTCAGTTAGAAGGTTACAAACACTTCTCTCAAAGAAGGCAAGACTTCATCTTGTGAAAAACCAGAGTGCGAGACAAAGAAATAAAGGACTGTTTTTGTCTTTATGCACCACTCAGATGTTATAATTAACAGGAAAAGGCTCAGTGGGTTGATTAAGAGTCACATTCCCACCAGTTTGTGCGGGTGGCGTGCTGTCATACTTTCACAACTCTTTTAGGGCTAAATATGGACAAAATAAACAGACACAGCCCAGCTGTCAATCACTATTTCTGAGCTTTATTTTTCTTGACATCAAATACGAAATGTCTCCATATGTTGCAAGAAACACCAAGCATGGGAGCTAGTTGAATCCTTCCTCCAACCCTGTTTTCCTGAGGGCAGATCAAATGTGCACATCTAACCTCACTGCACAAGTAGCTTACTTCTGAGCCCACAGTGTTTGTTGTGCATCTACTGGCCTCAAACAGCTCTAAGATATGGAGGAAATGTAAGTAATGTATTTGTACATCACTGCCAGCTACAATCTTTTGGGGTTTCACAGCTACTCAGACAAAATAAGATACATGAGGACACAATATGTCTGATTGATTCATTGGATTTTAATTTCATTTCACTTTCAGTGATTATAGTTATTGTCTTGTGTTGTAAATCAAGCACACCTTTTCTTTTACAGAGGTGCATTTTCCCCTTTTCTTAAAAGCAGTTTAGTTCAGCTCAAGCAAACATAACAAAAGGGAACACCACCCCTAATTTTTCCATTTGCATCCTATTTAAATTTAAAGAACTCTAAAAAAGCCTGTTTTTAAAAGCTCAATAAGCTTGTTCACGTTAAATATTCAAGAATAAAATACTGAAAGAAGCAGTCCTGATTCTGGCCATGTTGGTGCAGCCCTGAGACATGACTTTGTATATAAAACCATATGTGGGAAATTATTATGAATGTGAATAAATGAGGGAATTAAAATCCACACTACCCGAGGCCTGTGCTGTGGGTTTTGTGGATTATGATGGCAGATCACTTTAAGGTCATGTCCTATGCTTACCGCCATAACACCAGTGTACATTTTTAGGTATTTGTCATGGATAGAATAATGCTGCTGGGCATCAGCGTATCGATACAGGGACACCAAATACCAATATTTTATTAAATAAATGAAAATGTTCTGGGCATGCTATGAAAAAAAGGAGGGCTCAACTCATGCTTACATTAAATCAGCTCAACTGAAAAACCCTGGACACGCTTAGCTTCGATGATTAATCATAGCTAATTGCTGTATTATCAGAAACAGACTGCTTATAACCAACGGCAATACAATCAAATTTAATTGCAGACTGACAGCAGACTGAGTCCATCTTATGGTAACATTTATGGCAGGTTTGAATGACAGTGTTAGTGTGGACACATGAAACAGTATTGACAACGTTTAACTTTGACAATATATGACAACATGATAATATTGTATTGAGTATTGTGGTACTCTCCTAGCATGGTGTCTGGTTATTCCCATGTCTGCTATCTAGTAACTAAAAAGAAAGCTGTTTAAACAAAGCTTTTAAAGAACGACTGAAAGGAAACTGTTGGTGACCGTAACAAACTTGTTTCACAGCTTGAGGCAACAACAACAACAACAAAAAATGCCGTTGAGGCGATGAAGGCATGCGTACAGGAAATATTAGCAGCTGTTGAAAAGTAAACAAAAGACTCCACCCAGCACTTGATAGCAGCACAGAAAGAGGAAACTGTGGATTAAATGGTGGAAAATAGGGGTGGGTTTTTATAATCGATTTATCGATTAAAATCGATTCTGGCTTGGATAACGTAAAATCGATTCATTAAAATCCTGAATCGATTTTTTAATATAAATTTATTTTGCCCGAAATGCCAGAATCTCTGGTGAAATCTCACAAAACTTCAACAACCACCAAACAGCTAAAACAGTAAATGAGAGCAGGAACATGGATTCTGCACAAAGACTTAAACACACAGCGCAACCAGCGGATCAGAATCAGTGAGATGTTGCCTTTCTCACGGTCGGGGCTGAAAGCCGACAGCTCGCCGATTCTGATCTGTCGGCGGGTCCGCGCTTTGTGTTCACGCCCTTTATGCGCCGATTCTAAACTGTTAGTTTGATGTCTCTCCAAACAATATTGACCGAACCAGCAGCAAAAGAAGATCCAAACTAGGCTTCACATAAACATCGTCATGTATTCACTCTGACTTTTACTGTTTTGCTTCGACCACCATGCACAGCGCTCTCTCTCTCTCTCTCCCCCCCCTCTCTTTTCTCTCTCTCTTTCTCTCGCACAAGACTACCGTTGTTTACAGCGCTGTCGGCCGACGTTTTTTTTTTCGTTTTATATACTTCCGAAAAGAAAACCTAATTTCTGCCGTACAATACTGAACAAATTTAAACTTTTTAAAATTATGCAAAATGCAAAACGCTTAGCCGTGTCTCTAATAAAACCGCTGTAACTTCAGAGGTAATGTTCATGTGTTATGTATATTTTTATAAAATCCCAGGCCAGGAAAAATCACCTTCATGTTTTTCTGTGTTTTATCCTCAGATACTTTGACACAAAGACATCTGCTGTGATGCTCCCACCTTTGATAAAGTCTCGAAAGTGTCAGCTTTCTTTTTATAGATACAAAAATATGTAGATGCACTGATCTGAATTATAATATTTCTGACTGTCAAAATTTCCCAGATTCAAATCGAAGTTAATTGAATCGAATCGAATCGAATCGAATTAAATCGAATCGTGGATCGAATCGATTCGGGACCTTGTGAATCGGAATTGAATCGATTCTAGAAATCAGTGACGATACCCAGCCCTAGTGGAAAAACAGGGTTTAACCGGACCGGTTAAAAAGCTCAAGGCCAAGATAAGGTGGAGCTAAACTTAGGTCTTAAAATCCCAGGAAAAAAGACCACCTAGGATACGTTTGAGCTTACATTTGGCTCGTGCTGAATGTCTGGATATAATGTTTTTGTATAATTTGCTATTAACAATAAAATGCTGTTCAGGTTTTCTTTCACTATTTACTTTTAATATAAACCTTCATAATTATCATTATTGCAAGTGTCCTCATTGGAGTTGCCATGGTAACTTCTGCTCCAGCCCTAACCTGCTCTGAAGCAGCTGATGTTTGATGTTTTTTAATGAATGTAGTGCTCTATAACCCTTAATGTATGATCCTAAAACAGGGCACCCATCCTTGTAGATCTTATGATAAATTTGCATGCAGTTTTTATATCTATTCTTCACTGTCAGAGCTTTAAACCCCACCACGGATGCAGCTGAACGGAATGAAATACTGGAGTACGCAATAATCTGCCAGCTCTTCCTTTGACTTAATGATAGAGCGCTCTAACACTGAGAAGTCTGCTCTGACTTCAAATAGGCTGAACTTTATTAATATAGCAGCTCTTCTCTCCAGTCTTACCGCTCACACATTCATGCATCTCTTTTAAAATCCAACACTACTGAACAAGCACTCGCGCAGCACTGCAGCAGCTGTGTCGCCTTGTATTTAACTGTTTTTAACCTCTCCAAACCTTTCTGTGCCACCACCACCTCTCGTAGCTAAACTTACAAAACCCTGGTTGACCTGTGAAGCTGATAACCACGTTTGTGCAACACCTTAACCTGCACTGCTGTGCGACACTGCAAATTTTCCATCTGCTACCAAGTAAATACAGGGTCAATACTGCTGTTACCAATACCAGTACCGATACTTTCCACAAACAAAGGCAGCTTATGTAGTGTGTCATGATTTATGAGATGAATCATTATCAATTTACACACGAAGCTTAAGAGGACAAAGACAAAATATCGAACTTACCACACTAGTATCGATACCAATACCAACATAGTATCGATACTAAACGATTGTTGATTGATCCGCACACCCCTGCTGAATTCCAGTGTCACAGTAAAGTCTTTTACATGCAAATATTTAGTGCTCTAAAAATATTTTTCAGACAGTAAAATGAAACTATTTTACGCGAAACACAGAGCTAGAGCGTGAAATTAAATATGTAGGAAAGCGGGTCCAGGATCAAAACAAACTCTTCCCTGCTTGTGAGAATCGGATGAACCCAGCATCTCAGTTTCTTCCTCTTCTTGTCAATTTATGTGCATTTTTTACAGCAGATTTTTGTGTTTGTATTTTGCTTACTGTATAAAGCCCTAAAGTGAAACCAGATAGTAGGAACATATCCTGGGTATATATCCTGCTTTATAGTGCAGGCCACAGGTGCCATGCTCGTTGGTTCTAGTGGTTTAGGTCTGTGGTCTCTCTGATATTTGTTGCCTACTCACAGTCTGCAGATGGGAAAACGGGAAAGAGGAAGTAATCTGATCTGGGGTCAGTGAGGACGATGTTCCTGGCACATATTCTGAAAAACGGCAGCAGAAGGTCAGGGTTTTAGAGCTGATCTGCGATGTGTCCCTCTCACATCCAGAACTCTTAAATGAACCCACAGTCAGGGTTGGGTTAGCAGTTGCTCTTGCTGTTCGTTTTCAACCACTGAAGCAAAGCTGGAAAATAAAAATGATGCAGCAGCAGCAGTAGCAGCAGTCGTCAACATTTGCACCCATGAGACGATAACAGTTACCCCTCTGTGTGTGTGTGTGTGTGTGTGTGTGTGTGTGTGTGTGTGTGTGTGTGTGTCCGTCCGTCCTCTGGGATCGGCATTAGAATAAAGCATGAATAATTTCTTCAGAGCGACTGAGCAGCTGTAGCCCTTTCACATGAAAATGAGCATTGCCCGTGACCTCAACAGAGTACACCCACTTTCTCCCCCTCCCTCTCAGCCTCATCACCCTCACCATCCATTTCTCACTTCAATCAAGCTCAACTCTGGCTCGAAAAAGCTGCAAATGCCACGACTTCTCCTCAGCCCTACGAGCCAAAGAAACCCAGACAACAACAACAAGCTGACATGTACATCTGTTAATCACGTTTTTGATATTTGCTGAAAACGTCCTGGAATATTTGAGCTGACAGAGAGGGATGTTGAGTATGAAAGGAGAGTCAAAGCCTCACTCTGTGTTTTGTAGTGTGAAACTGCTTCTGGCTTGAGTCAGCACCCACTTCCTTCTGCTGTTTCAGGAAGTGTCTTTAAACAATCTGGCCCACCGCAGCAGCAGCTCTAAGTCTGGCCCCCTGATCACACTTAAGAGCTGATATACTAGTCTTCCTACACTTCAGATTCTGACTAACAAATATCTCCTGAAGGTCTTTTAGACCTTTTTAGAACATAAAGGTTGGGTTTGTAGACATAGGGTTAAATATAGTGAAGCCTGACTTGTTTAAACCAACCATCACACAGCTCTTTAATGAAATGAAACAACCACAGAAGTAAAACAGCACACAAACATCTCAGTTCACCAGTGAAGAGAAAGTTGGCAGTCACATGTTGACAGGTGAAAACCTCTGTTTAGACACATTGGATACTGACTTGTCAGGGATACTTCCTTAACAGCCACGATTCAAACAATACCTGATGATGGCTTTTCCAGCATAAACATAAGACGAGTACAGTTCCGGACATTAAATAAACACACAAAGGGTTACTGAAGACGGTAGGGCTTTCAAACGTGAACCAGTGAAGCCGCGGAGGCCTTTTCTGCTCAGGATTATGCTGCAACACAAAAAGATGCAGAAAAGAAGTGTCTTCAGCTTTGGAAGACTAGAAGAGAATGAAAGCAGAAGCGAGCTGGCAGTGTCAACTTGCGAGTCTCTCTTTGATGGAAACTGTAAGCACTGGTTCCTGCACCATAAAGGAAGTAATCCCTGAAGACTTGCTGATGAAGAACAGAAGCCTTAAGCTAACAAACACAACACAGGGCTCTTAAAACATCTGCAAGCTCCGCCGCTTCAAAAGGAAATGACCTTCTAACTATTGTTGAATACAGCAATGCTGCAAAACACTACAAACACTGGGTGTGTATCTAACACCTGCCAATCTGCAGCCACTGTGGTAATGCCTGTTGAGAGGTGTGAGCAGGCAGCCATGACTTTTAGAAATGGTCACAAAGACATCAAAACAAATTTGACTTTTTAAGCATGTCCCCCACGTGACCCATACAGTCTCTTTTTAAGGTTCTCTGCAAAGAAACAAGTAGCTCCTTCCAACTATATATGACCATTTAAATTTGTACTTGTATATTATCATCATCATCGTCGTCGTCTCTATCCCCTCCTCTACCACTGCTCTCTCTCCTCCCACATCGCTACCTCTTTCAATCCACTTTACCTCAAGCCTCATCTCCTCAACTGAAGTCAGGGCTCTAACACACGAAAATGTGCTTAAACATGCTCATTTACTCCCAATATTGACGCAGTTAATTACTGTCAGCAGATTAGAAATGCGACCCTCACATCTCCAGACAGCTGAGAAAAAGACGGCTAAACAACAGCAGCTGGTTATCGGCGAACATCATATCAACTAATGTAACTAAAGTTAGGCTCGAGTGTCCTAACATTTCCCTTTGATAAACAGTTTGATTACATTTTATCATAGTATGAGAGTTTATTCACCAAGTGTCCGAGTGCAACAATGTTAAATCCACTTCAAAGCAAAGTTTCACTAATGCAGGCTAACAGCAGGTAACAGAGGCTAACAGCAGTAAAAACATCCACGCTTACCAACAGTAAAGTTTAAGACATCCTCAAAAATCCATCTCCATATTGCTGTCATCAGACATTAGTGAGCTTCGCCAACTCATCAACTTGTATTGGACTCCTGCCACAAAGTTTTACAGCCTCCTCCAAATAACATAGATGTGAACTCACATGGACAGCTGAGGCAGCCAGAGTTGTTAGTCCTACACTGACCACCATAGATTATGAACTTAAACTCGGAGGGGAAAGAAAACAACTCAGTTGACTGCAATCTCCAATCAACTGAGATCTAGTGGTGAGATTTTACATACTGTGAACTATTTTATATTAACTTGGCATTCGATACACCATTCCCAAATTCTGCTGTAGACTGGCTCTTTGGGGAAAGGGACAGGTCAACATATCTATTAAGGGCCATTCTGCTGTGCTTTGTTCAGAAAGTGAGATTCAAGATGAATTCTGTCTTTTAAAAACCCATCTAAAAAATACAAAACACAAAATCAAATGTGATATTTGGCACATTTGACAGCACTACAACACCAGGATGGTGGCATTTGTCATTACTAAAAAGCAGCAAATCCGTGTTTTTTTCTTTGTCCTTAAAAGCCGTCAAAAACTCAGTCTTTTTAAGTTGGCTTGTGCTCTAATTGTGGCTTAAAATAAGATTTTAACATAAATTCAGAGACTGAACTGCCATTAAATTCATCATGTGGGCACAAACATCAGGGAGTTTTGAAACCACCTTTTGTTTTTTTACTAACTATTCTTCATCCTTTTCTCAATCACAGCCCTTTATCTACTTACTAAGTATGTTTGTAATGATACAGTAAAACTACCAGTCACACTTCAGCCATGAAAGCAACAGTTATCTAACATAAAATCTCTATGTGGTAAAGCTGACTTACAATTACTAGAAAATAAAACTTTCCACGGCTCTAATTGTGAAAACTGATACTCAGACTGCTGGCTTGTCCCTTGATTCAAAGCAACTTGTGAGTCGTGTGAAAAGTGAAATGCTTCAGTGCTTGCATGTGCAGGAAAAATTTATTTTGCTCATAATGGTGGAAAGAAAAACCGCTAATAAACAGTTCTGCGTGACCTTATCTGGTGCGAAGGAGAAGTAAGTCACTAATAATGAATCATCACAATGACACAAAAAAATGTCACCATGATGAATGCGGCAAGACGGAGCACTAAGGCTGCTGTAGGCAAAAATAATATCAATAGGCTGTGCGTTGGAGGAAGGGGGGGTAGTAAAGAAGCCAATAAAGTAAGATATGCCAACATCCTGACTGGTTACTCACCTCAATGCCTTTTAAATAAAGCTCGTTGTCACCCTTTAAGACTAAGATTTCACTTCCCTGCAGACACATATGGACAGCTGTATAGACCAAAAACACAGCATTGCTTATATTATCCTACCTCCTTTCTTGCTAGCATAAGGCTTTTTACACCAAGTTATCCAATGTGGGAGATGAATTCTTCCTTTCCCTCTACATATCACTGCACATTTGATTTTCTTTTAAATCATTTACAAACAAGACACAAGCAGATAGCAACAGAACAATCACAAATTCATCATCCTCATCTAAGAAGTGTTGTTAGGCCCCGGTCACAAAAGAGTACGGCCCAGTCAGCAACCACCAGGCAACTACTAGTTGCTAAGGAAAAATGTGTATTACCGTTTGGCAAGTGGCTCCCTGAGGTTCCTGGCAGTCAATGGTTGAAATTGGATGTGAGGTAAAGTATGTGCTGCACAAAAACATCATTGAAATTGGTTGCTAGCAGACTGCTGCAGTTAGCCATAGTTTGCATGGTAGACGCCAACTTGTCTGCAAACAGTTGTCAACTGCAACAAGTGCAACACAAATCAGAAATGAAGAACATTCACCTTCCAACATCAGGGCCCTTTTAATGTGTTAAATGAAGCACTGAGGCCCCATCTCCAGTTTACACCAGTTTTAGTTCTCCTCTGCAAGTAGTTGAGTGTTTGCAGACAAGTCTGCATCTTTCATACAAACTAAGAGTGACAGCAGCAATTAGGGCGGCCACGATTAGTCGACTAGTCACGATTATGTCGACTATTAAAATCGTTAACGACTAATTTAATGGTCGACGCGTCATTTGAAGCTTTGTAAGATCCTGAAAGGATTTAAGAGTGTAATAACGGACTGAAACAGAAGATGGCAGCACTGCATGTACAAGGATGCCAGCTGCCGTTAAACCCCGAAGAAGAAGAAGCTGTGTCCGGTATTGTAGCTGTGTCCAAATTCAGGAACCGCATCCTCCTGTGCCCGTATTTGTAGGCCGATTACATTACAGCGACACGACAAAGACTGTGCAAATTCAAAGACTCCACAAATTCAAAGACTCCGAAAAATGGGGCTGACAAATGCGTCCTTCATTTTTCTAGATTTGAAGGATGCGTTGGGTGTATACTTCGTGGCCCAACCTATTCCAGAATTCATAGCGCGGCCCAGCTCAGTTTTCAAAAATGAGGGCAGCTAGTTAGTTTTAATGTTACTCTTATTATTCTTTCTGGGTCACAAAATAAACGTTTAACATATTTTCAGGCGAGAATGTAACTGTGTAAACCTCAAATATTTGCTCAGTTTATCAAGACAGGAGTGTGAGATGCTCGAGAATATTCTCCGGTGTCCCGTTATATTTTAGATAGCAAGGAGCAGATGGCTGAGTTTATTAAACTCCACCAAAACAATCTGCAAATTTCATTAAAATTTAATAAACTATCATCTTGTATTTATTTTTAGTTAGCACATACCGTAGACACTTAAAGCTGTAAGCTAATGATAGTTATATAAGAGCAGATGCATGCTGGTGCAATAAGCTGTACGTTTTACTCCAAATGGATGCATGATCTGATTAGTCGACTAATCGCAAAAATAATATGTGACTAGTCGACTATCAAAATAACCATTTGTGGCAGCCCTAGCAGCAATCAATTTCAATTGAATTTAAAATTATTTATTGTCCCACAAGGGGAAATTAGTTTAGCAGCAGGCAACAATAAGAGTAAACAAAATAATAATATTAAAATTATAATTACAATAAGAGCAATAAAAAGCCACAGGACAGTTATTTGCCATTAAGGAGATGGGTTGCAGTAGGGATAAAAGAAACCTGGAGTGTTTTGGTCTTCCTCACAGGTACGGCCAGAGGGCAACAAGTCAAACTCACTGTGAAGTGAATGGTTCAGACAATTAACAACAGAATGAGCCTTCCTAAGCACATTTCTGCTATAAATGGCAGAAAGTACATTAAAATGGTTTATGTCATATTTGTCAGAGATCTTTTGCTGTTTGCATGAATCATGTGACGTCAGAATCAACAGTTTTGCTGTGTGGGGTACCTCCGGAATATGTCCTGGGTCCAATTCTCTTTCTACTTTATATATTCCCCCTAGGTGAAATTATTAAGCCCTATAAAAATATCTCCTATCATCTCTATGCTGATGACATTCAACTATACTGTTTTATAAATTGTCTAATTTAAGTAATTGCCTGACAGAAATCAACCAATGGTTAAATGACAATTTTTTCCAGCTAAACTCTGATAAAACAGAAACTCTAATTATTGCTCCAGACAACATGGTCTCAGAAATTAGGGAGCATATCAGCTTCTTAGACCCTTATGTAAAATTGAGCCTCAGAAACCTCGGTGTCATATTTGACAGCTCGATGTCGCTTGAGCAGCATTCTAAGCAGCTGGTCTGAAACTGTTTTTATCATTTAAGGAATATTTCAAAACTCAGACTAATGGTGTCAAAGCCTGAACTTGAGACGATTATTCATGCTTTTATTTCCTCCCATTTAGACTACTGTAATGGTCAACAAATCAGCCTTAAATCGTCTTCAGACTGTGCAGAATGCTGCAGCACGTCTCTTAACAGGCACCAAGAGAAGATCTCATATTACTCCAGTTTTAGCCTCCCTTCACTGGTTGCCTGTAAGTTTTAGGTTTCATTTTAAAATTTAACTTCTAACCTACATGGTCAAGCTCCCCAATATTTATCTGACCTGCTGAAACCAAATTCATCTTCTCGAGCTTTAAAGTTATTAGATCAGAGACTGCTGGTGGTACCGCGCACTCGTTTTAAAACTCGTGGTGATCGGGCCTTTCAGGCAGTGGCACCACGGTTGTGGTATTCTCTTCCACTGCACGGACTCCATTGATTCTTTTAAAAAACAGCTGAAGACATTTTTATATAGAAAAGCATTTGATTAATTTCCTCTTATGTTGTTTTTATTGTTTTACTTACTGTTACATTGTTTTATATTTCCATTTCTTGTGTTGTAAAGCACTTTGTGATTTTTAGCTGTGCTATATAAATAAATTTTACCTACTTACTTATAACTCTCCACAATCCCAATATCAGCAGTTTTAATAAAAGTGGGTGATGAGCAAGAAAAGAGAACTTTCTAAAATCAATACTCAGGTCTTTTGTTTTTTACACATTCAGTGAAAGGAAGGACTCATCACGCCAATTATTTGCTAGCAACTAAAGCGATCAGAAGGAGGCTTCTGGTGTAGCACCCTCATTGCGACTCTTGACTCTCCTCCAGCTGCTTTACACGCCCACTATGGATCACAATGTCATCTGCAAACATAGTTCACAAAGACTAGACCGCACTGACTAGCAAATCAAAATTTAAAAGAAATTCAAAAGAAATTTCTTATTCGTCTTGCAGGGAGAAATCAGCATATCATTCTTCAAGGTTTGCATCCTCCTATTTTCCCTGCCTGTCTGCAAACATTTGTCTCCAGCTCGCTGCTTCCCAAATATCTGAGCCAGTTAATACCTTCTCTGCCAGAAAAAGCAACAACATCTCCTCAAGAGGTGTCCCATGATACCCAAACTGCACCTCTCCGAAATGGTGTCAAATATAAGCCTGTGTGGTTACAATGGTGGATTCTCATATTAAAAAAATAATGAGATCACCATGTGTACAGGTCAGTCATTCCCCACGCTTCAGACTGCTCTGCGCTCAGTGTCAAATGCTTTCTTTTCTTACATTAGGCTCTGTTTGATGTCACTGAGAGTTGACATCTTGGCTCCACCCACCTGCGATTCAAGCCTTCTGTTTATGAGGGGCAGCCAATGAGAAAACAGATGGCTTTTAAAGGGACAGAAGCTAGAAAGGATCTGGAAAGAAACTCCAAAATTACTTTACATACTTAATTTGGAGAAAATGTTTTTGTGCGTAAGTTCAAAGGATTATTTTTCTTTGTTCTCTTGAGTCTCTTTCAGGGAACAATCAAATAAATCAATATTTTGTGTTCTGATAGAAGGATAATAGGGGTCAACACACCTGAATCAAATGATTACTTCATTACCAGGCCTCTGCAGAACTTCAAGACATGTTGAGGAAATAATTTAGCCATTTAAATCCGCTGTGATAGATCAAGGACACATCTAAAACCTGCAGGACACCGGCCCTTGAGGCCTGGGTTTGGACACTACTGGGGTAAGCAATGGTGAAGACTTAGATCACAGAGGACTAAGCAACAAATTCAGACATTCAAAACTGCATATTATAATAACTGTAGTGGCAGGAATACTTTTTTCCTACTCTATTTGACAGAGGCTTTATTGATAGCAAACTCATTATCGAATTGGCTTACTGACGTGTTTCTTTATTGATTCTTGACCTGGTTTTACATGAGGAAACAAGTATACCCACGCAGATTTTCAGTGTTGATACAACTGCTTTATTATCTGAAATCCTTCTCCCACATTTAAAATGGAGGAGGTGAAAAAATATTTGTATGACCATCGTTTTCATTCATGTTTCAGCATGTTGCTGTTGGCTTCACCTCAACTGAAATAAGTTACGGAGAATACAATGAGCCAGAACCTGCAGGGATTAATGAAGCTGATAAAAGCACGTACAAGTCTCATTCTTTGGAAAGATTTGAAACCGGTTTCAAGTGATACCTGTTTTCAGTTTCCATCTGAAAAACCAGTGCAGACATGGTGAAATCAAAGCATCTAAACTATTTTGTAGCCACCTCATCATTACAATTTTACACTAGCTTGAAGCAGAACATTTCAAATTCCTCTTAACCAATCTGCACTGGTCTCCTTGTATTTTACTTACTATTTATTTTACCAAGTTTGCTCGGGTAGCTGTAGCTAGGCGGTAGAGCAGGTCATCTGCTAAACTGATGATCGGTGCCAGTCTGCATGCTAAAGTATCATTTGGCAAGACACTACCATGTAAGGACTTTATCTAAACTCTAAGTCTACTAAAATATGGTTCATTTCTTACCAGAACTTTTCTTTGTGGTTTAAAAAGAACTGTTCACAAAAGATATTTGTAGAAGAAACTAAATAACTCTTGCAAATCTGGAATTAAAATTATTTCCTTTTCTTTTCCTGAACAGAAGTAAGATAAGGTTAAAATAAGATACTTATCAGGTTAAAGTTACACTCACCAGACTTTCAGGTACATCTGTTCAACTGTATATCAGAGATTAAGGTCAGTACAATTGCCACAAAAGCATGGTATGCATGCATGGTATTTAAATGTGAATAACATTTGGTTTATATACTCTACTGTAGGAAAGCTTTACATGTCTTTCAGTTTCTGTTGATCGGTTGGAACTGCAACAGACATGAAGACATCTTTGCGGGAAACTGAAATGTAACCTTAAATTACCTTTAGAATATTTGTTGGTGCCTCTGTGAGATAACGTCTCGTTACACAGTACTGTATAAAAGTCTCGAGTCACCTCTCATTTCTTTATTTTGTTTGGGCTCATTGTCATGCTGGAACATGAAGCCACTGGTCAGGTGCTTTCCAGATGATGGTACTTTCCTGTGTTCATAGTTCATTAATTTAGACACAGACCTCCAACACCACTGGCTGAAAGCAGGATTGCTGGATGTTAAAAACGTGACTTTCAAATACAGTTCATCTCTTGTAGACAGTTCTCTTTTTAGGCTTGCCACTTCTTTGACCTCCGATTGTCCAATTTCCTCTGATTTTTATAAGGACAAAGTGCACACCATGCTGAGATATGCAAAAAATTTCAAGTAACATCTCTTTGGGAATCAACTTGTTTGTGAAAAGAAATACTATTTTGTTTTTTGGAATTTTCCATGGACTTATCTTTGGCAATTTTCATAGATTCAACTAAAGAAATGGAAACAAATGTTGTGTTTCTGTGGCAGGATGATAGTAAAAAAGTGCCTAAAGATACATTTTAAAATTGATTCTTTGCTGAGCTGTCTGTTGTGTACAGACACAACACTGGTTCATCCCTTGAGTAAGGAGCCTTTTGTGCTGAAGTGATTCATATGTCAGTGTTACAAGGGTTAACAAAAAAAAAAAGGAAAAAACTTTTGAAAACCTTTAGAAAGCCTGGAGAACTATTGTTCAAGAGCACTTAAAAAATGAAAGAAAGGTCTGGCTCCATGGAAGCAAAATATAAAGAAGTGAGAGGTGGCTCAAGACTTTGCTCAAAGTAGATATTATTAATTTAACTTTAAATTAGTTTTACACTTGTATCAGACCAGTGCTTGGTATCAGCAGATACCCACAGTCTAGTTATTGGTGTAGGATCGGTAACTTCTCATTAGTCGTTGATCTCAATAAATGAAACCAGAACTAGCAGATGTGATGAAACATTTCTCTTTGGTTTTATTCAGTTTTGCTTATGTCCTGAATCCCAGCAAAATGCTGATGGCAGCGGATCTACTAGCTCATCTCCACTGTCTTTCCATCTTTGTGTTTAACATGACCTGATGACAACGAGGGTTTATGGAGCGATCCATTTTGATGAAAAGGATGACACAGCTCATTACCAACCGGCCTCCTCCTCCTCATTATTATGTAAGCTACATACTTCTCCTCCTGCATGTATTAAAACAGACGGGTAATGAGACAACAGAGAACATCTGCCACGACCGCCGCCGCACACGTGCTCGCTGTATACATGACGAGAGCGCAGAGGGAGATGAAGATGAATCAACGTGCTGCCGCCTGACCCCCAGCTCGGCGCTGAGTGGGAGAGTTTGATGAGTCACCACGCACACACAAATATAACAGAGATAGAGGAGGGCAGTGACCAGATGGCTTCAAATCACATCAATCTGTCAATACAGACAGAATCAATACGCCATCTTTCTAAATTCAGAGACTAAATTTATTTAACTTGACATGCGAAGCCTCTTCCCTTGAAGGTAATTAACGATCAACAGCAAGCAAGTGTATCTGCTGCTCTTCTTTCTCATAAACTGGATTTATTTAGAGAAAGTTAACCCTCAAATGTGGCCAATCCTGAGTCATAATCAGAATCCCCTCTTTTTCTGTTAGTTACTGTCTCCATTACTCGGTTTAAATGCTGCACAGGCAAAGATGTAAACAACAAACTGTAAGAAATCGTTAAAAAAAAATCACTGTTTCAAAGCCTCCCTGACTCAGCGAACACTTCACCAGACGGATACAGCTGTTCAACTGCTCGTTAACACACAAATTTCAACCAGCCAATCACATGGCAACTGCACATCAGGATGTGGAAGAAAGGTGATTTAAGTGACACTGAATGTGGCATGGCAGCTTGTCTGGGTAAATCAAAAACTGCTGATGTGCTGGGATTTTTCCACACAATCATCAGGGTTTACAGAGAATGGCTAACAAGGGAATGGCCAGGCTGCTTTGACCTGAAAGGAAGGCAACAGTAACTCAAATATGCACTTTTTACAATCAAAGTATGCAGAAGAGCATCTCAACAGTAGAAGACCACACTGTATGCCACTCCGGTCAGATAACAACAGGAAACTGAGGCCATGGTTCACACAAGCTCGCTAACACTGGACAATAGAAGATTAGAAAGATGAGTCAGAATTTGATGTAAACAACATGAAAGCATGGATCTGTCCGGCTTCATATCAACAGTTCAGACTGCTGATGGTGTCATGGTATAGGGGATATGGCCAGCTCTGTTCTAGGATGCCCTCTGGACCCAGTGGAGGTAGTGAGTGACAGGAGAATGGCGGCTAAGCTGTCATCCCTGTTGGACAACATCTCCCACCCCATGCAAGAGACTCTGACAGCACTGAGCAGCTCCTTCAGTGGGAGACTGCGGCACTCACAGTGTGGGACGGAGAGACGCAGGTCTTTCCTCCCCACTGCTGTCAAACTCCACAACAAAGACTTTTGCAGCTGATCAAACCCTCACACGTGCAATAAGACTGAATATGTGCAATTCTTGTACAATTCTTCTTCTGACGAAGTTGTACTTCTGTATTTTCTTACTCAGTTGTATATAGCATTTGAATTTCTATTTTATTATATTGTATATATTATTCTATTCTATTTTATTCTATTGTATATAGTATTTTATTTTATTGCATTTCAGTGTTTTCTGATTTCTGCTACATAACTTTGCACTTTTGCTGTAACAAAACCAATTTCCCACCTGTGGGACTAATAAAGGTCATCTTATCATCTTATATTTTCTTGACACACTTTAGGCCCCTTAGTACCAACTGAGCATCGTTTAAACACCACAGCCTACCTGAGTATATTTACTGACCATGTCCATTCCTTGACATGGCCCCTGGACAGTGCACCATCTTCTGATAGATGTGGAGCCGATAAATGTGCTACAACTCTGCAATGTTATCATGTAACGTTGACCAAAATCTCTAAGGAGTGTTCCCAGCACCTTATTGGCACTACAACATGAAGAATTAAGACAGACCTGAAGGATGTAATACTTTCACCAAAGCAAAGTAAAACACACTCAAACAACTGCCTAAATGTAACACCTGTTCCACACAAATGTGTGATTATAACCTATATACTGTAATTTGTTTACACACACACACACACATATATATATATATATATATATATATATATATATACATATATATATATATATATATATATATATATATATATATATATATATATATATATATATATATATATATATATACTGTTTAATAAACCAGACTAAACTTTTAGGGGTCTGTTTACACGCCTGGAATCAAAGACGCAAAAGCCAGCTGGAAGACTTATTTGCTCATCATCTGGCACCAGCATAGAAGCTCATTTAAATCCAGTCATACACACTCGCATTGAAGGCCTTATTTCCTGGCAGGTCACCCTCCACGACCACCTCCTCCTCCTCAACCTCTAGAGCATCATCAGCTCTTCAGAAATCGATGTCCAGCTGACCTTGAAACTCAAAACCAGCAGAAAAAAACTGCAGTAAAGTGCGCGGACCACATGTGCCAGCATCCACACGCAGTAACGCGAGAACAAATGGCCATGTTGATGCGTGCATGAGACGCAGCATCACTGCTGTAAGCACGCCCAGCGGTGTCATAGCAGGACACTGTGTATGTTTACACTCCTGTCACACACACAGAGGCACGGGGTTGTAGGAAAACGCATCGTTTTCCTTAATAAGTTACGTAATAGAGGCAGCAGCGGCGTTTCTGCGCTCTGACCCGCCTGCCACACTCAAGAAACCACCTACACATCTTAATATGTGCCGTCAGTACAACATTGAACACTTCAGCGCATTTATACCCCCCGTGCTGTCTTAGTTAATGTCCTCTGCGTCTGACGTTAGACGTTAGACGTCAGTTACAAGTTTTATCTGTGAACTCTGTCTCCTTCACTGAAACCAAACCAACGCTTCCGTTTCCCAACTTACACTCAGCACTATAAACACTGACAAAATCCGCAGAAATTAGCTCTAAACAGCCGACAAAAAACATCTTAATACGGCATCACCTAAATTAAGGTTTACCGTAAATAAACTCTACTTACCGGCTCGGCTGCGTGCGGGATTAAATATCCGATTAACGAGCAGAAACACAAACTGTTAGCAGGAGAGCGTCCTCAAAGTGCCGCACTGTTTCCTTCACTGCTTCTTTCTGGCTGCAGCAGCCAAAGCCGTCGGCCACGCCCCCTCCGCACAGCACGCCGGCAGCGTCATCACGCAGACCTTTACGCAATATACGTTACTATTTTTTTATGCAGACTGACAAAAAATAATAAATTATCTTCCTTAAAAATAAGAAACTGTTAAACTTTGAAATAATAAAGCTATTTCTTTTAATGTTTGTATTTTTTAATCTCCTCGTATTTTATTTTGATTTGTATTCACTGAGAGAATGACTAACTTGAAATGCTTCCTCTTATCTTCATCAGTGCTCTTCAATTTGTAATATTATTTGTTAACAGGATTTCTGATTTGTTACTTTTCCACAGTTGACTTGTCTTGTTTTTACAATAATTTGCTTTGACTGCAGCCTTCAAAAAAATTAAATAAATAAATAAATAAAGACTGTATCTCTATATAACTTATATACAGTCAATGGCTGAGACTCCAGCAGCAATATTCAATAAGTTTCCATCAGACTGGGTGCCTGTTACCAGCCAAACGGGTAATCATAAGTAAGTTTTTAATTCCATATGTACGTATTTGGGTGTTAAGGTGACATTTTTGCAAGAAAAAAATTATATAATTAGTTATAAAAAAAAAACTGAGCATGTATGTATTTAAAAAAAACATAAATAAATAACTGTGTTAGAGTTACTCACTGTGCCATTTTTGAGCACAACTTTGGTGCTTTTGCCTCATTTTTAAATTAGTAATCCCAGTAGCACAGTCTAGGCAGAGACCTCAGTGCTTGGCAAACAATCAATAGAATCAATATAATTATTTAAAAAAAAATACAAAATAAATGTCAACCTTGTAAAAAAAAAAAAAAAACTTCAGGAAAAAACTTAACTTGATTTTGTGTCTTTAGGCTATTGTTAACAGCAAGCATGAGGTTAGTGCATATGTATTTTCATTGAAGGGATTATTGCAAAACAAAAAAGAAACTTCTCCTGGGGAACTACTGCTCAAGACCACTTAGAAAATATATCGGGATCTCGTTTGTAATGAGTTGGTGGAATGCTGCTCATAAATATGAGTAGGTGTTACTGACTTCTATATAATTATTTATTGAATACACAGAAGGAAACATTTTATATAACAGTAATAAACTACTCTGTCTCTCTGACAAAAACGTGGGAGTGTAGTTGAACCAGGAGAGGGCGATATTGCTCTTCTTACCATTAGTTGCATGCAGGGTATTTCTTACAGTATCAGTCACATTTATTTATTTATTAAAAACTGCTGAACCCACTCAATTCAATTCAATTTCATTTATACAGAGGCGAGCATTTAAATGAAAAATAAATTTAAGGGACAGTGTAAATTTGCCTTGGTTTGAGCTCCATAAAGCAGGGATACCAAACTCAATCACAGGAAGCGATTTAACGCTTTAACTTTTAGGCCAAACAGGATGAACATTTATTAAATAGACCAAAGGTAACCGTGTTTTGAACAGAACTGTGAAGAGAAACAGCCATCATCCAGAAAAGCATTAGTCTATCCGGTCTTTAAGTGATGACGTGATGAACCCTGCTTCCAGGCCCCAACTACTTTGCATTTAATTGGCTGTTGTGTTTTTAACATATTTTAATGGTTTGTATCTTGTTCTATTTAATCTCAACAAGCCCCTAAAACAGTGAGTGATCACTGTCGGCCTCTCTCGGTTTTTATTACAGCTATTTGTTTTAAAGCTCAGCTTTTAAACCCTTACGATGTAACTACAGTCCAGCCCATGCAGCAGTATATTAATGACTAACCTCATACTGTGGATGGATTATCTCAGTTGTTCTCATAACTGAAGTTTGGTCCATTTACAGCATCCTGCCATGCGACTGTATTTGTCCCTATAACCATCGAGAACTCTAACTTTTATCAAGTCGAAGAAGTTAGCCTTTGTCCTCCACATTTACTGTTATATTATGTTAACATAGCTGTGTTGCTAGCGATCACGTAGCACATCATTATATACCAGCTAGCCAAACTTCAGTAACCCTACATACGTCACTGCTGTTTACTTTCCTGTCTTCATTTATGTCGGAAGTTATAACAGAGCTGTATGTTTTAATTTGTTTCAGAAATCTGTCAGTCAGAACATGGTATATTATATTCAGATGGAAACTAGTGAACTAACTCACCTGCTAACTTCTAACTCCGTAAAATTTCATAATTCTGTTTTCATAGATGCCTGGATGTTAAACTTAATTGTTACACCTGGTAGAGCAGCCACACCCATAATTTTATTAAAGATGAAATAATTTAGACAGTTGGTTTTTTTTTAACTCTCAGTGATGCCGCAGTGATCGTTTTACTTAGGGACCTGCAGCGGAGTTTGACCCTACATCTAATCAGTGGGAACAGCTTACATCAGGCCATCTGGATAGCTTAACCACAGAGCTGCTTGTAGGTTTTGTAGAGGACATGCTGGACCCGTGTAAACAGTCAGAAGGAGTACCACTGAGGTCTTCCCAGAATTCCCCCGTATATGAAGACTCCTCTGTCTACACCACCACTAGCAAAACTGAATTGTCATGTGTGAAAATTTTCCCTAACAATTCTTTTGAGCAGGAGTTTGATAGAGGACAGAATATAGATGCTAACACCCAAGAAGCAACAGAAATCCTGTGTTGGACATGAAGCCACCATCCCACCTTTAACAAACATAAGTCAAATGGAGTCATGCGAAAAGAAAGAGAAAGACAGATCTTCTGTAGCCTGTGAGCCACTGCAAAACACCTCAGAGTTTAAAACCTAATTAAGCACAATAATTCAGGCTCTAATGTCACAGCTTCCTAAAATTTCCCTAAAAGTCCCGCCCTTCTCATTCTCTCCAGAAACGTCTTTTGGACAGAATCTAGGCTGAAATCCAGGAAATTGATTCATCTGTCAGCCTAGAAAACCTGAAAAATATGGACAGCATTGAAAACCAAATTTTCACTGAACTTTGTAAAAAAAAATGAACTACATTAACCTCTGGGGACAAAGATGTAATAAGTTTATTGAAGTCAGAGTGAGCGGTGTTCAACATTGTAGCTGCCATGGTATTCAAAAAACACCTGTTGACATTAATAGAAAAACATACATGTGAACAAAATGAAAAGAAACACAAATACGGATTTTCTGTGGCCAGTGATCCACCCGAAAACAACTCAGAGTTTAAAACATGGTTGAGCACACTAATTCAGGCTGTGCTTTCAAAGTTTGGTAAAATATCAAAGTCCCACCCTTCTCATTCTCTCCAGAAACGTCTGTTGGATGAAATCTTGGATTAAATCCAGAGGATGGATTTGCATTTAGGCCCAGGAATTCAGAAATGTTTTGACAGCATTGATAATGCTATTTTCACTGATATTAGCTGTTATTAGTAATTTAGTATTATTTATTAGTATTATTTAGTTTCCTACAGACAGGGCGCCATCAAGCAGCGAACGCACCCTCATGTTGATTTTACCAGCTGCTCTCACTGAGAAGCTGGACTGGAAACAGTAAATAACAACTCTCAAGTCAAATATGCTCCAATCGTGGAGGTGCCGGGTCAGAATTTGATGGCGGACTTTATGGTTCCAGACCTTTTATTTTTATTTTTTTAAACCATGTGAAAACTCTGGTCTAACAGATAACGCTGTGACTTGTGTCCAGAGATGCTACCGTTCATTTGTAGTGAGAGCAGGCTGTCAGTGTTGTTTTACCTCAGCTGTGCATATGGTAGTGAGAGGTGTTGCTGCTCCCTCACTCTCTGTCCTCCTCTCTCAGTCTTTGTGCCGTCAACACAAACACAAGTTTGACCACGAGCTTTAACACGAGAAAAAGTTCTCACACAGCAGCAAACAACAAATCCTGACACAATGAGAAATAGGATCACAGACCCAAATGTGGATGTCTATTTCATTAACAAATGACCTTCTACTTCATGTTATGCAACAGCAGAACAAGCTTCCTCCATCAGGCGATTTCGTGGAGGTGTTTTCACCACCGGCACCAGTAAAGCCAGGAGGCCAGGATACATCTGCATGTGAAGGCTTGTCAGTCTCTGCAGGCAAAAGCACCACGGAGAAACCTTCCAAGCAAAGACGTGGCTGTCCTTTGTGCAGCGGAAACACAAACATGTGTCAGTGTCAACCATTACATCTATCTTAAACGGGAGAGAGATAGTAATTTTAATCACCTTGGTGCCCTGTGCCAGTTTAAAAGTTCAACAAAAAAAAAAGAATTATTATTTGTTTATTCATTTAAAAAACTTATCGAAAATCATGCTTACGGTCTTAAGCCCAGACTGTAAGAAATCATGCTCAGATTTCTTACGGTCTGGGCTTAAGAAATTTGGGCTGGAGTGATTTGACTCCTCATTGTCATGAGGAGTCAAATCACTGAGGGCAGAGAGTTGCCAGAGAGCGAGCCCCTGACATTTCTGTCACATATACTCAATGTGAACCTGAGCACATGAACCTGTGAACCTGCTCTGTGGCGTACCTCCCAGGTATGTTGTTCTATAAAGACATCAGACACTTTTGCAGGATCACATTTCTGACAGTTTGTTCAGAATCTCCAAGACTGTATCATATACAATGCTGCTCAACCAGTAAAAACCCAACATGCTTTTAATTTAGTTAATTTAATTAATTTATTTATTTATTTATTATTATTAGTAGTAGTAGTAGTAGTAGTAGTATAATTTTTTTGTTTTAGATGTTTTTCAGCAGCACAGGACCAAATGTGTGAACAGGTGAGCAGACAACATCGATCACAACAGAGATGGGAACATATTCTGATGCCCTTTTTGGAAACAATGCAATAGATATAACCAGACCAATATAAAGATTTATTTAAATAGAAAAACAAAACAAACAAAACCCTGATAACTATATTTGAACAACTCACTCAGCTGAAATCTCATCTATCGACCATTCCTGTTACCCAATTCAGTGCATATAGTTTTGATAATGTTCAATTCCAGTTTGTTCATTTTGACACATTTGGTAATATTCTTCCATAGTTCTTCTAAATTATTTAAAATTATACTCAAAACAATTTGGTTGTCTATATGCAGTGTGAAGACAACCAATCCTCTCAACTGTGATGCTGCTAATGCATTTATATATTATATATTATATAATATATTTTCTTTACAGAGGACATCATCAATAATAACACGAAAAAGTTCTCTTTTCTCCTTAGAGTTTGGTCTTTTCTCTTGGCATTTTGTGCAATGGTACAGCATGTGGCTCAGAGGGTGAGGAATAATCCATGGGACGGGGAGTCAGAGATGATGTTTGGGGCTGATGGTCAATCTGTGGCAAAGCTCTTGAAATGGAGACCAGTCCAAATTGCTGCTCTACAATGTTAGATCAGTTTTTAAAGTTACTTACACACTTGATTTCAGTCTCAAAATCCGGGGAAGCTATCTGCAAATTTATTCATAACTTTGCTTTGGTAGCAGCATCGCTCTCTCTGCAAAACAGATAACTGACACACAGGGGTGTGTCTAAATGAGAACATGCCCAGCAAACACTTAACTCTCTCTCAGTCAAATAGCATGAATATTATTAAGTCTAATTACTGTGTAGCTCTGCTTGTTTTCTTTTAGGTGTGACTGAAGGTACTGCTGTCAGTAAAATTAATGTCCTTGTCTGTTCTAAGGTTGTTGTTGTGGCAGAGATTGGAGGGAGCACTGTTGATGAAGCCACCAGAAGAATGATGCCCTTCATTACGGACAAAAAGCTGTGGTTCACTGCATTTCTTTTTCTTTTAAACTGTATCACATTGATTTGTTATTTTTTTTGTGTATACTTTGGACATTTTAGTCAACATGTTATCTAAACAAAAAAAAGTATTATATTAAAAAAGCATACTGTTAAAATTTCATGTTAGTCTGTATAAATAAAAAAGATAAACTGGCTTTGTTGTACAGATGATTTAAATTATAGCTTACTGTATTATCCAAAATCCCATCTGGGAAAACACACTTGGGGCCACCATGGAAACTGAGGACAAAAATAGCTGGGTCCCAGGTGGGTAACCGAAGTGGGTCCGAAATATCAAACGTGCTTCTATCCACCTGGGCCACACACATGTTCTTTTGGCTGGGCCTGATTTGATTAATCCAATTGGACAAACACATTTTGGGCCACCATGGAAACTGAGGACAAAATTAGCTGGACCCCAGTTGGGTGTCCCAAGTGGGCCCCAAATATTAGCCCTGCTACTCCACATTTGGGCCCCACTTGTGTGTGTTGACTGGGTGGGGTGTTCCACTGAATTTATTTTCTAGGTTTTAAACATATTAAGGATAAAAAAGACTAATGAAAATACTTCAAACGCTTGTTAATGACCCAGACAAAGTGTGTACACAAGCATTTACCTAAAAATGCAATCTGCCTTTGGTGGTTAGCAACTGTGACATTCAGTAGTGCCCTCATTGTTTTGACACACAAAACAAAAACAAACGACTCTCCTGCACACCAACTACACAAAACCATACAAAAAACGACACCCTCAAAACATGCCAAATTACACAAACCTCAAAACTCAATATAGCGCGCTCTTTCGCGCTGATGCACAGTGCGCAGGGGTGTTCCAGTCATCTTAAATACACGATGATTCCCCAGAGGTAACATCCGACTTTAACTTTTTGCCTTTAACTTTCTTAGCATAAAGAGTGAACACACAGGATGATTTTATTTTTGTCACTGGGTGGTGTTGCGGTCTGAATCTGAGGGCAGCTCCTGTAATCACAAAGTGAAACGAATCATCACAGTCTCTCAAATGTGAAGTTCATCTCTCACAGCTGGAATAAAGCTGAACCCTCGCTGTCCTCTCACACTTAAGGATCTGAAGTACCCTTTTTTCAATTCTGTTGACAGCTGTGAACTGTTTGTTAAAAAGGCCAAAACTCTATGTACATTTATCTATGTATATCCACAGTGTGTGATACTGTTATGTCAACATCGACCAAAATCTCTGAGGAATGTTTCCAGCATCTTGTTGAATTAAAGCAGCTCTGAAAGCAAAAGGCGGGGCCAATCCAGCACCTGATAAAGTGGTCAGTGAATGTAAATTGTAAAATCTCACAGAACAGCTCGTGCTCTTACAGATTACCAGTCTAATACATAAGATGAGATGAGTGCCGGTGTTGTGCCAAAAAGTGATTGTCTGCCAAAAACTGATTTCCAATGTTTCCGTGTATTTTTTTATGTGTAATATCTTTATGTATGTTGGTAAATAGACTTTGGTGAACAGCGTTTACAAAGGGGTTATATATAGAATTCAAAAATTATCTGTTTTTTCAAGTATCTTTACAGCTCTGTGTTATTGTACTTACATTATAACCAATCCGGTCCTTTATCCTCGTTTAAAATATTTTTACAGAACTATTGTAATATTTGCTGCCATTTCTGCTGTCCTCTTGGCCAGCTTACTCTGACAAAATACATTTTTAATGTTAATGAGATTTTTTTTAACTGCATAAATAAAGGTTATATAAAAGTCACTGCCAAAAACTGATTGCGGCTTCTACCTTGTTACACGAATGTTGTTTGTGGCTCAATATGACTTTATGTCATCCATGAGGGATGCATTTAACATATGTTTCACATATTATAGCCCAACAAGTTACTTATAGCAGTTTAAATACGAGCAATCAGTTTTTGGCAAATACCGGAAATCACTTTTTGGCAGACAATCACTTTTTGGCACAACACCGGCTCTATCTATTTATTATTTTTTCCCAGCAGAGGTCGCCTTTGTTAAGGAATTGAAAACCTTCATGCTCGTTGGTTCGGTTTCTGCAGTTAAATAAATAAATAAAAAAGGTCCAAATGCACAGTGATTTATAATATATTGCGTCATTTTATTGTTTTTCATCCTGCTTCCACTCATCATAAGGTCGCTGATGAGTGTTATACATTTGCAGTCATTTCTTAAGACTATAAAACTCTCTATGCAGTAAAGCTAAAGGTAGTAATAAATCCGTTGTTCAGTCACAGCACTTACATCCTCACATCCTTCATCTATATGATTAATATCTAGCTGTGTTGTAATGCTCATCGTTGCTCTCCTGGGATGTCTCGTCACAGCAGACAAGCGTGTGATGTCATCAGCAGCCCCAGTCAGTCCGTTTTTATCAGGACAGCCCAGCTCAGTGTCGCCTGTGTCTCCGGTGTGAAACAAGCAGTGGAGAACTGCCCCTGGAAACAAAAAAGGGGGATCAGGGTTGTTTCATTGTTTTCATTTATCAGCAAAGGCAAACTCTCAGACTGAAGGATTACTCCTGACTCTGGCAACTCTGAGTTTTGTTTCTTCTTTTGTGTGAAGGTAAGCTCTTGGAACTTGTACTTGCACTCTGGTCAAGATGCTGAAAACGGGTCAAAATGTTCATTGCTTAATGTTACGTTGTTGTCATATCAGGCACGAGCACAGAAAGAAATTAAAATGTGTGAATGATGTGGAAGAATTGAAAGACAAGCTGAAAAAAACCCAAACAAAGTCCAATTTGAACTGTTTAAAATGTTGGTGGGAGCTTATGAGGTGACATGAGTCCACAACATATTTACCGACTTACCAAAGTGATGCAGTAAAATCACTTATTAGCCACTTTATTAGGTACATGTGCTAGTACCAGGCTGGACTTTTTCTCTTCAGACCTGTCTTCTTACTAGCACAGATTCAACAAGATGCTGTAAACATTCCTCAGAGATTTGGGGCCATATTGACTTCATAGCATGTCAAGCATGGGTACACTGTGGTCATAAATGGATGGACATGGTCAGCAACAAAACTCAGGCAGGCTGTGGTGTTTAAATGATGCTCAACTGGTGCTGAGGGGGCCAAAGTGTGCCAAAAAGCGATCCCCCACACCATAAGACCAGCAGCCTGACTGTTGATACGAGGCAGCATGGATCCATGTGGTTATCAGAGAAAAAAACATTTTTCGATCTTCTATTTTCCACTTGGGGTAAATTTGAATTGTAGCCGCGTTTCCTGTTCTTAGCTGACAGGAGTTACACCCAACATGGTCTTCTGCTGCTAGTGAGATGCTTTTCTGCATACCTTGGTTTCAACAAGCAGTGTTGGGTAAGTTACTTTAAATTAGTAACTTAGTTACATTACTAGTTACTTCTATCGAATCCATTCAGTTACTTCAAGTAAATGGTAAATGGCCTGCTGGGCACCAGCAGCGCTTTTCTAGTCCTTAAGGACCCCAAAGCGCTTTACACTACATTCAGTCAGTCATTCACCCATTCACACACACATTCACACACTGGCGATGGCAAGCTACATTGTAGCCCCAGCTGCCCTGGGGCGCACTGACAGAGGCGAGGCTGCCGGACACAGGTGCCACCGGGCCCTCTGACCACCACCAGTAGGCAAACATGGGGTTAGTATCTTGCCCAAGGATATTTGGCATGGAGCCAGGAGGCAGCCTGGGATCGAACCACCGACCTTCTGATTAGTGGCTGACCTGCTCTGCCACCTGAGCTACAGCCCCCCCAAGTTAGTCGTTACTTTCAAAGTAACTAGTTACTAGGGAAAGAGAGGAGAAGAGACAGCTGTGCAGCAAAGACACAGAATAACTCCAGCTTTGTGTCTTTTTCATTGTAGCTGAAGTCCGGGACAAACTGCGTTCCTCTTCACCTCAATACGAAACGTGTAATATTTTCTCTGAATACGAGACGATTCTGTTTTTTACGGGACAGTTGGCAACTCTAATAATTAACCTTATGAAGAAAATTAAAGTTCAACATCGGTAACATCATAGCACCCACCCAGCTGTATAGAAACTCCGTCATGTTGGTGCCCAGTACGAAAAAGTCAGCATAACGAAAATAAACTCCAACTAAACTTGGTTTATATCTGACCCAGATAGACTGCAGGTCATAACTTCTCAGCTGAAGTTCCATTCACCTGACACTCGGACCGGCGGCCGCCTCGGGTCTCTGCTCCTCCTGCCTCCCCTTTCCCTCATCCACCTGCTGGCCTCCACCACTTGCTAATGTTACTGAATCTGTGGAAGCTCCGCGATAGCCACCACACGAAGTAACGAATAACGACCCTATCTAAATCCCAGTAACGATTAAAGCGTTCCTGATTTTGGCATAATAACCGTGCTCGTTACCACAATAATAACGTAGTTACTGTAACACGTTACTTAATAACACGTTAGTCCCTACACTGGCAACAAGTTATGCAGGATTGTCATTCTCCTCTGAAGGCATTTTCACTCAGACAACTGCTGCTCATTGCATATTTTCTCCTCTTCAGACCACTCTCTGTAAACCCTAGCGATGGTTGTCTAGGAAAATCCCAGCAGATAAGCAGTTTCTGAAATACACAGACCACCAACAACCACGAGGCATTCAAAATTGTTTTCTTCCAAGTTTTGTTGCTCAATTTGAACTTGAGCAGGTTGTCATGATCAGGTCTGGACACCTAAATATGTTGAGCTACTGCCAATGAAATGTACAGGTGTACCTAATAAAGTGGAGGGTGACTGTATATGCTTTCTGTAACACCTAACAAAAAGCTGCAACAGTGGCCGTCATGAGTGGGAAAAACACAGATTTCCAGGACAGGACGGTGTTTTTAGTGAAGGGCATTTTTAATGTAGAAGTGGTTAAATCTCTGAGTTCTCACACAAATGGATTATACACCAAGGGAGTGACTGCACGAATAGATATTGGATGTCTTTTTTGCATAGCAGCAGGAAATCATTCGGCATGTAGTGTTTTCCCTTTTTTTTGGGTGTGTTCAAGAAGATATTAATCTGTTAAAGTGACAAAGATTTCCTGAATTAGCAGCCAGAGGAGGTGGAAATTAATTACATTTGTGCTGCAAGATTATAGATGGCTTGTATGACACTCACATACTGAGAGGAGAAAGTCAGAAAGAGTTTGATGTCGAGAGAGACTTTCTGGTGCTGCATTAAACTGTAGATATGAAAGGTAGACTCATTATGACAGTTTATGAAGTGGTGCAAATGCTTTAATGTAATCAACAGTTTTAAAGTTATTGTGCAACGCCTTTGTCACCGAAGACACAGACTTTGGTTTTAGACTACCCAGCTCAACGTTGGACTTTTTCCTGCCAAAGCAGGTTTAACCCTGTTATTTAGTTTAGTTACAAATGTGAATCTTCATCTATTAGCATCTGCAAGAGACATTTAAGAGGATTTAAAATCTTTTCTGTTAGGGTGCAGTTTTCTGGCCCTTTAAGGCCTGCATGAGGATCAAAATTGCCATAGTAAGTTACTTTTACTTAAGCTGTAGGCTATAGGCATTAATTTATGTGACATAAATTTAATATTTATTTTTTAATTTGCTTCTCTATTTATTAACCGTTCTCTCCCCTTGATGTATTTACTGTTGCATTTAATATTTCAGTTTTTATTGCATTATTAATTTTTTTTAATACTAAATATATTCTTATACATATGTTCAACCACAGTTTGTAGTGAGGTAAAAAGTGAATTAAAAAAAAAAAGTCTTGCAAACATAAGAAAAGTTGTTGTTGTAGCTAAATTAAAATATCTCTAAGTAGCAGCTGCTTTGATGTTAGCTTCTTCTATGCTATAGTCCTGTGCAGAAGTCATGAGCCAATCCCCGTTTCTTTATATTTTTCTAGGAAAATGGGAAATGGGTGGAGGGATTTATTGTAACAAACGTGTAATTACAGTGTGTAAGGCAAAAACAGAGTTTGTATAATTCAAAGCATTCAAAGGTCTTCTTTGGATGTTTCTGCCTTTTGTTCTGTTCTCTGTCAACATGATCCCACACTGCTCCGGTAATGTGGGGTCCGGGTTTTGAGGAGGCCAATCCATGACTGATAGTGCTCCACTGTGTGTTTTTCTATACAAGTATGATTTTATTGCATTGGCAGTGTGTTTGGGATAATTGTCATGCTAAAAATGAAGCTGCTGCCAATCAGATGCTTTCAAGATGGTTTTGCACGATGGTACTTTTCTGTGTTCATAATTCATTAATTTTGACAAGATCTCCAACACCATTGGCTGAAATGCAGGGCTTTGGGTTTTTTCCTGTTACTGTATGTGAAATGACATGACTTTCAGATCCTGGTCATCTGCTGTAGATAGTTTTTTTCTTTAGACCTGCCACTTCTTTTGTCCTCCACTTGTCCAATCTCCTCTGACACACTGCACAATATGCTGAGATATGCTGAAATTTTGAAGTAACAGCTTTTTGAGAATCACCTTGTTCTTGCAAAAATACAATGTTATGTCAAACTGTGTTATCTTTAGCATTTTTTATAGATTCAACTAAAGCTATGTGAACAAATTATGTGTTTTTGTGACAGGCTGCTAACAACAAAGTGCCTAAAAATACAATTTAAAACGGATTCTTTGCTGAGTTATGTGTTATGTGCAGCCACAACACTGGTTCATCCCTTGAGTTAGGAGACTTTTTTGTGCTTGAATGATTGTGAAGTAACTTAACAAACAAAAAAAGCATTCTTCTGAAAATGGGTGAAAAAGCAACCACTGTGCCCCCAGAAATGTATTTCTGGCTCCTTGGGAGCAAAATAGAAAGAAATGAGGGTGGCTCCGGACGTTTGCACAGCACTACATGTGTCAGGAAAAACTGAGCTTCTTGTTGACTGAAGGATACATGTTTTTTTAATGTACGAACCACACTAGGTTCAAGAGCTTCTGCCACACCAACTGTACAAGTATTTGACATGGTGATGTCTTCTGGCTAAACTTTGATTAAACCTGCTCACGGTGCTTAATAAGCATGCAGGAAGGAAGGAAGGGAGAACGGAGGAAGCAACAGGTCAAATCTGTAACCTCAACATCCAAAAAAGGAGAGGCCTGCTCATTACAAGTTAAAAACATGAAGCTACAAGCATTTCCCTCTCAGTTTCAAAGAATGAGGGACCTGATATTGGCTTTGAAAGATAATTAGAAGCCAAAATTACAAATTTAATAGTAAAAATAATAAGAAGAAAATACCAAATTTGAATGCTAAATGTGTTATTTTATGGTCCTGGCAGTACAGAGCACGTGAACGTTGAGTTTGTTTCCAGCTCCTGTCAGCACATTGTGTGCTGGATCAGCCCAGCAGCTGCTGAAGCTCAGGAAGTGTTGTTGTTATTATCGGGCCTTTGGGAGAAAACTATTCGGGATAGTGGTGACATTTTTACCTGTTCCTCCAACACTAATAAAAATAACATCTAACGAAGTATAAAAATATCCAGTCCATGTCCAGTCTAATGGCGCGTGTCCAAAGGCTATGCTTTTAATCTGTATGCGACCAGCACCTGTAATATGTTGTGTGCATATTTTGGAGAAATTTCTTTCCTCAGCTGCAACTCTTGTGACTTTTCTTTAGGAAACATATGAAGATCAGAGCGCACATGGATCTGAGCTACATCGTGCTACTCCTGGTCCTGTGTTCCCTCAACAAGGTACTTAAATGTTTTCCTTTACTACTGATATCAGGGACAACAGTCTGGTAGATATTTATGAGTTGAGCATTAACTGTCACACCATGAGTTTATGTTTTAAGTTTTTTTTTAGTAAAGAAAATGATAAGTTGGCCCTGCTGGAATAAATGATATATCTTTAGAGCATTTTCCTTTATTTTAATGTCAGATAAATGTTCCCAGATGTATCACAGAGTGCTGAATTTGCATTTGAAAAATAATCTCAGCTATTTAAAATAAACTTGCAAACTCTTTGTTTCTAACAAACAACTCTCTGTCACAATACAGTAAGCTCTTTTTTATTGGCTAAGTTTGGCTCTTTTGGTTGACTGTTGCTTCCCTAAACAACAACAACAACAATCTTTATTTATAGAGCACATTTAAAGACCAGCGGTATACCAAAGTGCTTAACATAAGAGACAGAGAAGTAACACGAGTATTATAAGGCCTTAGCAAAGTATCAAATATACTCACAGGTCAATGCCACTAATACACAGGGGTAATATAAAATGCATATCAAAATAAAAACATAATAAAAGCACAAGCCATAAAAAAATATGTATAAGGAAAAATAGAGTAAGTCTAAGAGTCAGGTGCGAGCATTAACAAGCAAGAAAGGCGAGATTAAACAAATAGGTTTTTAACCGTGATTTAAAAGATTGGATGGAATTGGACGCCCGGATCACAATCGGAAGGTTATTCCACAACTCTCGTGCAGCCAGGGCAAACGCCCGGTCACGTCTAGACTTCAGCCGAGATCTAGGCTGCACCAAGAGTAACTGAGTAGATGATCTTAATGCTCTGGCAGGAACATACGATTTAAGGAGTTCCTTAAAGTTACAGAACTTGTAGTAGATCAAGTCAGAGCACAGCCACAGTAAAAAGAAAGCAGAGTCTCTTTTGGTTCTAGGGTTTCCTCTCAGGGCATAATAAAAATATTCTGGTGCTCAGCAGGTAAATACAACCACAAAACATGACAAATTTACATCGTGTCAGTATTTATTTACCACAAACTGAGCCACAGTTAGCACGTTAAATGTTAAAGTTCAAGACACTAAAATTAGAAAAAGAATGACCAAGTGTGGTTTGTTTGGAAGGGTTACCAGAAGAAAGTGTCTTCTCTCTAAAACTAACACAACAGCTCAGCTTAGGCTTGTAAAGCTGCACCGGAACAAACCACCAAACTTCTGGAACAGTGCCCTTTGAACAGATGAGACCAGTGGCGATGATTGGCCATAATGCACAAAGCCAAAAACCTCATACCAGCTGTCAGCACAGTGGTGGAGGGGTCATGATATGAGCTTGTTTTACAGCCAAATAGAGTCCAATGTGAGAAACTTTGTCTGGCAACTAAAGCTTTTTACTGTAAGAGTATAACTTCCAAGCTAAACACATGGGATAACAGATGAGTAGATGGCTAAATTATGTATATAAAGTCAATTATTTTGCTTTGAGTATAGCATGAAAGGTGCTATATGGAATGGGTTCTCCGTATGAGAGGTAAACAGGATGAGATGAGTTGAGCAACACCGGCTCGAATGGTTGAATTACACATTTTTGACATTTGCAAATTTTGTGTTTCCAGATGCTGGTGGAGGCAACAGCCAAAGACGTTCACAAGGAACCAGCAAATCATTCAGTGAACCACGGAGATCTGTTGAGACTGTCCAAAATCACCATGGCCCAGTACAGATGTTTCCAGAGGATAACAGAGTCGCAGCACAAAACAAAAACGACTGGTGAGCAGTGGTAGACATGCACAGTATCACACCATAAAAATACTCAATGGCATGTAAAAGTTCTGCATAAATGCAGTAAATGCTGCAAGTATAATCTGTATATGTACCTAAAGAATTGTGTGTTTTGTATTACAGTACTAAAATCTGTTAATATGACTGTAAAATAATTAAAATGAAAGGAAAAGCAGAACTGAACTTTTATGCCTTTCTTCTTTAACGTGATTTTGCCGGTCTGTCTTCTGCCTCTGTTAGCGGAGCCGATGTGTAACATGACATGGGACGGCTGGCTGTGCTGGGATGAAACTAAAGCTGGCGTCAAAGAGCAGAACTGCCCAGACTACTTTGATGATTTTGATACACATGGTAAATCTCTGTGCCCTCTGTGATTTCACATAACATCATTAACCTTGAGCGTTCACATTATTTTTCCTTTATGTCATTAGAGTTGTTAAACTGAGAGCTGTAAAATCACTATAAACATAGCCTAGAACGGTATCGATCAGTCAATCAATAAATGATTCGAACTTTTATGCAGTTTAGTGCAGTTTGAATTAAAGCTTCGGCTGCTGCCTGGGCTACATCCTGCTTGGCCTGTCGGTACCTGTCAGCTGCTTCTGAAGTCCCACAGGGTTACCAAGCCTGGACTCCTCCTTTAGCTTGATGGCACTCTCCCCCTCTGCTGTCCACCTTCTGTTTAAACTCAACAGTCCCAAAGTATCAACATAATAAAATGACGATTTATTTTGAAATCTGCTCACAGTGATGGCTCAAAAAGTTTGCACAGAGACTGGAGAGTGGGCACGGCATCCAGAGAGCAACAGGACGTGGACCAACTACACAAACTGCAAAGCCAACTTCACACATCACGGAGAGGTAAGAGTGAACAAAGTACAATAATATCAGTAAAGCACAATGGAAGTCGATAGTGAATAATTAATGCAAACCTGTATTTATTGTGTTTTGTAGCAGGCAACAATGACTCACTTCTACTTGGTTATGATCGGTCATGGACTTTCGCTGCTGTCTTTGCTGATTTCACTAGGAATTTTTTTCCATTTTAAGTAAGCCTGGCACTGTTCTTGTTTATATTTTATAGTATATTATTTTATATTTTATCTTTTGTATTGCTCTTACTGTGATTAGTTAAGATTTTGTACACCCACTTTATTAGGTACAAAACTCAAATGCAAAGCAAATATCTTGGCAACAAATCACGTGGCAGCAACTCAATCCATTTAGGCGTGTAGACGTGCCTGCTGAAGTGAAAACTGAGGATCGCTCATTTAAGTAACTTGAATGTGATATGGTTGTTGGTGCCAGACAGGTGGGACTGAGTATTTCAGAAAATGCTCAGCTTTTTGCCACACAGCAATCTCTAGAGTTTACATAGAGTGATCGGGGGGGGGGGGGGGGGGGGGGGGTGGGGGGTCTGTTTCAGTTCTCTGGGTGATGATGTCTTGAGAGAAGAATGGCTTTAGTGCTTAAAGCTGATAAGAAAGCAACAATAACTCAAATAACCACTTGTCGTAACCAAGGTATGCAGAAAAACACCTCAGCCTTGAGACAGATTATTTACAGCAGCAGTTCTAAGCCACTCCTGTCAACTAAGAACACGAGGTTGAGGCTACAATTCACCAAAATTGGACAATAAAAGAAGAAAAAGAAAGATGTTGCCTGGTCTGATGAGTCCTGCTTTGACATTAACATGGTGGGGTCAGAATGATGAAAACCACAGGAAAGCATATCGGTGCTTTCTTCCATCCTTCCTAATATCAGCAGTTCAGGCTTGTGGTGGTGTCATGGTGTGGGGGTATTTTCTTTCCATACTTTGGGCCCCTTAGTAACAACTGAGCATCTTTTAAACACCACAGCCTTCCTGAGTATTGTTGCTGACAATGTCTATCCCTTTATGATGACAGTGTACCCATCTTCTCTTCATTTTCACTCTCAATTGTTTTGTAATAAGTAGCAGAGGCTTGCAATGCTGACAACAGAAAGCAAGGAGTCAATGGAGACAAGTCACATACAACAAATGAGACCAAGTTTCATTGTAAATTTATGTTAACTGCATAAATGTGTTGAAAAGTCTTAGGACTTAAATTAAAGAAATGGTTAATTACTAAAAAGTTTTTTCAATCCCAGTGTTTCATGTCCCATTAAATTTTCTAAATTCTGCTTTTTATTCCCTTAAATCTCCACAATTTAAATTGCCATAGATTGTTTTTCTTCTTTGTAGCTTTAATACATTTAATTTTCCTATCTCATCAGGGCCATTTAGAAACCCAAGTAGTAGATAACATTATTAGTTTGTTATTACTAACTTTCAATGCAGGAGAAACTAGATTTAGATCTTGCACATTCTCAGCAGTTAACAGCTGTTTAAAGGCTATCAAGCTGACATTTGAAAGTGCCCAAAATTGTTAGAAAGAAATCCCTAAGTAATAATAATAATAATTAATTACAAAATGCATTCCTTATTGCAACAATATACATCTATGCATGAACATCCGTCCATTTCTGATGCAGTTTTTGGCATGATGCCTGGACCTGTTTTGACTGGGGAGATGGGGTCGGTGTCTCAGTGGTGCTTGTTGTGACTTTATGGACAAATCTGTGATTCAAAAGTAAAAATCTAATGTGTCTTCTTTTCTAATAACCATCAGGAGTCTGAGCTGCCAAAGGATAACTCTCCACAAAAACCTCTTTCTCTCCTTCATGCTTAACTCAATTGCGACCGTTATTGTGCTCACAATGTTAGCGAAGAAAGGACACAAATATGCTGACTCTGTGAGTGACCTGCTTTTCCACCTTTTATATTGGATAGTAACCCAGGCTCCATTTATTTAAGTTATGTAAAAACACGTTTTGTTTTCCTTCAGATAAGCTGCACACTGATGGAGTTCATCCATATGTACCTGATGAGCTGTAACTACTTCTGGATGCTTTGTGAGGGCATCTACCTGCATACTCTGATAGTTGTGGCTGTGTTTGCAGAAGAACAGCATCTCCTTTGGTATTATCTGCTGGGTTGGGGTAAGTTAAAGACATGTGAATACTTATGCGTGCATACTTCCTGGCTATCAAACACAAATGTCACACAACATTATTGATTTCACAGGCTTTCCAATCATGCCGGCAGTGATATACTCAATAGCGCGTAACTTTTACTACAGTGACAAGTGAGTCTTTGGATTCACACATCATTTCAACAGATATCACGTGTTCCCATCCCATCTGGATATAATGATCTGATCTGTTCCCTCACAGGTGCAACATAAACACTTCCTTGCTTTACATTATCCATGGACCCATCTGTGCTGCATTGGTGGTGAGTACTAAACTCTGAATCCAGATTTACTTTTGTATATCAACACACAACAAGAAAGATAACAAGAAGTTCTGTTAGGTGGACAGAGTTCATTTTCCTGACTTTTAAAAACTCACTTCTTTTAAGCATGAAGGCACGATCAAGACAACCTGCTGAAGTTCAAACTCAGCAGCAAAATTGGGAAGAAAGGTGATTTAAGTGACTTTTCACATTTCACGTGTTTGTTAGGTGCCAGTCAGGCTTGTCTGAGTATTTTAGCAGCTGCTGATCTGCTGGGATTTTCCCAAAGAACCATGATGGTCTGAAAAAGAGAAAATGTCCCGTTAGCAGCAGTTCTCTGGGTGAAAATACTTTGTTGATGTCAAAGGTCAGAGAAGAATGGTCAGACTGCTTTGAACTGACAGGAAGGGGAAAATAACTCTAATAACCACTTGTTACAACCAAGGTATGCAGGAGAGCATCTTAATAGCAGCAGAAGACCACACCAGTCTGTCCTGTCAGTTAAGAACAGGAAACCAAGTCTACAATCCATCCTTATAGGATCACCTTACATAAATGTGTCAGGCTGCTGATGGTGGTGTAATGATATTCAAGATATTTTCTTGGCACATTTGGGCCCCTAAGCACCAAATAAGTATTGCTGCTGACCATGTCCATCCCTTTATGACCACAGTGCACACATTTTTTGATGACTGCAGAATAAAAAATCTCAGATCATCTCAGTATATTTTGGTCCCCAACCCCCGGGCCTCGGACCAGTCCGTGAGTCGTTTGGTACTGAGCCACGAGAGTTGAGGCTCAGGTGTGAAATGTATAGTTTTCAGGGTTTTTATCGGTTTTCAGTGTTATTTTGTTATCGTTTTTATCGTTTACTCGGTTGTCCTTGGTCTTTTCACGTGTGTTATGAATAAATTTTCTTTTTTTTTTGGTACTAAAAAAATGCTACTAGTTTTATTTTGTTGTATTTATCCGCGACACCTTAAAGGCCGGTCCATGAAAATATTGTCGGGCATAAACCAGTCCATGGCGCAAAAAAGGTTGGAGACCGCTGCAGTAGATCACTTACTAAATGACAGGTTATATTCTTGGACAAGATGCTAGCTCCAAGTTGCTTGCAAGTGTTAATGTTATATAGAACGCAGCATATGAAAAGAGGTAAATGGGTGAATGACGCATTTCCAATATTTGAGTACTTATGTGGAGTAGAAAAGCACTTCACAAGAACCAGTTCATTGATTCCCAGTACTTCCATACCAATTGCATTGAAAGCAAACAATACCACTTTATATGCTAAAGTAAATTATGACCAACAAACCTTGAAAAATTTCAGTTTACTTGATGTAAACATTGCACTGATGATATACAATGCACAAAATAATTCAAGCTGTATTAAGAAGAAAGTATGGACTTGGAGGCAAAAACAACACACATCTGTTAAAGAGGTAAAATTGTGGAAGCTGTCATAAGGAATTAAGATGGTGTACTTCACTATATACACTAATTTATAAAACTCTAGAACCACCTATTGTCCTTATATCTTGTATGCTATGTATTTTGCTTTATGAGCAGGCTTTCTGAAGGTCTGCCACAGGTTTTCTTTCGGTGTTGACTTGATAAGAACTATCCTGTCCTTTTAATCTGCGTCTGATATTTCAATAAAAAGTTGTGTGTGCCTACTTTGACTCCAGGTGAACCTTTTCTTCCTGCTGAACATCGTTCGGGTTCTCATCACCAAGCTGCGAGTGACACACCAGGCCGAATCCAGCCTCTACATGAGGGCTGTGAGAGCCACCCTCATTCTCATCCCTCTTCTCGGTATCCAGTTTGTCCTACTCCCATATAAACCTGATGGCCACTCTGAGATCTATCACTACATCATGAACATCCTGATGCACTACCAGGTCAGTCCATGCATTGGAGAAAGAGGCATTATAATGTTAATATTAGCACATATTTTACGTAATAAACTTTCTTTTTTTTATTCAGGGTCTCTTGGTTTCGACAATATTCTGCTTCTTCAACGGGGAGGTGAGTAATTGAGCAAATTAATAAATGAACAGTTGCCGATTCTTCCATAAAAAATAATTAATTGCTGTTTCTCTGTAACTTCAAACTTACTTCATGACAAGTTAAGCAGATGAAAGTTATGGGGCAGATTTCCATTTGCTAGTAGCTTTTCCCTGGAATTCCCACTAAGAGGTCCAAGAAAATTCTGCTCTGAAGGACACTATCATTAGGGAGACTGGTTTATTGATGACGTGACTGCTGATAGGAGTAGCAGGAGTCTTAAAGAAACTGGATATTATTCAGATGATAAGTTAGCTGACCTAAAGCCAAGCAAAACATATTGAGGGATGAAATGCGGCACTTAGTGAGGTCCATGAGTTATAGATTTGATTACATCCAAGTCTTTAAACAATTCCTTTACATATAAAATTACCTTAGTTTGTTCAACTTAAATGAAAATTGGCGACTGTGTATAAAAATTGTTGTAATTCCTCAACAGTTAATGTAGAAATGTTTGTAAACTTGAATTAAAGTTGAAAGTCTGCACTTTAATCACCTCTTGATTGTTTGATTTAAGAACCACTGTTGTTATATACAGAGTCAAAATCACAAAAATAAAAAAAGGTTCTCATGTTATAATGAATCGAGTGATTGGAGTTAAAATGTGCCGCTATGCTCAAACACATCGACTCATGCTGGGCATGAAAGTTGTGGTTGAGGATTTCTTTAAAGACTTTGTGACTGTACAGTATACACATTTAATGACTTTGGAAAAAAAGGTTTGAGTGTACAGTTTTCTCTGACCACACAGTGTCAAAATGTACATTCTGACTCATTCCAGAAACTTGATGTTAGCCTGCTTTAATTATTCCAAAACCAGTTTTAATGTGTGTTTGCGATCATTGTCCTGTTGGACCCACCCAACTGTGTCTAAGTTTTAACTGCCTAGCTTTTGATTTGAGGTGAAGTTGATTAATTTGGAGGTAGTACTCCTCGTTCATTATTCCAACCATTTTGTGCAGAACGTTTTTGCAACACTGGCAACAAAACAGCCCCAGAGCATGATGCTACCACCACTATGCTTGACAGCTGGTACAGTGTTCTTAGCTTTGAAAGCCTCACAATTACTCCTCCAAACGTACCTCTTGTTACTGTGGCCAAACAGCTCAATCTTTTAATCCAACCATGAAGCTTTTTTGCTCGTCAATGTGAGCAGCTGTAAATTTCAGTCTAGCTTAAAGGTGTCGATTTTGGAACAGCGACATCTTTCTAGGACAGCTCAGTCCATGTAAAACAGGCGTTACAGGCGTGTTTCAGTAGTTTCTAGTTCTTGAAATTCCAAAAATAAATTCAAATTTGTCTATCCTGTTCTTGTTTTTTTTTAAAGTTATGAAATATGTATGCTGTGCGATCATTCTACCCTGGAAAAAGAACAGTTCAATGAAATCATTAAAAGCACATCATTGCCATGACAGTCATGCCCATGATGAGTGGAAGTGAATTTCTGACCCCGACTGCATGACTTGTGCTCTATTTGCTTCCAAATAGAGCACAAAGGGAGTGTTCGCCCAGGGCACCAAACAGGCTAGGACCACCCTTGGAGATAAGTCCAAACACCAGCATTTTTTTCTCATCGTCTTTGTTCCTCCTGTTGCAGGTTCAGAGCATTCTCCGGAGATACTGGAATCAACAGCGGATGCAGTTTGCTGGTACTTTCGCCAACGCTGACATCTTCCGCTCGGCCTCCTACGTGGCGTCGTCGCTGACCGAAGTCCACCGATGCTACAGCATCGAGAGTCACACTGAGCACATGAACGGCAAGAGCTACTCAGACATATTCCGATCGGACAGCCCTTTTGTGTGAAGCTCTTCAGGTTCATGACTTACTGTTTTGCTCTCCTCACAAGGTATTTTGAGAACTAACACAGGTATTTTTTCCATTTTCAAAGCAAAAAACTAAACCAAAAGACACCCTCCCATATTTCACTTCATTAGAAGGACTGTGAGAACAAAGACTTAAGATCCTATGAGGATAATGCCATCAAACAACAATAAAGTGTACTGCACTGTGCAGATAACCTAGAGAATATTTCTTTTTTGTATTGTGCGGATATCTTTTCTGGGCATTTTCAAGAGCTTGATGGAATTTAAACATAGACGGTAAACTAAGTGAAATACTGCTTCCTCTATCATCACTCCTTCTGACACTTCAAGTTTCATGGAGGAGCTCAGTGTCGCAGCTGTTTGCTGTTAAGCTGAATAGCGAGCATGAAGAGCAAGAAGTTTTATTTATATTATTTGTAGTGATTATCAATGGCATCTGTAAAGTATATGTAAAATAACGTAACTAAAATAGAAACGGATAAAAAGACACATTCAAAAATAACCTGCTCGCTTTGCAAAATGTCAATTATGCTTTAGCTGTTTGTCAAATAAAGATATGCGGCATGGGACGAGGACTGAACTCAACTTTGAGGTAAATTTTCTATTTATGTAGTTCTTGTTTTCTGAGTGAGATCCACAAAATAATTTTGCCTGGCTTGGCGACAGCTCCAGTCTCTATTAAGTTAATACTTAATAGATAAGTATACTGGTTTGGCTCACTGTTGTTTTATTCGAAAATGCTGGAGACGTGATTGATATGTTTGTACTTAAATTTGATTGTGTATGAATGACATGTTGTAAGGGACTTAACATAATGTTGTTTTCATTAGTTTCAGTTATAAACCATTCGTTGTATATAGCAATATTGTCACATAAACTCATAACTTCTGGATCACTTATTTCACACAATGCACTGATAATTATTGTCATTCTCACTGTTACTGTCATTTAAATCAAGTAAATGGGGGGAAACTGTATATGTCTGAGATTAAAAGACAAAACTGTCCTGTAGAGCTGCTGGTTCTGGCCTTTAAAAACAGGAAGCACCTTTCCACTGCAGGTTTTCGGTGCAGGTGCAAGGTGGCGTGAAACTTTATGGGACAACATGGGGGAAACAACAATGAAAGCCAGTAGGTTTGTCTAGGATCACAAGTGTGAGGCTGTCATGTAGAAGTCGACAGCATAGCTCGCAGGTCTGATATAAGGAAAATATCATTTTAAAATGCTTTAAACCTGAATTCTTTTGCAAAAGAGTTGCAATTGGTTGCAAAACGTATTTCCAGCCCTATTGAGGCTTTACTTAACTGCCAAACATGTGATGCATGGCAATGTAGAGACAGATGGCCCCAGGCTAGAGACCAGTTTGCAACCATCTGGCAACAACAATGCAAACTACAGGCAATTTGCTCGTGACAAAAACAATCATAAGGAGGGTTTTGGTCTCTCTTTGTGATCGATTTCACCTAGCAGCAGGCAGCAACCTCCAGTAATCACTCTCTAACCAGTGGGGGAATCTATATTTTTCACTTGCAACAGGTGGTTGTGTCCATGTAGCAGATAATTCTAGAGCAATGTGAACACAGAGAAATCTTTGGGAAAACAGCTCTGTTACAGTCTGTTACAACGGCTGTTACAGTCTACATGGTGAGTTTTTGTTTGAGTTGCTTGAGAGGACAGACAGAACTTTGCTGTTCTTTAATTTTATGCTAGATTTTTTTTAATGGCATTTGTTCTGAATTTAACAAATAAGGACCCTCAGCAGTTTTCTAGAAGTATTTGCACTGGAGTGGGTAGTTTAGGGCAATTTAATTTCCAAAGGGAACAAATTTTCCTACCAGTGTCTTCTACAACTTATTAATTAAATTTTGCTAAAGCAATTCTAAGTAATTTTTTAAATATTGTGTGACAATGAATCCTCTAGTACACAGTGCTTTGTGTCTCAGAAGAACAAACTGCACCTTGCTGTTAAAGAAATCTTTGACACTGGCTTATATTATAACATTTTATCCTTGGATTCTCAGCTTTTATTTCTTGAATTAGTAGTTTGGGATTTGCAAAGTACTTTTTTGGTGAGAATGAGAAGACTGACATACATGATTGTGTTTCCTTTGTAAATAGTAAATATCAAGCTGAAATATAGCTAGCTAAAGTTAGCTGGTAACCTAATGGCTAATTTTTGACAAAGCCGTGCTAGGTGTTCGATTCCCTGATGAAGCTAACCGGCTAAAATTCCTCTGGCCCTGGTGGTTATGGCTACATAACCATGGCTACTTCTCATCTCTGCGTGAGTGAGAAAACATGTTGTTACAAAAACTACGCTACTAGACCAGGTGATTACCATGAACGTTTCCTTACAAACATAGCACGCTATACTGGTCATAATTTGACAGTATTGCTTTGTGGTCACAAAATATCCAGAACGCAGAGAGATTTTTTTTTGCAATGTCAGCAGTCTATATATGATGTATTTTACAGGCCTTTGATGTCACATTAGTCAGAGCAATGTTTTTATATTAGGTCTCAGTCACAGACCAAGAGACCAGTTCCTGACCCCCTTGTAAACTCCAGTTGCTAGGGAAAAATGTGTATTGGAGAATAGTTGCTGGAGGTTGCTTGTTGTTGCTAGGTGCTGCACCAAAAACACCTTATCACAATTTTGGCTGCTGGCATAATGCCACAGTCATGCATAGTTTGAATGCAAGACGTTGACCTGAACACTCATCAACTACTAGTCGAGCGCTAGTAAAAATCTGAAAAAATTGCAACACAAACAGGAAATAGAGAACATTCCCCTTCAAAGTAAAAGTTATGAATTACCAGCTTCAACTTAGAAGACACATGGTTCCATTTAGCACTGCACTTTTCACAGTTTTGGAGAGTAGTTGTTGAGTGTTTGCAGACTAGTTGGCATCTTACATGCACTACAAGTGATTGCAACTATCCGCCAGGGACTAAAGCATAGAGAGTTTTTCATGCAGCACTGCCAGTTGTCACCAACCACTTACCACCCTGTAGGGGAATACACATTTTTTTTCTCATGGTTCCCAAATGGTTGCAGACTGGTCTCTTAGAACTGTGCGACTGTGGCCTTACACCCTCAGATCCACTGTTTTTAGAATGTGAATGTAGTGTATTGACAACCTGACTGGAAAGCTGGTCTTATCGTTTCACGTAAGTGTTACATATTTTGAAAGTTTAAAGCAGATGTAAAACATGAATACAAGACCAAAATTTTGGTTTTGTGTCAGAGAGAAGAGCTTAAGTAATTTGGGCTGTTGTACAGTTTGTATTTTGTGGCTTTTTTTCATTCAGTTTTTTGTGATTTATTTGTTTTGTAACATTTTTCTGGATAAATCCTAACAGCACTCATTTAAACTGGAGAAATAATGCTGTAAATAAAAATAAGCTGATTTAAACTGAGATGCAAGACCATCTTTATCCATCTTTAACCATCTTAACCATCTTTCCCACATATTTATTTAAGGGTGGGATTTCCTTGACTTCAGAAAGTGTTTCCCACTGCAATGAATATTGTTTCCACACAAAGCAGGGTGTGTTACTGTCTGCTTCTCATCCAGAATGTATGTGAGCAGGTACCATTAGGAAGTCCCAAAGGAAAAAGACTATATCTGTCCTTACAGTGCATACTTTATTAATTTCAAAGGAGAGAAGCTGTAAAAGCACTTAACCGGTTACTTTGCCTCCTAAACAGATTCATTTGCAAGGACAATGCACATTGATGAAAAGCATCTGTACACGACCAGTGTTTTTTGGGGGTTTTTTTTATGATCTCACATGCCTTTCATAGTCATGACCTCAATCCACAAAGGACTCCTGTTATCTGCGGGTTTTTGAGCAGTGCTTGGAGCATCATTACGGTAATCATGAACCGTCCCCTCCCTTATAATTTTCTGCAGAAACATTTCTGCAATAATTGAGCTAAGTAAGTTTAATAAGTTGGATCAAAATTAGAGGATGTGATATCCTGTGAGGTTTTCGGTAGCATGGGCTTCCTTTAAAACTGAGATAAAGTCAGAGGTGCAAATTAAGCTTGAAGAAATGCACATGTAAAAACATCAGCGCAAGATCAGTAAAGATCTGTTTTTCCTGTTTACCCATCACAGCACCACTGGATAAGCTGCACCCATCTCTATTTACTTCAATGGGAATCAGGCCACTGGATGCATTGCAGGCTTCCTGTTTCTAAGAATACATTGCCATTGAACTCCTGATCCGTCGGCTCTTGTGTGCTGGTAGCAAGCACTTCCTCAGCCTCATGACTAACACTTGTTTACTGCTTTAACTTCCTCATGCCTTCACTGAAACTTTAATGCATGTTTTTGTCCCCGGGTTTCCAGCAGTCAGTAGCAGTTCTGTGAATTTGTCAAGGCCATTTCCACAGGACGTGACTTAACAGAGACACATGTGCGCTCATGTTTGGCGGCAATCCTGCAGATGTGGCAGAAATTGTCACATAAATCTGTCTCATATTGGCATCGTCACAAGTAGATTTAATTCAGTGTAGCTGATGCAGTGATCTGCAGTAATTTCCTGTGGTTAAGGGATAGACTGGTATAAAAATGCAGAACATCTGTTACTGTTAGCTGATGTTCAAATGGGGAAGGTAGTCCTTAGGTGGTCTTGAGCAAAGTAAACGTCACAAATCCATGATCGTGTGAAACATGCTTTGAGACCGTCAAAGTAACGCCAAGGCATTTGACACAAAGTGCGGTCTCATTCCTGTTCACAGCATTTCAAACCATCAAGCACAGTTAAGCACTATTGCTTCACACACAGCTGACATCAATTAGGTGTGTGACAGTTCAGGCCTTAAGGTGGAGATTTAAATTAGGCCTTGGACTGTGTGGGATGTAGACAAGTTTACAACCACTCATCTTGGGCGTGAATGTGATGTTAATTTGGGGTTTTTAATGATTTCTTTGAACTGTTCCTTTTTCAGAGTAGAATGACTGTACAGCATTCACATTTAATGACTTTAAAAAACAAGACTGGATGCCTGAAGTTTATAGACATATTATAGACATTCAATTAAATCTTTGGTGGTAATGAAGATTCTACGATTATTTCTTACTTGACAAGGTTAAGGCCTGGTAACATCTCATTAGTGACTACAACTGGTAGTTTCTCTATGAAGGATTTTTTAACAACATTTATTGTATTGATAAATACTCAGAACAATCAGAAAGTCCAAGTAAATCAGTGAAGATCTAAAAAGGATAATTATAGATTTGACAAGTTGGGAAGGTCTCATGGAGCCATTTCTAAACAACTGCAGATTCAAAGATCATCAGTTTAGACAATTCTGGGAGAAGACCCAAGTTTCCATCCTTAGGTGAGAGGAAAAATCTAGGGACCTCCAAGGCTCAAGTCTGAACTGTCTTCAGTGAAAACATGAAGAAAATTTTACATCATCATAGACTGAGAGAGTGCTGACCAAGAAAGTAGCCCCTGCTCCAAAGTCGACACCTTCAAGCTCAACTGAAATTTGCAGATGCCCTCATGGACAAGCCAAAACGTTCTATGGTCAGCAGTTCAAATCATTAAAAGTCTAAAATTACCGTGACATTCATTCCCATGATGAGTGGATGTAAATGTTTAATCATAACTGTATCTCTGCATCGCTGCACCATTGGGCAAAGCAATTACCAATTAAGTTGCTGTACGACTAGGACCTTCAGTTATCAGTAAACCATGCAATGCTGGCTTTGCTCTGTAATGTGAGAAGAAACATGTCTTTAAATCTTACTGAGAGTAAACATATGATAATTCGAATAATTATTAATAATGAATAATTCAGAGTCATTTTAATCACACTGCATCTTTATCCACTAGCTTTTCTTAGCACTTTGGTAAAAAAAAAAAAAAAAAAAAAAAAAAAAGGAAAAGCGACCACTAGATGATAAAACACTGTGTGAGTTTTTTGGAGCCAGATGTGTCTTTATTTAAATAACATTATACTAGCTAGCTGGCTTAGCAAACATAGATAATTTCTTTAAGTAGTCTTCAGAAATAGTTCTCCAGGCTTCTTGAAGGACATTCAAAGCTCTTCTTTGGATGTTTCTGTCTTTTGTTCTGTTCTCTGTCAACATGATCCCACACTGCTTCAATAATGTTGAGGTCCGGGCTCTGGGGAGGCCAATCCATGACTGATAGTGCTCCACTGTGTGTTTTTATATGCAAGTATGATTTTACTGCATTGGCAGTGTGTTTGGGGTCATTGTCATGCTGAAAATGAAGCTGTTGCCAATCAGATGCTTTCCAGATGGTGGATCAAAATCTGGTGGTACTTTTCTGTGTTCATTATTCATCAGTTTTGACAAAATCTCCAACATCACTGACTGAAATGCAGCCTCAAACCATGCCACAGCGGCCATTGTGTTTTAAGGTATATTTAAAGCACACTATGTTTTACTGTTGTAACTCTCTCCTGACCTCCTCGGTAATTATTGTTAAATATTAGAATGAGAATTCAATCAAATGTGGATTCTTCAGTCCATCAGATCTGTTGTCACTGATTTTCAGTCCAGTTTGTATAATTGTCATACCTCAGCATTTTCTCATTGTTTTCCTTCCTTAAGAATGGCCACCCAACCTCTTCTGAGCTGGATTTCTTTTCTTTTGATTAAAGACATGACTTTAAGAAACCATTTCTGAGCTTCTGAAATGGGATGTGCCATGTGCCAAAGGGTTCAGAATTACTGCATTAAATGGTTGATGGCTCAGTTCATAATACTGCATTACGCTCTGTATGATATAAGTGATCATATACTGCACTAAAAACAATTAACAGACACTGAAACAAGTGAATAGAAATGCCAATAAGCCTGTCATGCAGTTGAAGTAAGTTAATAGTTTATCATCTGAGTTTCTGGGTCAGTCAAATGGATTTTTTCTCTCCTGAAAGAGGAAACTCCCTGCTTCCCATTTGTCATGAGTGTGGTGTATGATTGGAAAATCCCTCTGATAACAAAGACACGGTGAGATCTACCTTACTAGCATCGTGGGCGGTATGTTAGGAATGCTGAAGAGGTCTGAATGAGCTCAAAAATCTGGGAAGAAGGTGTTCTGTTACTTCTGGCGTGGTTTGACTGGTGCAGAAAATGTGATGATACCAACCACTGGTGAGCATATAGCTCTAAACCCTGGATGGGCAACATACTGTGCATCATGCCATGCACATTTTGCAGTAGGTTAAATTAGTGAGAATCAGTTAATTGTTTTCATGGAAGAATGACTCAAGCTTGAAACAATAAGCTGAAACAATTTCCAGTAACTGCACTTCATTAGAAACTTCTCTTAGGTTTTTTTTGTATTTGTTGAAAACAATGCTTTGCCCTGTTCATACACATACCATACGCACATCTGGCCCATGGCGTGCTGTTCTGGCCAGTTGTGCATTGGGATGTTTCACTCCTGAGAACAATGGAATGAGTTCTTGGCTGTGCTTGAGGGCGTGGAGGGTGTACAGCACAAGGGTTGGGGTGAGCGATGTGGCCCCGGCTGTGTGGATGTGACCCGGGCCTGGGTGGGACCACAGGAAGTCTGCCGCTTACTGCACGGCCCTCTCAGACCGCTGCAAGGTCATGAATTATCTAAGCGACTCATCACAGCGTGATGTCAACACTTCGTTGTCGACTTTAGAGGCTCCAAAAGGAATGTCACGATCAAATGTGTGAATATATCATGTGGAGAGTTCATTTCCCGAGTTCTAGCCAGCCAGGGGTGTAGCTAGGAAGACCCATGACAGAATACCACATTTCTTAAGGCAGTATTAATTAATCCTACTGAGCTGTTTCATTTTTTGTTTTTCTTTTTGTTCTCTGCAGCTGTATGAAGTTCAAGCCATTATCTTGGAGGAAAAATATTCTTTAATACTCTGTTGCTGTAGGGTGAGGCATTTTTATCATGTTTGCAGTAGGGCACATATAACCAGACAGGTGTCAAACTAGTCAGCTTAATAATTTTATTTCAAAGTAAAATCCAAAATTGAGTTCAGCTAAAATAAAGCACAGGTGCTGTGCAAAAGTCTCAAGCCAACCCTCATTTCTTTATATTTTGGAGAAAGACAGACTTTCTTGTCACTTTTTAAAAAGTAATCTTAAGAAATGTTTCTCCAAGCTTTCTGAAGGCCTGTCAAGGTTTTCTTTGGACATAACTGCTTTTTTACTCATTTTTCAGTCCAGGTCTTGTACCTGACAATTTTCAAAAGAATCTTTTTGTTTGTTAAGCCACGTAACACTGACTTATGAATCATTCAAGCATAAAAAGACATATAACAGACTAGGTTGTCTGTTATATGTCTTTTTATGCTATTTTAAATTGTGACTTAAGGAAATTTGTTACGAGCAGCCTGTCACAAAAACACATTTGTTTCCATTTCTTTAGTTGAATCTGTGAAAAATGCCAAAGATTACTCAGTTTGACATAAAATAGTATTTTCCACCAACAAGGTGATTCCCAGAGAGATAATAGCTGAAAGCTTTGCATATTAGTGTGGTGTGCAATGTGTCCTTAAAAATTGAGGTAACTGAACAAGTGGAGGACAAAAAATCTGAAACATCATCAGAAATGGTCGTAGCTGAAGGGTGGCTGTAAAGAAGCCATTCTTATGGAAGGAGGATTCTTTGTTCAAATCAATGCATTTCAGTCAGTGGTGTTGGAGATCTTGTCAAAATTCAGATTTTGATCCACCATCTGGAAAGCATCTAATTGGCAGCAGCTTCATTTTTATCATGACAATGATCCCAAACTCACTGCCAATGCAGTAAATTCATACTTTTATATAAAAACATACAGTGGAGAACTATCAGTCATGGATTGGCCTCCCCAGAGCTCAGACCTCAACATCATTGAAGCAGTGTGGGATCATGTTGACAGAGAACAGAACAAAAGACAGAAACATCCAAAGAAGAGCTTTGAATGTCCTTCAAGAAGCCTGGAGAACTATTCCTGAAGACTACTTAAAGACATGAAAAGAAGGCTGGCTAAGAGAGTTCAGACTGTGCTGAAGAATAAAGGTGGTCACACCAAATGTTGCCTTTCAAGTTTATTAGAATTTTACAGACTCTGTTTTTGCACATGTTTCATTAATCCTTTAGACAATACTTCAGATGGAAATCAGTCTTTAGATTACTGGAGGCAAATCATGCAACAGTTTTTATGTTGCAATCTGTCCAGACACTAGTATCAAAACGTTGAAAACGTGACAAAAGTCACCTAATTATTCCTTATCTGTTCAATTGAACTCCTTAACTTTAGATGTAACTTAAGATCCATGTAATTCTCTAACTGTAATAGTTGAGCTAATCTTTCCATCTACCTCCACCCACTGCAGCAGTACCCCTTGGGTTAGGTGGAGCCCTGCTTGATGCTAGTCTAAATGAACCATAGGTACTATAACATCTACCATTTGTTTACCTTGCAAACAGTTGTGTTCTGATATTCAGTTTGTTTTTTGTTGTTTTACATTTTGCAGCAGGACATCTAAGACATCCCTCCTTGCAAACATCAGTTATTTTGAATCAAACTCTTGAAAACATCTCAAACAATAACCTTATTCTAGTTTTAAAGAGCACAGTTCCTCCTGCTCAGGGCAGCGGGCCAGTGTCCACTTGTACGAGGCGTGCCATCACTCTCGTCTTCGGGATCATCTTGCCAACAGGAACTCCCTAGCTCCTCTCCTAGTTTCCTGCCATTGTTCTTCTCTTTGCCACCAGGCGCAGGCTCCTCCCAGGATCTGGGAAAAGGTGGGATTGTATAGCGGCCCATTTCCCCTTTGATCAGCTACCATCACAGCTGGTGGAGGAGGGGTGTGTTAGGGGCAGAATCCATAAAAGTGACTGGCCTTTTGTGTGTATGTGAGACGTTTGACTTTAAATACCACCTCAAAAAGAGATTAAAAACAAAACAATACCAAAAAAAACCCACCAGCCTGGAGCTCTGGCACGTACAAATACATGATCTTAAACAATAACCCAGGTAAAATCGTACTTTTAGAAAGTACTGTTTACAGATTTAACAGTACCATTTAGATTCAGATCTGATTGAGGTTTTGTGATGTCAGTGAGTTCCCACGGTTTAGGTTTACAATCTATTCTTAATGTTTCCTGTCACACCATATGAGTGAGTTTCTCCTGGAAAATATCTAATCAGTTAAATCAATTAAAAGGCGGATTTGTGGATTTACAGCACAGGGGTGTTGAAAAACACCACTGTTGACCTTCAGCTAGAAGTTAAAACCCGTCACAGCATTAACTACTTAAAAAGAAAAGACGTTTTTAGTCATGTGACTGAAAGTGTTGATACAAAAAAAACCCAAAACAAAAAAAACGTTTGTTTGCCCTAAAGAGTTTTACAACACAGCTGGCTTTATTTAAGCTGTCATGAAACCCACAACAACAACTAAAAAAAAGCGCACTTTAGCCAAAATGAGAACAAAGAGAAGTACAGCTGATAGTTGGAGTCGTTACTGTAACATACAGTACTGTGCAAAAATGTTGACTCAACCCTCATTTCTTCAGGAATAGTTCTCCGGGCTTTCCAGGTCGTATTCCATTAATTTTGACACGATCTCCAACACTATTGGTTGAAAATTCAGCCTCAAAACTATGACACAGCCTCCATCATCTTTTAAATATAGCATACAGAAACATATTGGCGAGGATTTTAACCAGACCTTTCCAATTCATCACTCTATCAGACCTGTTGTCATTGATTTTCAGTCCTGTTCTTGTGTAATTTTTATACTTGGGCCTTTTCTCCCTGTTTCCCTTCTTAAGAACAGCTTCTTTACAGACGCCTTTCGAGTGAGACCATTTCTGTTTTTTAGGCCTTGCACTTGTGTTGTCCAGTTTCCTCAAATCTTTTTTAAGGACACACTGAGCCTTAGCTCTTATGTGCAGACACAAAACTGGTTCACCTCTTGAGTTAGGAACTTTGTTTTATGATTGAGTGAGTCATATATTGTGTTAAATGGGCTTAACAAACAAAAACATTTCTCCCTAAATGGTCAGAGTGGAAAAGCAGCAAATGTGCAAAGAAACACATTGAAAGACGTTCAAAAAGCCTGGAGAAATATTGCTCAACAGCACTTTTAAAAATGACAAGAAAGTCTGACTTCTTGAAGAAATAAGATGTGGCTCGAGACCTCTGCTCAGTAGGGGAAAGTGGGGTGATTTATGCCACCCCTTTTTTCTAGGGGGCCATAGAAGAAACTGATCATGTGGCAGTACATTTTTGAAGAGTCAGCCATTTTACTCCTCCTGCAAAGAAGAGAGCCTCACTGCATGAGAAATAGGCCCATTTAAGTTTAAAAACTGTAAAATTTCTACAATCAAGGTTCTTTGGTTTTTTTGTCTGAATAGTTATAGACAAGTTTGAAAACATTTCCCAAATTTTCTAGTCCTTTGGTAAGCTACACTATGAGTCTATACGCCATGCTTTTCTTTTTTTTTTTCAAAATGTTGGGGTTGGCATGATTTGTGCTAAGGGGCCTGGGTTAAGTTTGGCCAGTGGCACAACACAACTCCCCCAAATTATAAATATCTTAAACATATTCTTTTATTGTAATTGTAAGTTGTATTTTTACAGTTTTTCACAGTGACATTCTTAATTTCAGACCAAAAATAGAAATAGACCATAATGCAAAGGACTTATAATAAGGAGGACAAGCAGGGTCCCACTCCTTTAGAGTGAATGAAGTGGAGAAAGGGAAGTCCATTCGTCAGGTGGCGAGGAAGATGAATGTATTCAGGATGACGTTAAAACAATGCATGTAAAGGACAAGGTAGATGGAAAAGAATCAAGGCTATAAAAGGATATAAAAGATCTGGACCTGCCAATCAAGTCTTTTGTTGAGACGGTTGATGGTGCCGACACTGGTGCTCATTTTCACTTTGAAAGAAAATGATGACGGAGTCTTCCCTAGAGAAGATGTGCATAAAAAACTACCCACAGCCAGAGGGGAGCAGTGGATAGCATCACAATATGGGATGTTATGAAATAGACCAGATCTGTGAAGAGAATTGCAGTTAATGTCATCTTCATTTGAGTTTCATTTTGTTCTGAACATGTGTTCATGTGACCCTAGGCCTTGTTTAATAAAACTGACTTTTGATGTGCTCATATGGCGTAATTGACTTGTATAAAACTGGCCTCTGATGTTGTGAAATAACTTTAAATAAACCTTAGATAAGTAATTTTGTGTTGAATTTGTCTAGCTTTTATAGAGCATTACAGTTTCTGAGATCAAAATATACTGTTTTACTTTAATAATCAGTGGCACAATTTACCCCAAGGCATTCTCTTCAAAGGCACAACTTACCCCGCACTGGGGGCAAGTTGTGCTGCAAGACCACCAGGGACGATCGTGGCTCAAGAGTTGGGAGTTCGCCTTGTAATCGGAAGGTTGCTGGTTCGAGCCCCGGCTTCGACAGTCTCAGTCGTTGGGCAAGACACTTCACCCGTTGCCTACTGGTGGTGGTCAGAGGGCCCGGTGGCGCCAGTGTCCGGCAGCCTCGCCTCTGTCAGTGCGCCCCAGGGTGGCTGTGGCTACAATGTAGCTTGCCATCACCAGTGTGTGAATGGGTGGATGACTGGTTGTGTAAAGCGCCGCTTTGGGGTCCTTAGGGATTAGAAAAGCGTTATATAGCTTTGGCTGCTTCACCAAACTGCCACTAAAAAAATCAACACTAGTCAACACTCACTACTGTTTCACAGGGGACTTCCTGGAGCCCTGAAAGGAAACTTTGTCCACTACCACCAAACCGTAGGGTCTGGAAAATGAGGCTGCATTCAAAATACTTTGGTTTTAAATCAGTTCTTCTGTTTTTGTCTGTAATATGATTAACATCCAATCTCTGGCTATAAAACCATTGTTCAGAGGATTTTTTTTAACATCACTTTTTCAGATCTCACAATATTTCCCTTGTAGGCAACAATGTGTCAATTAAAGTGATATTAGCAGTGGGAGGTGAGTAAAAACACGAGGGAAGTTGTAAAAGAAATCAAGATGAGATTAAGCTAAGGCTATAGAAGAAATACCAAGAAAACATATTCCCTGGATATCCAACAAATTGTTGTTGACAGAGAAAACTGAACGCCGTCCTTCAATGGTGAGAATTTTGTTGTCAGCCCAGAGTTTTCACGCCAGTGAGAATAACTCACGCCAGAGGCTTGATCCTTTCTCATGCTCCTTTCCCAGTGTGCTTTAAGTGTTTTTTAGAGGGGCGTCAGTGAGGTGGGGTTGGAGGGTTCACAGGAAGGAAAAGGTGTAGCTGGGAAATCTCATCGAGGCTCCTCAGCGAACAAGAGGACACCCCAGTCAGGATCTGGGCGCCGCTGCCAAGTCATCTCAGGGTCGCAGACTGCAGCGGCCGTCGTTTCGGTGAAGCAGGCACAGAAAGCCTTGCAGAGAAAACCCCAAAATGTAAACATGCATGTGAGCGGGAGGACGTGGAAAGAGGAGAAGGAGCCTTGGTGCTCATGTGCAGTGTTTCCTCAGGAGATGAGGAATGACTTCCTCTCTGAGATTAGCAGAAGACTGCACAGTTTCTGGGGACAAGCACTTCCACATGCCCATTTATAATAATAACACTATTGATATGCATTCATACAGTGCTCATTTAGCGCTCCATCAGGGTGATAGACATGAATTCTTTTCATGTTATACTGATTTGCCTCAGTTATAATATTCAAACATCTATCACACCCTCCTAGCTTCACTTTTTATTTAGTGCCATCAGCCAAAAGTTAAGTCCAAAGCTTAAATTTCCAAACCCTGCATGCTGACAGTGTCTCTATGTTCACATCTGCATGCTCATAGAAACTGTTTCATGACACAAAATATAATTTTTTAAGACGCTATTCTCTACAGGCAACCCTGGTAATGTGCTAACAGCCAGTAACTCCCCACTCCAACCCAAGATGGCCGCTCCCTGAGCCTTTTTCTGCTGGATGTTTCTTCCTGTTAAAAAGGCGTTTTTCCTTCCCACCGTCACCAAGTGCTTTCTCATAGCTGGGTTTTTTATTGGTGGGGCTTCCTCTATATTTTTGTAGCGTCTTTACAATACAAAGCGCCATGTGGTGACTGCTGTTGTGATTTGGTGCTATAAGTAAAAATGAATTGAAACAAATTGAATTGCAACCAATTTTACTCAGTGACGGCCGGTTGTTGACCAGTCTCCTGGCTGGCATGACCCAAGGGAGTAAATCGGAGATGAATAAGGGTATGCAAATGGAGAAACATAAATTTTGGTTTGTCATATTGTCAGAAATGCACAGACTACATGCAGACCACATGCTCTTACATGCATACTCAGTCCTTAAGTTTTAGCTCCTGCATTAGAATGACAGGCAGGATAAAACCCACCAGTGACAGATACACAGCATAGCCATTCTTGATATTTTAAGAAAATCAATTAAATGCAAATAAAAATGATCTTTATTTACATATTTTAAGAATATGTATAAACATATAAGATATAAGCTCATTGCAATGAGGTAATATTCTCAACGTGGTCTTAAAAACGGTACAATAAATGAATAAGAGTTGTTCATGTCTTTGATTTGTGAAGCAGTGAGGGATTCATTTGTTAAATTACTCCTGCTGAATTTTACTTGCAGAAATAACGTACATCTAAGGTGCAAAGTGGATAAACTCGAGCTGCATTTACAGCAAAGGTTCTTTGCAGCAAACTGATGGAAACGTGTGCATAGCCACACTTGTCAATCTGGCTCCGTACAACTTTCCACACTTCAAATGAAAATAGCAGGGCCCGACTAAAAATGACCACCTCGACAGATGTGCAGCGAGCTCGGGCAGCAGGAAATGGCAAGAGTGTCACGTCTTTCAGCAAGCGAGGAGAGGAGAGGTCGACCCAGAAACATATGCTGCCTGACCTTTGGCTTTTTTTTCCTGTAAGGACGCCTTCCCGCTCCCTTTCTCTCCGGCTGTCTTTTTTTTTAAAGTGTTGTCATTGGAAAAATATTTAGTCAGATTAATAAGTATACACTTATATTGGATTTGTAATTTTTTAAAATATATATTTATATAATGGAGGATCTATAAAACAAAATCATCAGGATTTATTTACCCAAGCCACCTAGGTTGTTGTGCTCAGATGTTGAAATCTAAAGCACTGGCTCCCTCCAGTGGTGAGGTAGTGGGTTTGGCCATGAGGACCAAAATAAATTAACTAAATATACAAGCAATTCATTAAATGTAATTATTTAATTAAAATTGTAATTAAATAACTGTATCAAATGTTGTAAATGAAATAATTGATATTAATTATTAACATATTTAATTAATCATTTCTAGTTCAAATTAATTAATTAAAATTGATTAATAATCTAATATATGTATTAATTTCATTTTGGCACTCGTGACCCTACATAATTTCAATCAAAATGAATGTTTATTCACCTTTTCTCGCTTTGGTTTTGAGGAGGAGCAGAGTCAGTCCAAAGAAAGACATTTTATTCAAACATCCATAGTCAACAATAAACAAATAATTTGCCATTTACAGTCATTCCTCGCATTTACAGTCGTGTTAAAAAGGAGATACAAATGCTTTCCGCTAAATGAGTTTCTGCACAAAACTTAATAATTTAATTCAAACATACTTTTCAATGAAAATTAATAACTACTGTTAATAACTCTCTCTCTCTCTCTCTCTCTCTGTCTCTCTATCCTGGCCTTTGGATGTGCATGTACTGAAAAAAAAAAGCCATAAAAATGAAAAGGTTTGAATGCTTTTATTCACTGTAAACCTTCACTTCTTATGTTAACTCGTCTGCAAAGACTTTTCCACAGTTCATGCAAGGTTACATTCCATCTAAACCGCAGAGAACTTGTCTAGAGTTCGGTGAATTTATCGACGAGGTGAATAAATTATATCCTAGCGGTTGCGAAGCTCTCGTTCACTGTGCTTCAGCAACTTCTGTGAAACATCTGGCCTTCGTCTTTCTCCCAGAAAAAGAAGTCCCCCCTTCCCTGTCCTGTTCCCTATAATTCCTTAAGATGATGTTACTCAGTTTCAGTCAACCCTGTGTTGGGGATTCTTGTTTTATGAGAAGCACACAGGGCCGATGTCCAGGCCAAACTCCTGATCAGCTTGTCCGATGTCCATGGGGGCCAAGTCCATGATAGGCAGCCTGGTTGAAGTTTGAGTCCTGTACTCAATCACCGTCCGACCCCATGCGCTATTTGATTTCTAAGAACAACAACAGAAACATCAGTCAGTGTATTTTCCAGGAAAAACTAATTTAGGCATTTTATCGAAGACTCACCGAGCAGCCGTCCTCAATGACAGTATATCGTAGCCGGTTGGAGCCTTGGGCTCTCAGTTCTTGACCATTGAAGGCTCTGAGGACCAGCGCTTTCTTCAGATCCCCACTGTTCTCGTCGTTGTAAGCAACGCTGTTCCTGCAGTGGTAGGTGACGTTCTGGTGCGACTCTTTGGACAAAAGCTGTAGCAACTTCAGCTGCACGGCCACCGCGTTTGGTTGTTCCTCCTTGTTGCCGTAGCGGAACTGAAATCACATGTCATATGAAAAGCTCAGTGATTTTTTTTAAGCAACTACACCATGCATGCCACTTCTAGAAAAGCATCCACTTCTTACCCTGGCGCCACCGTTCATGTCAGCCTCGAACCAGATGGGTTTGTTGTCATTGGGCTTTGATTTCGTCCACCAGGCTTTGCGGGGAATGTTGGGTGGGTTGGCAGAGATGCAGGTTTCACCATTCTCCATATTGCAGAAGACCCTGATGGCATCTTTTACGCTTCCTTGGTTTGGATCAATCCAGTACTGACCTGTATGGGAAATAGAAGCGCCATCACTGAAACTGTAGAAAAATCTAAATCTAATAATCAGTAAATGGTTGAAGAAGTGCAGATCCTGACCGCTGCTTTTCTGTGGGTAGCAGTTCTTGATGTCCTGGCAGGTTTTGGCAGGGTTCATCTTGCTGCCGTCAGGACTGCGGAAGTTCTGCAGATTTCCACTGAGGCTCTTCAGCGTGGCGTGGATGCCGGTGTCTGCCCGCAGTGTGGCCGAGTTCTTGTTGGGAAGGGCTTCATCTTTGTTGAACTCGGGAAGCAGAGGAGGTTCGGCGGCCACAGCATCCTCAATGAATTCCACCGCTTCAGGAATTCCTTGTGCTTCATAATCGACCAGGCCAGCAAAAAGGTCTTCAGAAAGCGAGGTGGGAGGTCCTGGGGATCCTGGAGGGCCGGGGGGGCCTGGTTCACCAGGTGGGCCCTGAATAATTAAAATGATTAATGAGCTTTCTAGTTACTAAAATATAAAGCTATTTTTGATCCAAAGAGGATGATCTACTATGACTTTGTACCTCTTGAAATTTTATTGAGTATCTCTCTCTCTTTAACTTTAGGTGTAAAGTATCACATTACCGTCCTAAAATATGCTTCATTATGCTGTGACGATGAAAATCCGTCCCACCGAATCTTTGGCGATTGGCAAACGTGAGAGTTTTCAGCTAATATTTTCATGCTTTCGTTGAGAAATCACAGGCTAAAAGCAACAAGTTTAAGCTCTGTCCAGAATGATGCTTTGTTTACAATGCAATTTAATTCAGTTTTATTTATACAGCTCCAAATCACATCTTTCCATCTTCCCAGTCGTGTCCCCGTGTCTGTCTGGCCTCCCTGTTTGTTCTGAACAAACACCATTCACTGTAATTTTATCAGATGTATCCAATGTAATGCATGAACCAGAGAGAAAACCATTGTACAAGCACATAAATGTATTTTGTACTGATAATATAAGTGTGGTAAAGTGCTCAAAGTCTGACTGCGGAGTGCAGAAATGTTCCTGGAATATGTCACAATGGAACTTTTTGTACACGCTTGTTTCATCTATGCAGGAAAAAAAAAATCACAGCATCTTTCCCACTTCTTTCACCTGTGCTCCGACATCTCCGCTGCTCCCTCTGCTTCCAGGAGGACCCATAGCTCCAGGGTGGCCAATGTTTCCTTCCTTACCTGGAGGACCGACCACGCCAGGAGGCCCCTGTGTGGATATCAGAAAAACATTTTCACAAAACGACAGGAAGAGAAATTATGTTTAGTTTTTAATGTGATTTTGATTATTGCTTACCCTCGGACCGCTTGGTCCAATGACTCCTATAGCTCCTGCATCTCCTGTGGCACCCTAAAACACAAAGGAGTACATTAAAACTTCTAATTTCTTGTTTCCATGATGTAACCTTAATGTCCAAACATCTTTCTTACTTCTGTTCCTTGCAGGCCTTGGAGCCCGGTGAATCCTCTGTGACCTTTCTGACCCCTCTCCCCAGGCTCTCCAGCAGCTCCTTTGTCCCCCTGTGGTCCTTGAGGGCCAACTTTTCCCCGTATTCCTGGCTGTCCTTGGGGTCCAGGAGGGCCTCTTTCACCCTAAAGTCAAAAGAGACGTAACAGTTGTGGATTTAAAGATGTAGCTGGAGTTTAATGCTGAACTTTAATCTGTTGCTTGCTGTTAAAAAAAAAAGAGAACTAAAAAAATAAATTGGCTAAAAAATCTGATGGGAGATAACACACAGTAAAATAAATAATATACTTTTATTTTGAAAATCGGGAAAAGAACAAAGTGTCTATGTTGGTGTCTGGGATAGTTGCCCATTACTATGTGTGTCCGTGTGAGTAGCTTTAAACTATGAATGGCAGCTGAGACACTGCAGCTGTGATGATTTGGCTTTAAACTGAGCTGGAATTACATATCTATCCAATACTGTATGGATAAATAAATAATTAACTCTCAACAGGATTACATTTGTGTACGTCCATTTCAAGGAGTCTTACAATCAGATTCAGCCATTTATCTGAAATGCAAGTGAAAACACATCAAAAGTATCCACCAATCAGAGACAGGAAGGAGATGACCAATCAGATAATGGCATTTAAATAAGCCATAGCTCATTAACTGTCAGTTGTTCACACCTTTGTCAGTTACACAGCTGTTAAAGTTGAAAGGCCTGATTTAGACTTCTGAGGGGAAGTTTTGTGGAGCCTACAGCGTAAACATGAGAGGCTGACATCATTATCAGTATTACTGGGCTGCTGGATTACATGTTAATTACCACATGGCCGTGTCCTCGTGTTTTACATCTGGTACCATCCAAAAAAAAGTTAGAAATTTATCCCTCTTTGTTGTGGTCATTTTTTTTTCAGAGACCTTCTAGTTTTTGTAGTCCTGGTTGATCTGTTTGTTAAACTCACATTTACACCCATTTGACCTGGACTGCCTGTTATTCCCACTGGACCCTCAGTACCTGGAGACCCTGGACCACCAGCCAGACCCTCTGGGCCAGGATTGCCCCTGTCACCCTACAAACAGGCCAGAGATTAGACCACACCAAGCCTCTAAAACAAACACACAGATACATTTTATACATTTTATCTTACCCTTTCTCCGACTAGGCCGTCCTTACCAGGAGGCCCCTCAGCTCCAGCAATACCCTGAATCAACAAATGATATTAGAAACTTAAGATCTGAGAAAAACAAAACAACAAAACAAGAAATTGTTCACTTCTGATAAGAAGAAGGAAAAACCAGATCTGTGATATAAAAGGCTGAGTCATCTACAAAGAATCGCATGGCACTATGACTTCCAGGTGTTTAGCTGAATGTACTGATACTGAAAACAAATTTTATGTGCTGTCGTTGCTAAAGGCCACAAACCTGCAAGCCTGTAACTGACAGGTTAAAGGAAATATGACAAAACTGCTGTCTTAATAAACTTTTAATAAGTTGGTGAATACTGAACAGTCAAAGAAATCTGCTTTTGAGCTACAGAAACATTCTAGTTATGTTTTCTAGACATAAACAGCACTAAACCGCTTTAAACCGCTTAAATGAAAGTCCTTCAGATTTGATTTATACAGCTCCATCTCAAGGACAAACCTCAGGTCCAGGATCTCCTCTTGGCCCAGTGGCTCCTGGTAAACCGATACCCCCAGGAGGACCAGTGCTTCCCTGAGGTCCAGGTGCTCCTGCTTTTCCCGGTGGACCCTGAGGCACAAATAAACACAAACTTCCTCATCTAACTCTAACATAAATAATGGCACTGCTGAGGAGCGAGTTGCCTTTGTGAGCGATAACAATAAACAGGAAACATTAGCGGGAGCACTCACAGCAGGACCTGGCAGTCCTAGCAAGCCTCTCTCTCCTCTGACTCCGGGTTGGCCGACAATTCCTCGCTGCCCTGCGGCGCCAGCAGGTCCTGGAGGCCCATCAGGACCCTGACAGAGAAGCACCAGAGCTAATGAGCAACTGAAACATCTCTGAATTCGAACAACAACAAAAAACTTCATCTTACAGGAGGACCGTCCTCTCCAGATTCTCCTTTCTCCCCAGATCCGCCGGGTAGCCCTGAAGGTCCATGCTCGCCTTGACGTCCCTGACCTCCGTTCTCTCCTCGAATCCCGGGAGGACCCTGTTTTCCTGGAGCACCTATAGGCCCGTCTGCTCCAACTGCACCCTGAAATACAAACATAAAAGTGACTTAATAAAAGAAAACTGGATGTTTTTGTGCATCCCAGTTCATTTACACTATGTCAGGTCTTTAAGGTTTGTTTTTATAAGGAACTCACAAGAGGACCAGGTGGACCAACTCCTCCAGGCAATCCAGGAAAACCGGGGGAGCCCTGTGGGAAGGAGACAAGTTTTACCTCAAATATGTTCATCACTGAGTTTTGGAGAGGCTTGTCCGGGTCAAAATACTCACCGTTGGACCCTTTGTTCCTCTGCCACCTTTCAGCCCGGTCACACCAACAGGTCCCTGAAAAACACAGACACAGGACAATTTTCTACGCGACCCATCTACTTCCTGTCAAGTTACTCATTAAGACAAACAAAGGTCAAATGTAGCTCTCAAAATAAGTAAAGCATAACCAGAGAGACTTTTTTCTCTCAGAATGTATGCCAATTACATCCAAGCGACATACGAAATGCATGCCAATCACCCTCATGGTCCAGTGACGCTTGCCTAAGAACAAATGCATGAGTGAAAACTTTCAAATAAATGAATAAATCCTTCAAAAAAGAGGGGTGGCTCCTTCACAGTGTTGTAAAAATGTGCTGAAAGTGTTGAAAAAGAGGCATTTTTCCTTTTCATATTAATTAAGATTTTTATTAGAGCCACTGATACTGAATATATGTGCACTGCTTTTGTACTTTTCAGACTGGTGCATGTAAAACTGAAACTTTGTGATTAATTCTGCTTCACAGAAACTGTAAACCCATATTAATAAGGATTGTTTCAGATTTTATAGATTAAAACATTTGGCAGCGTACCTGCTCTCCTGGTTTTCCAGCCACGCCCTGAGGTCCAGGTGACCCTGCTTCTCCCTTCAGACCTGTCTCACCTGTTTCACCTTTGACCCCAGGCTGACCATCAGGACCCTGGGAAAGAAAAAAAAACAGTAGCTAGAGATGAATCTCTCTTCAGTTACCTTCTAGTTTATTATTCTGTTAATCCTTCGGTGGTTTTGTGCGTCACACTGTAACAGGCCACTTACAGGAGGTCCAGGGAAGCCAGCAGCACCAGTCGGACCAGGCTCACCAGTAGATCCCTGAGAACATGGTCACACACACCAATACACACAATCAAGAAGAAATTACAGCATTGAAAAAAGTGAATATCAGCTCAAATAAATGTAAAATAAAATATTGTGCCTACAGCGATTCCTCTTGTTCCTCTGCGCCCTGTTGGTCCCGATGGGCCGGTTTCACCCTGAAATGAAATATTATAAATATTTAAAAACAAAAATACATAACCAGTATTTATTAACAAGAGTTTTTTTTTACATAAATACAAAGTCCTTAAAGCCCTCTAACAATATATTTTTATCTAATGTTCACAAATTATCATAAAGTCATCACAAAATCACCTTACGGGACTTGAAGAGCTCTAAATCAGTTTTACAGAAACAGTGCAGGGTCACTGTTAATCATCTTGTAGCTGTGCTTTGTGATAAATCATTAAACTGAAACAAACACATTTCTGGGCTGAAAAACAGCTTTTATGCTTACCTTCACTCCGTTTGGTCCACTGGGACCAGCAGGTCCAATGGGACCAGGAAGCCCCTGGTGCAATGACATGAGGAAATATATTAGACATAATTTAGACATATATTAGTCTTTGCAGGCTGCAGGTAGTGAATTTTATTTTTAGTTTTATTAGTAGACTATGATTTCATATGTTGTTTTTCACATTAACAGTCTTGATTTTGTCTTTGCACAGTGGACTTGGAGAGAAATCACCAAGTAAACCAGCAGAATTTTGAGGGATTTATATTTGGATTTAATCATAAACTTGCTTCAGGTGAAGTGAAATATTTCGACACACAGTTTTTTCATCTGCAGTAAGGATCACAGTTATGGGGACTCACCCTCGCTCCATCAGCCCCCGCCTTTCCCTCTGGTCCTTTTTCTCCAGTAGCGCCCTGTTAGAACAAATCAGGTTCACTTAATGGTTTCTTAGTTTTCCCTCCTTTGGTTCTGATGATCCCCAATATCTCGAGGTCTCACAGTACCTTACATTTTGCTCCTCTTACAGTCATGCTATTGGTAAAACTGCTGTCTTTTTCTTTGGAGATGGTGTAATGAATGTATTCTTTAACTTACAGCATCTCCCTTTGGGCCTGAAGATCCGGGTATGCCTCTTTCTCCTGGGATCCCCTGAAGTCCTGGACCTCCTGGCTCTCCAGCAGCACCCTTGGGTCCAGGGCTACCCTAAAATGTGCAAAGTAAGCAGCAAGGCTTATTATAAACAATTTAATGCAAGCAATGAGTCTTTTTGTTGTTCAGGGTTAAGCATCAGTAGTTTTATGGTTACCATACCTTTAGCCCATCTGGTCCGGGTGCACCTGGACTACCTTTGGGTCCCTGCAGCCCATTGGGCCCAGTTTCACCTCTTTCTCCTGGAGAACCTCTCTCTCCCTGCAAGAACAACCAAAAGATAAGTTTATACATTTATTTCTTTTGCAGGGGTGTCACACATATGGGGCCCAGAAATGGCCCCTGGAACAACTCCTGAGACTGATCTCAGGGATTAAATGTGCAATGTTGTTGCACATGTTAAACTCCTTTGTACTGACAGAAAGGGGTTTCACTGGATGAGCCCTCTTAAGCTCAGACTGGGCTGTATGTGGCCCAAGATGTGTAAAATTAGATTCACATCCCTATCCTATTGCATTGAACAAAAAATGTATGTGTAAGGTTAGCGATAACCGCTGAGGCTAAAAAATCAAGAAGGAAGTTGCAGTTTCACAAATGGCCACTAGAGGCTTGTTCCAAATTTAGTCAAAACCCAGAGAGTTGCATGTTAAAAGGTTTAACTTTAAACATATGAACAAATTGACCAATAAAACTCCACCTCCAACCTAAAGAAACATCTGGAACTAAGTTCTTTTTAAAAAACTAACATTAGCCTACTGCAAATACCTTGTTTTAGTTGTGGTAGCTACCTGGGTTATGTGCCACTTCAGTATCTTTGATGTACTATTGTTGTGTGATTTATTACTATTACTAAAGGCTGCATTACAACCTGCTAGCTGCAAATAATCATGTGCAGTTCTGAAAGCAAATATATTACTGATACAGAAATAGTTTTCTATACGAGATCACTGCAAAAAGTGCAGCCTTACCTAATGTCCACCCTACTGTTACTCATTTTATATTAAGATTTAAGATTTCTAGTTGGTATTGCTTTCAGAACTGCACATGATTATTTGCAGCTAGCAGGTTTTTAATTCTATCCATCAAGTCTAACAGTCTGCAGTCCATGAACTAACCTCAGCTAACGCCAGCTAACAAAGTTAGCTCGGTGGCGAGTAGCCTTCAGTAATAGAAATCACACAGCAATAGTACATTAATGTAGTTGTAAAAAGCATGATAATATATCAAGTAATCCAAAGTATTCAGAATACGTTACTCACATTAAGTAACTTAACGGCCATGTATTCTGTAATCTGTAGCATTTTAAATGTAACCTTACCAACACTGGATGTGCTTAGTGCTAACGTGCAACAGTTTTCCAATTTCATTGTACTATCGTACTAAGTATGACTGTGCAATGACAATAAAGAGTAAGTTATAAGTTATCTTAAATAAATTTGTTTTGCTGCATGTTAATCTCGAGGTTTTGACATTTTATAAAATATGAACAAGTTAAAAAAAAGAACATTTTGTATTAGCTGTTTTTTCACATATAATAATAATAATAATAGATGCATCTTTTAATTAAGTTAATCCCATTTTATACAATTTTAGGATATATTTTCATTTGTGTTCTAAAAATCCTTTCAGACTGGTTACCAAATCAAACCTTTTTAAAACTTTTGACATTGGTTTCGATTTCAAGAAGAAACTCAACTACTAAATCATCAATAAGTTATGAAACGAATATTTGTTTTCTATTTTAGATCCTTAACTCTTACAGCTCATCATCATTAGCTGGAAACAAGTTAACCGAAAAGAAAAGTAAAATTTAACAATCATCAGACGATCAAAATCAATCAATGAAAACACAAAGGGATGCACCGAAATTATTATTCATATGATGATTAGCGCTATGGGTGGGTTAGAGAAAATGTTCATGTTTCAAGCTGGACTGTGATGATCTGAAGTTTCAGAACTGAGCAATAGAAAAGTGGAAATTGGACTAACGGACTTACTCTTGGTCCTGTAGCGCCAACTTCCCCAATCTCTCCTGCAAGACCCTACAAAAGAAAAAAAAACATTAAGCAGATTTTACATGCTATATAGAAGTCCCTGCACAATTTATATTGTGTGGGTTAACTTGAAAAATATTTTAGAATACCCAAGTCGTACCTTGTCACCTGGTTTTCCTGACTCTCCAGGTGGGCCTGGTGTTCCGGGCAATCCCTAAAAACGCCCCAAACAGTTTTTATTTTATTTGATAATCATAAAAACAATAGAGAAGAACTTCTTGTAAATGTTCTTCTCTGTGCTCCTCCATCACAGTCTGGTATGGAGCAGCCACTAAACAGGACAGGAGCAGACTGCAGCGGACTGTACGGGCAGCAGAAAGGATCATCGGCGCCCCCCTGCCTTCCATCCAGGATCTGTACCTCTCAAGAACCAGGAAACGGGCAGGGAAAATCATCACAGACCCCTCACACCCTGGACACAGACTTTTTGATCTGCTGCCCTCTGGCAGACGGTACAGAAGCCTGCAGACCAGGACCACCCGACATAGGAACAGTTTCTTTCCCCTCGCCATCTCCCTTCTTAACAGTTGACCTGTCACACTGCTCCCACTGCCAGACTGCAACTGCACCTTATGTAAATTCTGTAGTATTCACTCCACCTCACTTCATTTCTGTATTTTATGTATATAAGTTTAGATTAGTTATTCATAGTTGGTTTACACAGCTTTGTGTATGTATGTGTATGTATGTGTAATGTGTGTATATAGACACGTGTGTGTGTGTGTGTGTGTGTGTGTGTGTGTGTGTGTGTGTGTGTGTGTGTGTGTGTGTGTGTGATTTACATTGCTGTGCTTGAGAGCCACCATCTACCGGAACCAAATTCCCTGTATGTGTCTGCACATATACTTGGCCAATAAACACGATTCTGATTCTGATGTGACTTTAATCGTGGCCAACCTCCTTTGTTACCTGGTTAAATAAATAACAAATAAATAAATAAAATAAAGAATTAAAAGTGAGATTGAGCTCCAGTGATAGGAGCCAAATTCTTTGCGTTATGTGATGAAGAGTACCTGGAAGCCAAACACTCCCTGAGATCCCTGCTCTCCTCTCTTCCCTGCAAGACCCTGCAGGACAAACAAACACATTATATTAAAAACATAACTGTTTACATTATTAATAATGAGAAACTCTCAGCTGAGACGGATGCTTACAGCTGGGCCAGGTGGACCGGCGGCGCCTCTCTCGCCATCTTTTCCATTTGGTCCCTAGAGGACAGTAAAGAGCAGCATTTATCAGCATGTTTGTGCTTGAGATGAAGAGCGTGAAGCCTCAGCAGGAAGTATGAGCTGTATTTGTATCAGCTGTGGATTTAACTTGCCCTTTGACCTGGAGCTCCTGGACTTCCAGCTTCTCCAGCCTTCCCAGCATCACCCTAAAAAACAACAGGGACCATCAATCAGCATATTTTGTGTTATTATGGAGCTTTTTTTGCATTTATTTTCACAAATATATTCATCTGGCTTCTCTCATTAGGCTTATCTAGCCACACTCATTCGTACTGACTAGGAAGCCCTTTGGTCCCGGCAGGCCCATCGGCCCAGCTGGGCCTCTGTTTCCAGTTGAACCAGCTGGGCCTTGTTTGCCGTCGTCTCCAGCGGATCCCTGAGAAGACAGAAACACATTTACTGCTGAGCATGTGTGTGCAAATCTACAAGTGGTGAAAGTAAACGCATTTGATTACACACCACTGGTCCTTGCTTCCCCTCTTCTCCCTGGGCACCTATGAGACCTGTGAGACCCTGTGAAGTAACACAAACAAGTCTTTTAAATGCTGAATGAAACAAGAGTTTCTGGTTAAGTTCAGGTGAGTTTGAGGTTTTTTTCATCATCCTTTCTGACTCTATTGGGGACCATAATTTACAAACTAAGGACTATATTTTAATAAATCAGACTTCAAATTTGTGATTGATAGCATAAGCTCATCAGAAAAAGGTTACTGAAGTCATAGTAGAATAATTTCTTTCATACATGTTTACATAACTTGACTTATTTTTTAAGTAGAAAAGTCGCTCTCCAGTAGGAATACAGGTTTAAGGCTGCAAGGCCACATACAGTTTTTTATACGCAGTTTTTTATATGCACTATAAAGACTCCAAGCAAAGCTAGCACTTCTTGTCACTAGCTAATTCTGCTATGCATGTTTATTTAAATACCAACGTAGAATCGCTCTTGAAGATTGCAGTTTAAAACAGAGTATGGCTATAAAATTCAGGCACATGCAAGTTTCTCAAGGATAATTTAATGAAGATGCAACACCTAAAGACCAACTAATTTCAGATTAACTTTAAGTCAGTTTGCTGTTGAACCAGCATGCAGTGCAGCAATCTGAATAGATGAATCTGTGCATTCCCTGACCAGTTGGCAAGCAGTTGCTGGAGTTTTGAACTTTGAACCATAATAAATAATAATAATGTATACTATATAATGATCCCCGTGGGAAAATTACTTGTTTTTCTCTGCATTTAACCCATTCACTCAGTGAAGCAGTGGGCAGCCACTAAGCAGGCGCCCGGGGAGCAGTGTGTAGGGACAGTACTTTGCTCAGGGGTACCTCAGGGTAGCTGTTCAGTGGATTCGAACCCCCGACCTTCCGATCATGGGGCAACCACTCTACCTACTGAGCTATCCCTGCCCTTACTGAGCTATCCCTGCCCTAAATCACAATAAAGTGCCATAATACACATTAATAAACAGAATAAATATGGCTCATACATGAGATTTTGGGTCATATAAAACAGAATCAAGAGGCAGTATAGAATCAAATGCGACTATTAGAGCAGAATAAAATATTGTGCCTAATAAAAACTTAAAAGCAGTTTACACTCTGAAATCACAGGTTCTGGTTTAGCATTCTGTGACAAAGACGATGCTGTGAGAAGGTTGAGAAGGATCAGTTATGATGCTAAGACCTCTGCTTTTGAAGAATTTGAAGGATTTCATGGCTGCTGAGGTCAGAAGTCTTTACTCTGAAGTTAAATATGACAGTTTAACCATCCTTTTATTGTATTGCACAGTTGTTCAACACTGGTACCTTGTCTGGTCCAAAAGCTTTCTAGCCTGTGCACCATCCTGTGGTTGGTGGCCTCAAAGAGTAAAAGGTGCTGAGGTAGGTATCTGGTAGGGCGGGGTCATTAAGGCCTAAGTGTACAGTGGGCCTGTTATGGGTAAAATGATTTGACAATTCTTTCCTGCTGCCCTGATGTCGAGGAGCAGGAGGCAAACACTTGCCAACTGCTCCTCGATATTGACCTTCAAAGTAAACGTTGTGCCTTATTGCTGCAGCCAACACATTACCGAAAGCTCAATTTTTACTTTGAAAGTCAAGTTTCTACTTCTCCAGGTTGTGTTGCAACTTCTTCAAGTTTCACTATGACTCAAAGAATAGTTATCACATGTTTGCAGACAAATCGATATCTTCCATGTAAATAACAGGCAACCTGCTAACAACCAACCAGCACCGAATACCTCTTTGCAACCAATATCATCAATTATTATTACCAATATAATTCTGGAATACACATTTTTCCCTGCGACTGGAGATTTTCAGGTACTCACTGACTGGTTTCTATGCTGCCATGACTTTGGCTTTTCAGCTTCACAGCAAATGTCATCAACCTGCAACAACCACTTGCCAACCACTCAGAAGGGAATCATTTCCCTCGTGAGCAGAGGTTGTCAGATGCTCACTTTTATATACAAAATCCTGCAAACATGAGCAAAAGGATTAAATAAACCTTCTGCTCTAGGCAATGAATTACAACATGCGACTTTACCCGAGCTCCTGTCAAGCCCGACTCTCCATTGCGTCCTGGATCTCCAGATAAACCTTTGGCGCCTGAAGATCCTGGCAGCCCTCTCTCACCCTGGGCTCCCTGTTCAGTGAAAGTGTGAAATATTCAAAAATCACAGAAATGAATGTGACGAACCTGATGGCGAATTTGAGTCATGAATACTCACCTTTGGGCCTGGTAAACCGTCAGCACCAGGGAAACCCCTATTTCCTGGTGGTCCCTATAACAAAGAAAAAGAAAGCTTTAGTCTGTCTTGTTTGCAGCGTGTAGTTTTGAGTTAAAAAGGAATACATTAAATATATTATACATGACTGGACTGTGAATATTCTTGATGGACTCACTGTCTCTCCTGGGGATCCTGGAGGCCCGATGGATCCAGCATCACCTCGGGGTCCACGCTTTCCATCTTCTCCCATGGGGCCTAAGGGACCTGGTGCACCATGGTCACCCTAACATAAATTCATACCCACTGAATCAGTTGACAAATCCTTAACCTAACGACCAAAATAACATCTAAGATGAACTTTTAGGGTCTTTATTTTTGGGTAGCTTTGGTCTTACCCGCTCTCCCTTCAATCCAGCCTCTCCCTTGAATCCAGGAGCTCCAACATCACCCTGAAGAAGAGTTTAAAACAGATATTTTAAAATAGAGAAATGAAGACTCACATGACAGGGAGAGAGAAAATTAAATAAAATGAGAGCTCATACCAGTTGGCCTTTTGCTCCAAGAGCTCCTGTTGAACCCTGGGGGCCGGGGGGGCCAGGGGGACCAACCATACCAGGTGGACCCTGGAGACCGGCTATACCCTGGTCAGGTGACAGAGCAGCAATAGATTAAATAAAGACCTTTATTGTAACACATTTGTAGACAAAGATCAGCTGGTTAAAGAGCTTTGCTGCAATCACTTACCGCTGAGCCGCGGGGACCCAGAGCTCCGTCCTGTCCTGACGCGCCCTGTTCAAAAACGAAAACATTAACTGGGAATGGTGGTAATGTGAGGCCAGAATGGGTCTACAGCTATTTTAGCAACAAGAATGATAAAGTACAACACCTGCTGTCCGATGGGTCCAGGTGGCCCGACACGCCCAACGTCGCCCCTTGGCCCCTGCTGTCCCAGACTTCCTCTGACCCCTGTCGGTCCCGCTTCACCCTACACCAGCAGGTACATTCAGGAAATATTAAAGGACTTCTCGGGTGACTTCAGTGACTCAGAAACATCCGTCACTTAGATACTAATCAAAGTGTGTCTGAGAATGAAAACAGACTCCTTACAATTCAAGCGTCAAATAATCTCACCTTCATTCCAGGGTTACCGGGAAATCCTGGTATACCGGGGATTCCTATTGGCCCCTGTGGTTAAAGGAAAGTATGTTTAATACTTAAGAAAAATCAAATCTGATATTTTGTTGACAATCTGGGTGAATGGTGCTTCAAAAATAAACAAATGGGCTACTAAGAACAACTAGAGGATAAAATGTAGTTGTTGTGGATGTTTTTGTGTTGTGTGTCGGTTTCTGTTTGGTTTTCACTGTTGTTCTAGCAGCTAAAGGTTTTTTTTATGCTGTACTGCAGTCACACTGAGGATAACAGTGGTTGGAGACGGCAGAACAACCAAAATTATTATGATCGAGAGCAACGAAGCTGTGATATTTTTGCTGGTTCAAAGACAGGGACTGGGTCTGTGAGAGCCCAGGTAAGTAACTCTGAGTTTTGTGTTACAGATAGCCTGATTCGATTAAGCTCAATCAACTCCAACTATCCAACATTTACCATGGCAACAGGTAAAAAAAACTAGCGGGACCTCCATTTTAATCCAGTGGAGCAAGAAATAAGAAGAAAAAAAAACACATCCCCAAGTTAATTCTTCCTAAACAGATACAGCTGGATGTCAATACAATTTTGCTTTGAATTACTAATTATTCAGACTGTCCACATGTACACCAGTGTTTTTCCCACTCATCTTGATGTTCTTTCCATCGGTAAATGGGATTTAGGTCACTGAAAACTGAGCTTCTTAAAAAAAGACAACTATGTGTTTATGTGTGGACCAACAAAATAGATTTTGTCTCACAACAAAGTTTGCACCGTGTTATTGTTTGTTGGCTCCTGATAGGTTAACATTTCTTGGGCTATATCGCCACCTGTTGGTTTGCCATGCTCTTGACAGGGCATGACCATTTTTAATTTGGATATTTTTTCCAAACATGGCCTCAACTTTAAGTTGACAGGGACAAAATGACTGAAGATAAAAACATCTCCAAATGCTGAAATGCTGTCAGAACACATTCAGACTCTTGATAATTTAAATTAAATTTTGTTTAATTTTCTCAATTTTCATTTAAATATTCAGGTTAACGTGAACAAAATTACAACACGACAAATATTAGCCACTGATTAGTGTTTTATGATAAATGGACTGGTTCTTATATAGTGTTGTTCTACTCTAACTGAGCACTCAAAGCACTTTATACAACTTGCCTCATTTACCCATTCACACCCACTCACACAAGCACTTTTTCTACATAAGTGCTCTCTATCTTTGAGGTTAGTATCTTGTCCAAGGATATTTTGCAACCATATCAGAGCAGCCAGGGATCGAACCACCAACCCGATGTTTTCACTTTTAACAACAAACATTTGGATTTAAATACATCTTATTTTAACTTTGTGGATTTGATTTGAGGATTTATATTTAACGTTAAACACCACATATGGCTGTAAATGTGGTAATAAAAAATGTGCAGTTTAAAACTTATCGAACAGATGAATTAATAATAAACCCACATTGTCCATTGATTGAGTTTCTGTCCTTTCATTGATGACGGACTGATTATAAAGACGCTTTGGCTCAGAGTTTCCTTCTTCCTGTATTGGTGTTATAGAGTTTTGGAGGTTTTTTGGAGAACTTCCCTGTTCTGGTGTGAGTTTGGTTTGGTTTTCTCTTGTTGAGTGTTTCGGTACTCTTGTCTTGTCCCCCTTTGCTTTTATCTGCTACCTGAGTTACTTTTCTTCTGTTTCCTTGTGTTTTTGTTTCTTCTTTCCTTTTAGGACTTCAGTTTGTTTGTTTTTTTTACTTACATCGGCCATCAAATTTTGCTCTTTCATCCTGCGATTGGAAACAGTATTTTTCTACTAAACCAATTAAATTAACTAACCTAAAGGTTTTTTTTTTTAATAATGAGTAATATCATATATCCAGTATTTTGTCCTACGTGGTTTTTGTTCAGTCAAAACATGCAAATTAAAGATATTAACTTCTGCTTTCTCTATTTTCTGACGTGCTAGACACTAAAACAAGAAGCATGTTAGAGGATTAAAATTATATTTTTATGTTTTGAAATAATCTCAGGGTCCGAAAGGTGGTGTGTCCCTCGGTGTGGTCAGAAGTGTTGGAAAAAGTAGATTTAGTAGATCTTACCAGAGGACCTGGTTTACCAACATGGCCGGGTGTGCCACGTTTACCCTAAGAGAAAAACACAGATTAAGATAAATAACTTAATGTGGAAACATATCTTTGCATTTTTTTTCCTTTTCTTGTCATGTGGCTCAATTATTTGTCTCATACCACAGAGCCGGTCGTTCCGGCTCGGCCTCTTTCTCCCTGCATCCCAGGTGGTCCCTGAAACCAAAGATGGAGTCAGTATCTCTGCAGCAGACTAATACTCTCTCTTTTTAACTGTGTTTTTTAACTTACCACTGGACCAGGAGCTCCCATTGCACCAGGAGTACCAGAAGCACCCTGCAAATCATAGACACCGAGCAGTTATGCACAGATTGTGCAGCACATGTGACCGAAACAACCTTTCAAACGTGGAAGCAAGTGATGAAATTTCTGGAGTTTGATTTTGGAGTTAATTTAAAAATCCTGTTTTCAAAGATCAGGTTTCCGTGTCTCATTTTCTTTGTCTCATTCTGAAACTAAAACATGAGATAAATGCAATGAAGTGTTTGTTATAAAAATGTTATGTAAAATAGTGTGATTCCAGTTCAGCTGCTTGTAGTAGAGGCAACAACAATTCGCACAAATTAAATAGATTAGCGTTCTCCTTATCCATACTGACTGTTTTTTCTCTAGTTTAGCCTTTTTTGTGTGTGTTCTTGACACTGCTGTGTGTACCAGAAACGGGCCGTTACACAAGTGAGGAGAGTTTGGTGTAGAAGGACAGAGCATCGAGCAGGAGGAAAGATATCTACTCCTGAGGAACAGAAGGAGCATCACATGTGCCCCACAAAATGACCCACATCGGGCTATTCATGGATGTTTCTGACAAAATGTGTCAGGAACAGACTTCAAGAGGTTGGCATGAGGTCAAAGAGTCCATTGATGTTACGTAACCCTCATGCCACATGCTTAGGTCCCACTAAAGGCTGTTGGGACCTCATGCTAGGTCCCAACAGCCTTTAGTGGGGCCTGCAATCACAGCCCAACGCTGTGCAGCAACAACAGAACTGGCAGGGCCATCACTGGTGCCCTGTTCTCTTCACTGATATGAGCAGGTGTGTCAGACGTATCAGAATCGTTGGCAAATGTTATACTTTATTTTTAAGTACCACCACCAGCAGCGTGCCTGCCAATTCTGCTGTTCTGAGACAAATGTCAATCAGGCTGCACAATGGCTCAGGATGGTTTCTGCTTCCTAACTGGAAAAACTGACTTCCATAAAGTTTAACCTCCCTCACAGAACAGAACATTGGTCATACGTGCTCTTTGCTTCAACGGGTCAATGGTAATTTCATCTAAACATCTTTTTACCACCTTGATAGCACAAAGATGCATACAAGTGTACATCTGGGCATTCAACACTAATCCAGTGCCAAATGAGTGCCGTGTGATTCAGTGAATTTGATATATTTACATACATTAGGGCCACTTTAGCCTCTCTGTTTCATCTCTCAGGTGATTGAGATGTAGCTGTCTAACTAAAAGTGTCTCTGTTTAAAGCTTAAGCACATAGACATTTACAGTCCCTGGAATCACCAGCTAACTTCACAAGCTTGTATTTGGACACCGTCGAACCATTAAATAATTTTTCTTTAGATAATTTAAAGCAACTGCACTGAATATTGTTCCTTTCAGACTTAAACTATAATTCCTACTATTCTCTCAAAAGTGAGAGTTAGCTACCTTCGCTCCAGCTGCTCCAGCCTCGCCTCTTGGTCCAACAAGTCCACTGTGTCCCTGTTGTAGAGGTTTAAATTCACAGACTGGTTAGTTCTTGATATTTCATACATGAAAACTAATGAGTAATAATGAGGAAAAAGGACTTACTTTGTGCCCTCTCAGTCCTGGATTACCTGGAAGTCCTGGGAATCCTCTTGCACCCTGTATTTAAAAGTAATCACATCATTCCTGATCGTGTTTTCGCTCACTGTCTCTCAGATTAGAGTAGGTTATTGTATCACTATTATCATGACAATAGTAGGATTAAATATTTTTTGGCATGACAACTGGTTACCGCTGATCCTGGGTATCCTGGTTCTCCGGTTGCTCCTGCAGGTCCAGATTGTCCCTGGAAAAGACCATCAGGTGGTTATGGAATAATTACAGATAAAAGAAGAATCCTCATCAGTATCTGTTACATGACTCACATCAAGTCCAGGTTTTCCTGGTGGCCCATCAGGTCCTCGATGACCCGGCTCCCCCTGCAGACACACACGTACAGTCACATTTAAATTTCACTCTTTAACATGTAAAGCAGCATTAGAGTTAATCCAAGATGAAGAAACGACTGTACCATCAGTCCTGGATCTCCAGCTTCTCCAGGAATTCCTTGACCACCAGCAGGACCCTGAGCAGGAAAATTAAAGGTCACATTTTTAGGCCCACTTCCTACAAAGTAAAACTAATATTTGGCTCTAAAACTTCATTAGAGATAAAGACTCACTGGTGGTCCAGACGGTCCTGGAAGTCCTCGTGATCCTGCTTCACCCTGAAATGGCAAACGATTATGCACTGCATTTTGAACTCTTCAAGCTTCCGGACTTTGCATATGTAAAATATGCAGTTTAAAAGTGCTCACCCTGGATCCTGTTAGCATTGCAGATGGACCCGACTTCTCGCTAAAACCCGAAGCCATCTGTGTCACCAGGTTACCCTACCAGGAAGAGGTTGATCCAAAATTAATCATTCATGGAGAAAATTTGATTTGTTTGTTTTTTTTCTTATGAAATTTGCATTAACTAATTAAAAGAAGTTGGAGAGCAGCTCACCCCAGGGTGCGAGGGATGCCCAGGTGGTCCCGGTTCTCCTGGATTTCCTGGTATACCGGGCTCACCATCAAATCCTGGAGGCCCTGGGAAACCCTGCAATTTGCATAGGTTAATGAGTGGCACCCAGAAGGTACTGACTGGTTACATGACCAGAAGCTTAATTCTGACATTTTGTTCGCAGTTTATGATTTTACTACAGTTATCCACATGTGAATAATGTGTAAATGTCAACGAGAGGGTGTGGTATCAGATTCGCTGCATCTGCTTGAGGACTTTGAGGGCCTTGAGGTGCTTAATGCACCTTTATACTTGAAAAACTAAGAACCCCCCAGCGTTCAGTAGCTGGCAGCTACTGAACACTGTTAGCAGCAACAACTTGACAAAATTATTTCCTGTGGGGCTTTATCAGTCTCTCACACTGTGGTGGAGGAGTATTGGTCCACGCTTGAGATTTTCATTGAGATTTTCGGTTGTTCATTTATGCACAGCTCTCTTAAGGTCCCATCACAGTATTTTAACTGGATTGAGGTCTGGACGTGGACTGGACCACTGCAGCACTTTGATTCCTTTCTTTTTCACTCATTCTGTTGTAGATTTGCTGCTGTGCTGTTAAGGTCAAGCTTTATCTGTCTTTTGTGGCTTGCTCAGATGCAGCTTTGCAAACCTAAACTGTGCTGGCATGTTTTTTTTTAGAGAGAAGAGGCATTTTCCTGGAAACCTCTCCAAACAACCTATAACAGAGGCCTACAGAGCCTGACATGTAGCTCTTGGGTTGTTGCCTCATTTTTGAACCTGCTAAGGATCTGATGACTTTTATTACATCCTGATAAGCAAAACACTACAATCTTTACCATGACTGGCTATTTTATGCTACACTATTGAATGTTCATATTAAATATGGGATAAGCTTTAAAACGTGTCTAAAGTAATACATGATTTCCAATGTTGTTTATATCTTTATCAGTATCTGGCATCAGCCTGTCATCAACTTATTTGTATGTTAAACTGCTAAAGACTCACTAGCTCACAAGCACACTGTGCTGCCCCTCTACAGCTGTCCTGAAGTCAGCCAATCATAAGAAACTGACTAAAAGGAGGTGGACCTAAAGCTGGGCATACACTGTGCAATTTTTTCAGTCGCGTTATTCAGCTTCTGCTCAAACTGCACGATTGACTCGCAGGGGTTAGAAGTTCATAGGTCACGATGCAGGGTCTCACACACCGATGCTCTGATGCGACCTGAGTGCTCACCGTAAAATGAAGGTTATAACAGAAATTCTGTCGCTCGCTCTCCCTCTCCGTCTTTCACTCACACAGACACGCACACCACCACCATCAACTTTGCTAAATTGCAAATGAAAAACATGATCAGGCAGCTGTGATTGAGCAGCAGTGTACATCCAACTATTTTCACGGTTGTTGTGGTCTTGACAATTTTGTGAGGCCTCATTGAAAAGGCTTGGATGAGCTTGCCATAGTTCTACAAGTTGTGCCTCCATCGCTTGTGTCCAGATCACACGCTGCACTGCCGTGCTGCGCCGTCTTTTTCGCTGACATTTGTGTTTGCGCGTGCGCAGTGTGAGAAGCTGCGGTGACAGTCTCACGATGGTCGTGAGGTGTTAATCGCTTCTCGTTACCCCACGTATACTACACGATGCACGACCAGTAGCGTTTTTTGATACGGGCGACACGGGCGGTTGCCCGGGCAGCATCGTGGTGGGGGGCAGCATTATGGGCATCGGCAAAAAAAAAAAAAAAAATGCTCGTACTCAAGCTGCCCCGACATCAGCCAGCGCATATTGGGAATGGCATAGGCACCGATCGGTTTTCTATCGCCCATTTGCTGGGAGTAAGGGCGCCCTCCGTTTGCGAGGTGCGCCTGCTGCTTGCAGCACAGGGAGGAGAGGGCGGGGGATTCTCTGGCTGGCTGGAGCAGCATCTAATAACCAACTCGCAAAATAAAAACATAACAACAAACACGAAAACACCAGACATTATAATACAGACTTATAATTTGCACCAATGTTTTTTCGAAATTCTATACGCTAAAAGTGAGCGCGAGAGCCCTCGGTGAGCCTGCTCGCTGCCGAAGTCAAAGTAAACTTTATTGTGATCTCTGCTACATACAGTCCAGTATACAGAGAGACGAGACGACGAGGCTCCAGTTACAGCAGTGCAAGTAAACAAACAATAAATATAAGAAGAGTAAGAAAATAAATATGCACTTTAGGACTCGGGGTAAAGGGATCAATAACAATTTAAAATTTATATTTTATATTTTGATGATTTAATGTCTCACACACAACCCGTGGAAAGGGGTTCATAATGTTGTAAATCCAAGCCCATTATGTATTCATGATTTGAATCCTGGGTTGTGTGAAATCCCAGAAATACACCTTAGATAAAGTGAATCTGTGAACCAGGGTGTACGTCTATTAGGTTATGTTGTGATCCTCGAGTTGGGGGATTTGTGTTCATTCTGGAGTCCAAAATTAAAACCAATGGAAGATGGACAAGAAAAGTCTGTGAAGGTTCTCAGTCATCCAGGTCATCGTAGTCAAAGGACTATGGACAAGAAAAGTTCAAAGCCATCAGGTGCTCAGTTTAGAAAAAATAGAAAAGAAGAGGAGGAGAAACGAGTAAAAGATACAGGTAAGCAGATGTGTCATTGGATAATGGCAGGTCATCCTGAAACAATCAAAATCAGAATCAGAATACTTTATTAATCTCTAATGATGTGGATTACAGTTGCTCCAAGAAGAAATGGTAAAAATAGTAACAGTAACAGACTAAACTCCAAACAATACATTATGTTACAGATTTTAATATTAATTAGTCATTGTCAATTTGTCCTGTCCTCATTGTATGACGAATTATGATGGCTGTTTGGTAGCCGTTTGCATACAATGCATACTCTCCCTCTCTTCATGTGTGTGTGTGTGTGTGTGTCTCTCTGGTGAATTTCGACAACAGTTTTATGTTAATGTACAATCCTTAATATGTTTTATGTGTGTGTGTGCGTGTGTGCGCGGGGGGGGGGGGGGGGGGGGGCGAGGGAGTGTTTGCCCGGGGCGCCAAAAAGGCTAGGACCGCCACTGTGCACAACACATGATAAAGGCCAAAATTGGGCCGATCACCAAAACAGTCGCACGACTCAAAAATCGGCTCAAAATGGGGCAAAAAAAATCGCACAGTGTAAGCCCAGCATTAAAGAGGCAGCACCTAAAAAACATCTTGTTTAACATGTTGATGAACTGCGGGCTGCAGTTGAAGTTGCATTGTAGCATTCTCACCAAAACAAACAAACAGATTTTTAGTTATGATGTTGTGTTTAAATTAAACTATCCAGCAATTAAACATTAACTGTGGTAGTATAACAGTTGCAGGAGCTATTTTCTTTCATCGTGAACATCACCTATTAACTCCACCAGTTCCCTGGGTATTGGTTTCAACTTACCCGTCTGCCTTTAAAGCCTCTTGGTCCAGGGCTTCCCTGAGCCCCTGGAGGACCCTGAGCAAAGAGAACAAGCCATAAGAGCACTGAAACATTGGTCACTGTCTAATTACTGGAATAATCATGCAGTGAAAATAGTATACACTGTAAAATATATATATATATATATAAAAGTATTTTACTGTGTATTTTACAGTTCTGTACTGTACTTCTAGAATATCATTAAATTAACATAGACTGTGATTTTACATTTCAAATGTAAATTAACGTAAAATCACTGTAAATGTCATGAAACATAGTTTTCTTGTTTTTTTAAATGTATTTGTCTGTACATATGCATATTTAGATTGTTAAAATACACTCACAAATGTATCATAATTTCACAAATATTTGTCCGTTATTTGAAAGATTGAACTGTTAAATTCAAATGTAATGCTATGGAAAAATATATAAAATGATTCTAATAAACTTTTTTTTACATCAAATAATAATTATTATTATTGTTGTTTAGAGCGATTGTGGCTCAAGAGTTGGCAGTTCGGCTTGTAATCAGAAGGTTGCCGGTTCAAGCCCCGGCTCGGACACTCTCGGTCATTTGTCCTTGGGCAAGACACTTCACCTACCACCTACTGGTGATGGCCAGAGGGGAATTATAAAGTGGAATTGTAAAGCGCTTTGAGGGTCTCAAAAAGCGCTATATGAATGCAATCCATTATTATTTAAACCAACTGTTAACTGTATATTTCTGTACATTTAAGTATTATTATTCATATTGCCACATTCATTGATCTTGTTTATGGGTAAGTTCATTGTTTAATCACCTTAAAATGTTCCTAATTTAATGTTTAAAAGCACTTGAAAAAGGCAAAATCGCATGTAAAATTAGGGCAACAAACTGTATTGTCATTACTGGAAATAAAGAAAGTTATTTTCTGTTATTTTATGGTATTATTTTGGTGCCCCAGCTGCCGGAATATTACTTTTTTCTTAGGATTTATTTTTATTTTTATGGTGTACATGAAAGCATTTGTCCTGGTAATTGTAATAACAAATGCTGGTATTACATTTTGCTGCCCTCTACTGTGACTCCACTTATCATGTGTAATACTGTGACAGCAAACAGAAAGATAACAAGGACAGAGAGGGGGATGAAAGAAAGAAAAAAGCTCACCGAGGGTCCTGAAGGTCCAGGAATCCCCACCACCTTCACAACACAAGAAAAATTAAGTTCATTAAATGAATTATTAAGACCTCTATCTAGTCATAATTAATTAAAAAAGTTAAATTTATATGCAAAGTGCACTAACGCCTAACTTTTTCTTTTTACTTACATATGGGATGTCTCCTGGTTCACCCTTTTGCCCCTAAAAATAAAGCCAAGCAACACTTTTTAGTGACAATGTTCACAATTTAATATATTTTTCTTAACTGACTGTATGACTTACCTTGAGGCCCATAATTTCTTGGGAAAAAAAGAGAAAAAAATATTTTCATTTATTTTATTTTTCACAATTTATGTAGTAAATCTTACCCTTTAAAGCACTTCAAAAACATTAAAATAAAGATAAGACATAAAATAAAGTATCTAAGTTTTATAAGGGATGTAAATCTAACACAAAGTGACCATCTCTCTTCTGGATGCAGGTAAATCTGTCTCACCTATCATCCTGCTGGCACTTGCGAAGTTGTCGCACACAGGGCAGCACTCTCCCGCGGGTGTGACAGCCTTCTCACAGTTTGACAGGACCTCGCACTGTATCTCATCACAGACAGTGACGCCGTTGTCACAGACGCACACGCGACAAGGTTCGGGTTTCCAGATGTCATTGTGACGGTAGACCTCCCCATTGACATTGCAGTTTTCCTCCTTCTTCTCATCTGCAGCTGCAAGAAAAAACCCCAAAATGGCTCAAACAGATGGACAGACAACCAGGAATTCTTACACATTCTTGGGAGCAACAAACAACCGTGATCTCCTTTCCTTCCCCTGTACACAAAGCTCACCCAGGAACTCAAAGAAAACAAGCTTTCAAAGTAAAACAGACGAAATGATGAAAGTAGGCATGAATGCTAACACTAACCAGACATACAAGACAAAGAAACAAAAGAGACAAAGTCATAAACAATACATCATCATAACAGCATTTGCTTTTTTACATTATGAATTAGAAAATTTTAAAAATTCGATTTTTCCTTTTATAACATACTCATTGTTGTGGTATGGACTGAAGTTTCATTTACAGACAGGGGCGTCACCAAGGGGGGGTCTGGGGGGGCACTGGCCACCCCCAGCAAGACTGCAAAATATTAGTAATAATTTCAATAAATGTGAACACAATAGAGAGGAAGAATCATTAAAGTGCTGGTTGGGACTGCCAATCAATCAGTCAGTCAATAAATTAAAACAGATAATTATGGATTTAAAAATGTTTTCAGTGATGTCAACTTTAATAGCAGGAAATTAACTAGACATATAATTCTTTTCTATCTCTCTGTTCTATAGGTTACTTATTTTATTTATAGGTTAGGTTACTTATTTTTCAAGTAACCTATATTTGACAACAGATGTGCCAACCCAATATTTTTACTGGCCCTCATATGGCCGCCGCTATGAAAAAATTCTGGAGCCACCCCTCTTCACAGAGCACCCTTGTAGTTTCACTCATCACATTTTAAACAAGTTTTTAAACGAGTTTTTGTTGTTTTGTTTTTTTTCAGGCTAATTTCAGCTAATCAACACATATTTGATCAAAAACTTGTTGCGGGGGGACCAGCAACAAATTTCTGCCCTGGGGCCTCATTAAAGGCTAGTCCGGCCCTGGATCAACCATAAAATAAAATATATTTTCAATCACATAAAATGTGAACTTTTTACCTGTTGCGAGGTCTGTACTGGGAATCAATGTTGAAGCTGCAGTCAAGCACACAGGGCAACACTCGCCCTCTGGGGTCACCGTTTTTTGGCAGTCACCGAGGTCCTCGCAAACCACGTCCTCACACATGGCGGTCCCCTTATTGCACACACACACCCGACATGGCTCCGGGCTCCACATGTCATTGTCGGCATAGACTTTTCCATTTTCTGTGCAGGTGTCTTCATGAAAGAGAAACTCAGTTAGTATGTGCTGCAACGGGCTGTCACTGGATTTTAAAAAAGGATCTACTTTTTAATGGAAATTCCCACAACTTTGCAAATTTACTGGAAAACACACATTTTAAAAATAAAACATACTCATTTATGAATCCATACTGTTGGGTTCCTTCAAAAATACAGTCAAAAAATGTAAAGTATGTGTGTTTTCTAGTCCTTAAAATACCAGCATCTTACTCTAACATGCATGAATCTCACGACCATGCCCACAATCATCCTTCTGGTGCATCATTAAGCCGAACTTTGTGCTTAGAGCAGCAGAAATACATCATCACAGGTGCATGTAAAGAAATTACAAAAAAAGCATTAAACATGACAAAGAAGATGTTGATTTCCCAGAGGAATACACCTTATTTGTTGAATAAGTTACTTTCTCAGCTTGTTTTTTTGTTTTTGTTTTTGTTTTTTTTGGGGGGGGGGGGGGGGTGGCAGTAAAACTGGTCGCAGCTCCATTATTTCTTCTAAGAAACACAAAAGAATGAAGCTACCTTTTTTTATTGCACACATTTAGTTGAGAGAAGTGAACTTATCTGGCAAAACGTTCATGTATTCCTTTTGCAAACTGAAAGGGAAACTCGGTACAGGTTCAAGAACAACATTTCACAGTGGTGTGCAGACGACGGAGCTTGAAAAGGAGGGCATCGGGCTGTAAGAGAGAGCAGAGTACCACTGACGCCGGGACAAATGTGCAGGTTTCATTCCAGTTTTACCAGTTTGAGTGACTGAGCACACGGGACAGCACTCGCCCTCTGGGATCTCTGCGGTCTGGCAGTCACTTATATCCTCACACACCATGTCCTCACAAACCACCGTCCCCATTTCACACAAACAGACTCGACACGGCTCTGGGCTCCATATCTGATTGTTGGAGTAGAGTTTGCCATCCGCTGTACAGGAATCTTTATGACAAAGAACAGCAGCTGACTTCAGTATTATTTTCTGTGTCAGCTGTATATAATATAGTAGCTAAAAGATCATTAAAGCATCATTGTGGATTAGTAGTTTATGGGTTTGCACTTTTGCTCTGCCAGTTTTACTGAAGAAAGCAATATGATCTCCCCCTGCTGGTAAAGCAACTTCTGCCTGTGTGTCCATTTCAGTTTTTGGAGAGGCAAAGCATGAAATGTACACAGTGGACTGGTGTGTCTATTTTGCCCTGTTACTGGGTTGCAACACAGATGGAGCCACGAGGGAAACTTAAAATGCCATTACAGAGGACCAGTTAAACTCATTCCCAGCTTTCTACTTTCACTCTGTGACACCATCAGACTAACTTTCTGTGTCACAGTTCATAAAGAGTTTTATTTATCTCATACTGGCCCGTTATGTAGCCCCTCATTTCATTTTACTGCCTTTTACTGATCCCACCTTAAATGGCCACTTACTTCTGATTGGACAACTTCTGGGAAAACAGCCAAGGGGCAGCACCCAATGATTATGAGCAACTTCCTACTACTTCCTGTACTTTGTCAAGACAAGTCTGCTCATTGATAAAGTAGAATACTTTTGGTAACTAACTAGTCAGAGCAAGAAAACTGAGTGATTACTCAAAGTAATCACATATTATTTGAAGTCTTGATAATTTTTAATATGAATGTATGCCGCAGTATTTTAAGAAAAAGCACAAAAATTCTCCTTAAGTGTATGGAATAATTATGATTAATTCAAACAGTTTGAAATGGGAACTTAACTGTGTTTTACTGACCCTCCATCGACCCCAACCACCTCCTTCTATGTGCATAATCACTGTAACTTTGTTAACTCAGTTCCACCTTTGCCCCCATCATAATTACTTGATTCACAGTCTCTGTCTTCCACTCAATATCACTGCATTCCCATAAGCACTAGCTCTGCTCTGTGTTTGGGGCTAATTCTCACAGGTCAGCATGCTAACACTTGTTACACTTACTGAAAGTTAGCAAACAGACATTTTTTTTTAAATAAAATCCCTTTTAAAACATTCTTTGTTTTAATCTCATTTGGCCCAGACTTTATCTCACTACTGATGGACTCTCCTTCTAGAAAAACCTCAAGCTACCTGTTAGCAATAAAACATTTTTTACCAAATTACTTAATAAATTGATGAAGTACTTCTGGACTTCCTTTGACTTCTTGATACGCATTTATGCAGTTCGGGTGAGGTGATACCTTAAGACGTTTTACATGTATTTCTTTGTTCTTTTTCAGTTATTAAGTTCTTTCAATCATATGACCTCTATCTTCTTTCGGGCATATGACCCTGTAGCATTAAGTGAATAAGGTCCCAGTCACACAGCCCTACAGACTGGTCATTGACCATTGGTCATCTACTGGTCATGATGGGGAATATTGTATTCTCCGACTGGCTGATGAAAAACTCATTGTGACTAGTTTGGTTGTTGGCAGTTTGGGATTTGTCTGCAGAGACTAGCTAATCCTGGAGTAGATGTAAAATTGTGAAAAGTTGCACACAAACGGAGACAATTCACCGTCAAAGTAAAAGTTGTGCCTTTTTTTAGTTTCTCTACTTTTCAGCAAGTAGTCAACAATTGGTTGTAGTCAACTTTGAATCTTCCATGCAAACTTGAGGCTGATAACATCGAAAGCAATTGTAACTAGGTTTTTGGTGTTGCTGATTTCAATTAATGACTGCCATCCAGCAAGGTGAGGAAATACACATTTTTCTGGTGGCAGTATCCTGTCCATCAATAGTAAAATAAGTTAACTGTAGTTAAAAAAAAAACAAAACAACAGAAGCAAATGTGGGTGCCTTATCTTGCATTCTACCTGAAGGCCACAAGATTGGGGAAAAAAATAGATTGACTGCAGTGCTTTACTGCTCACTCATTGGTTAACAACTTGCTAATAACAAGTTTTGACATATTTGGTTATTCACAACCAAGATAGCAATGGTGGAAACAGGACGTCAACAACCAGCGAGTGACGTCACAGAGGCAACGTCCATCTTTTATATTGGTTTTGATCATAACCAATACAGAGGAAAACTCAAGCAATACTTAGAGGACCTCTATGACTTTGTGTCTCTGTAGTGCTGTGAAGATGTGCTGTAGTAAATAAAAAGGGCCATAAAGTCGTGATTCGCAGCACACAGGACAAATCACACTTGTTATAAGAATACCACAGGTAATAAAAAGTGGGAAAGCAGTGTGGATATTTATGGAACAGACATCCCAGTGTTTGAATCTGTCCAACATGAAGCTCAGAATATTTATTACCAGTTTTATTGTCCGTGTTCGGAGGCTGTTGCGAGGCTTCTGAGCACACAGGGCAGCACTCGCCCTGAGGCGCCTCAGTTGTCTCACAGTCACCTAGCTCTTCACACACCACCTCCTCACACACCACAGTCCCCGTGTCACACACACAGACTCGACACGGCTCTGGGCTCCATATCTGATTGTTGGAGTAGGTCGTGCCATTTTCTGTGCAGGTATCTTCATGAGACAGAACAGCAGCCGCATGAGTATCGTGGGTGAGTCCCTTTCAGCCCATACGTCATTGTGAGGGTTTCATCAATGAGACACAGTTTTTGCCATCTCTAGTAAGTCAGGAATCCAATGTAATGGTTGCTAGCAGATTTCCGCAGTTTCCTGTAGTTTGCAAGCAAGACAATGACTTGTCTGCACTTGCTAACTACTGGCTAAATTGCAGTTACATTTTAAAAATGTAAATGGCGAACAATCACCTTCAAAGTAAAGGTTGTTTCAAAACTTTTACTTTGAAGGTGAACGCTCTTCAGTTTTATTGCCACTCATTCCCAAGTTGGCCAGTGATTGCAGATGAGTTGTTGCTTCCCATGAAAACTGCTATCGATCAAGGCAATCACAAGGAGTTTTCTGGTGCAGCAGCCTCTTTGTGACCGATTTCATGGCAATTGCCAGCAGCCTTCACCATCCACTCGACAACTACATCCATTCATCCCTTCATCTATTAAATATAGCTTATCCAGTTAACTCATCTGGAGGGAAAGACAGAATAGATCCCAGCCCAATCAAGTGATATAATCTCTCCAGCATGTCCTAGGTCTGCCTCTGGGCCTCCTCCTGGTAGGATATACCTGGAATATGTCAACTAGGAGACGAGGCAGGATGTTGGAGGCATCCTGGTTCCTGCCCGAACCACCTCAACTGGATCCCTTCAATGTAGAGAAGCAGTGCTTCTACTCCGAGCCCCTCCCAAATGATGGAGCTCCTAAACCTATCTCTAAGGGAGAGGCCAGCCACTTGTATCCCTGACCTCATTCTTTCATTCACTACCCAGAGGTCATGACTACTGCTGAGGGTACAGACTTAGATTGATGGTAAATCAAAAGCTTTGCTTTTATGCCAGCAGCTTTGTTATCATATCCCCAGCTGTATACAAAAACACATTGTACTGAAAACCTCACAATGACCAGCTGAAAGGGAGCTGCAGGTGGATTATATCCCCATACTGAAGGTAGAGCTGCAGTGGTTTACCTGCTTTAGGTTCTGTCGTGTGAGTTGAGCACACGGGGCAGCACTCGCCCTTTGGAGTCACCGCCATCTGGCAGCCACTCAGCTCCTCACACACCTCGTCCTCACACACTACAGCCCCCGAGTCGCACACACAGACCCGACACAGCTCTGGGCTCCATGTCTCATAGTTGCGGTAGACTTTTCCATTTTCTGTACAGCTGTCTGAGTCAAGCAGAGCAGCAATCAACATCTGGAGAGGTATGTGTGTATTAGTATTCTTTAAATCAACCACAGAGAGAGGGTATTTCTTCTGGAGCAGTAGATCTACAGCAACACAAACCCCGTCTTTAATGTGATGTATATTAATCCAACAGGATGCACCAGCTGCCCTTTAGGTAAGAGTTAATCCATTCAATAGATATGTAAAATGGAGGCAGTGCTGTTTGGGATATAGAATAACTGCACTCTGCAGCACTTTTTAATTTCTCTAAACTGCTGTGTGAAGGTTAATTAAAAATCACCCTACATGGGAGTCAGTTCCATGTAGGGTTGTGGAGAACAGCACCTTATCTACAAGGAAAGATACTACTGTACTGCAGTGTCTTTACTTTTTTTTTCCAATTTAAGGCAGTATAATATCTAAAATAATCAAATTGACATGAGTTCAGTGACCCTACCATGTACTGTAAAACCTCACAGCCTGAACAAGAAATATTCAGTGTCTTTGCTATAAGGTTACAGGAAGAGTCTCTCCTCACTGGTGTGGGAAATACACTAGGAAGACCACACCAACAGGACGAATGATTCACTCACATTTCTTACTAAAAATATATGGATTTTAAAACTTCTTTAGGAGCATGTGGCGTCCAGCAGACTCCAATTTTCTCAACAAAAAGCAGCAGTGAACCCAGCGCACCGTGACTCGCACAGAGCAAAATGCTTGTTACCGTAATCATGATTAAATCCTGTCAAAGCTGTTTAAGTCCTTTATCAAAGCAGCTTTTCAGCAAGTTTCAATCTGAGCAACAGTGATCTTTGAAAGTGCACCCACCCAACGTCAGTTAGTACTGGCCACTTTATTAGGTACACTTTACTAATTACATGGTTGGAGCGCCTTTTTCCTTCAGAGCGCCCTTAATTCCTTGTGCCATAAAAACATTCTTCAGAAATTTTGGTCCACGCTGGCATGACCATATCACGCAGTTGCCGCACATCCATGATGCGATGCCCTCCAAAGGAAATAACTTGTATTGGAATAAAAACTATGTAATGAAATGTCACAAACCTCAAATCATCTCAAACTGGTTTCTTAAAGATGACAATGAGTTAAGTGAACTGTAATGGCCTCTACAGTCACCAGATCTCAAACCAGTAGAGCACCACTGGGGTGTGATGGAACAGGAGATCTCTCAAATCTCTGAAAAATGTTTCCAGCACTTTGTTGACTCTGTGCCATGAAGAAGCAGTTCTGAAGGCAAAAGTATATACGTCTTTTTCCCCTCAGGTCAGTAAAAGTAGAAAACTCTGTGAAGGAAAAATCAATTTAAATGTTGTGCATATTTTAAAACAGCCTGCAGGGGGCGACTGTGGTTGTATAGAAGTCTCAGCTTCCTTAGTAAACTGTTTCCTGATGAGTTTCGGGGTTCAGGTATTCAGGTACTTAGGTCAAACTGAATAAAGCATGAAACTCATTATGGTCTTTAATTAAGTCCGAAAGAGGACAAGCCAGTATATGCTCATTGGCTAACAGAACTTTAACCACACCTCAGTAGCCAATGAGCCAGTGACTATTAGTTTTGTGGTTAGAGCCTGTTCGTTGTGACCGGTTTTAAATGTTCAGCTTGAGGTTTTATGTGATGTCATGGTGCCTTCATCCATCTTTTACATACAGTCTATGGACAGTGCAAACTACAAAGATGTCTTTTACCTTTAAAGTCAGCTAAACATAAATGGGAAAAAAATTGATTTCAAACTGAGACACTTGATCTTATTACCAAGAATCTCCACAAACATCCTTCTCCCTCATGACAGACACTTTTAGGTAAATTGTAGGGATGCACCGATACCGATACTGGTATCGGGTATCGGGACCGATACTGTAAAATGTGGTATCGGTTAACTCGTAAAAGTTAACTGATACCACGAACTGATACTAACTTATTTCATTAATCAGAGGGTGAATTGTCATTTTTGTTGTAGTTTTTTAGATTGGCCACTAGGGGGACATCCCGTGCTAAACAGGCACAGGGTTAGACGAGTGAGACTGGCGGCTCCAGATAAAAAAAGAGAAACTGGAGGCTGCTGTAGCTAGGCTAAACAAAATGTCAGCAGTGTGGACCGGAACAGCCAACTTTACCTCGGGTTTTGGAAAAGCGATGAAAAATGTCAAGAGAAAATCCACGGGCAGTTAAAATAACAGAGGCTCTGACTCATTTTATCGCTCTGGATGACCAGCCAATGCCGGTCGTGGAAAACATAGGATTGCACCGTCTTCTCAGCATACTCGAGCTGCGATATGAAATTCCCAGCCGCCCATACATCAGGGAGATAATGGTGCCAAAACTTTCTAAAGAGGTAAACACAAGCAGTGTGTGCGATGTCAGTCCTTGGTTTAACGGCACAGTGGACTGATGATCCACGGGCAGATGGGGAGTTCGTTCGTCAATGCCAAATACTTTCGTTATTTTGTTCGTTTGTTTATAATATGGACACTCTGCAATAATTTAAAAGTTTATTTTATTCTCAAACCTAATTTGTATTTATTTTATTCCAAACAGAGGTGTTTATTTATTATTCTGAAAGCTCGAGACAGTGCCAATAGTTCAGTGATATTTTTGTTAGATTACAATGTGGAGACTCTGCAATAATTTAAGAGAAGTGCTTATTTTTCACTTGAAATTTTTTTGTGGTCATATTTATTAAGATATTATTTATTATTGGCAGAGAATAAAATAAAACCTGTCTTCCAATTCATTGCATTTGTGTGTGTGTGTGTGTGTGTGTGGTAGAAGTATCGGTTTTTGTACTCGGTATCGGCAAGTACTCAGATCCAAGTATCGGTATCGTATCGGTTTGAAAAAATTGGTATCGTTGCATCCCTAGTAAATTGCTTCTGAGCAGTCAGTGACTAGACTGTGGTTGAATTTGACAGCTCCTGGCTGCGAATGCAACGATAAAAGTGTCTGTATGCAAGTATGCAATCATCTCTGCAACAGCGACGTCTCTTGTCACTCAATTATATACATAAAACAAGGCCAGACGTGTAGTTTTCATGTCAAAAATCTATCAGCATGTCAGTTAATCAGGGGCTAAAATATAAGGTGAAAGGAGCCTGTTTAAATATTGTAATTTAGAAAAATGACAGAAAACAGAGAGCTGCCTCATTCAGCTGCAGGGTCCTGGGGGTAAAATAAACAAAAATGCACTTATTTTCAGAACCCTCTTATTTAAGTTTTTTATACCTACATTCAGTTTTCAGTGACCCAAATAAATTTTTCTTGAATTAAATGTACATTCCAGCACGTATTAACATATTTATGCAGTGTAAGAGGGCAGATTTAGGCACTTTCATCCTGCTGGCCTTGGATGAAGCTGAGTCCCTGCCATGAAATCATCCCAAAACCATCAAGAAACAGTAAAAACATTAAAAAAAAAAAAAAAAGGGGGGGGGGGGAGAGAGAGAGAGAGAGAGAGAAAAAAAAAGGTACAAATGGCCACCTGCTGCAGGCTTTCTGAGTGCATTTTAATCCTGGCAGTTTAGTGACGTCCCTAAGCACTAATTATGTGGTAGAGCCGCTCCCCACCAGGGAGGCTGCTTCTTAAATGCAGCAGTTATTTCAGTGGAAACCACAGCGGCTGTATTATACGTTGGGCTCAGAGGCTGCGGTTTCACTTTATTTGGGAGGTGCCACACCCGGAGAAACCTCCTGCCATGAAACCTGCTTCACCCTGTAGCTGCAGCGTCTTTACCAAGAAGAGCTCTTAATACCAGTAATTAACGCTGGCATTTAATCTGTGAAAGCTCATTTTTCTTCATCACTTCTGCAGATAAAATGTAGTTTTTTTTTCACTTAAAATTTATACTGCAGACTTTATACTCTTGGGCAGTGCCTCAGCTATTTTTATGTGATTATAGCTTACAGTACAGCATGAGGTCAATTAACATGACTAGCTGTGGTTTTCTTTTCAGCTTTCCACCCACACTTTCTGACTACAGGCTTAGTTTTTAAATCATATTCAGTTCGCAAAAACAGGACTTCAGACTAGAGATTCACAAAGTGAGGGATGAGTCATGTTAAGATGATTTATGATATGAAAAAGGAACTGTAATATTGTTCTTTACCATTTATTAAAACTTATTTCAATAAATAGGATGGGAAGGTGATATAACATCAGTCTGTGCTAATTTCTCATACTTATTTTACACCAACAGTCTATAGTTTGATGTCTTTTTATTTTACTTTTTTCATCTGAATACTTTCTCTTTTAAAGGTTCAAAAACAATTAAAATGGTTGAAATGGAGAAATCCAACATTACAAACTTGGTTTCAAGAGTAACCAGGAACAGTCCTGAAGGCTATACCTTAGATTTAAAGGGTCACAATAAAGAATCCCAATCCACACACTGCTTAAAAAAATCTATAAGTGAAAAGCAAACATGTGCAGAAACTTGCACACATAAGTAAACTAAGACTTGCTGATATTGATAGTATGGAAGTTTGTTTCTGCCACTAGAAAAAAAAAATCAGATCAACTTACTTATGAGTAAGTTTCCTGAAAGTTTCCAGAATCTAACCCAAAATTTGACCTAGAGATCTCACATATGATACCAACAAAACATAATTTCAAAGGAGTAAAGAATTCTGATTCTGATTCTAATTCTGAACAAGCGTGTGGCCAGCATCATAAATCGCACAGTTCATTCATAACAACTCATATACTGTCACATATGTATTGTGACAGTAAATGTATATGCATTTCAGCTAGAAATGACTTGAAATGACTTGTGAACTTCTCTGCTGTAAGGAAACAACAGAAATTTCAGTTCAAAATGGAGGATAAACCCACAACAAATTTGCAGTTTGTAGCTGCACAAAATTAAACTTATTCACAGATTTACTTTAATCTTTACTTTTTGTCAGATATTTATGCATAACACCTAACTCGTTTCAAGGTCATATGCACCAACAGCTTCCAAATAACTTGTGAACCTCTTTAAAAGTTAGAATAACTCTCATACTAAATAAGCTAATGACACCGAATAGCTTAGCTTTACATATACTTTACATATACTCTGGAAGCGGTAGGACTATAACATAAGCAGTCCACCAATAAAGATTAGACAAAGTTACATTCTCTCGTTATATATTTATTTATATATTTTGTTGAATCTGAAATGAAAAATGTTAATTACACTTTTTAATTTGTATGCTACACTTGAAGCTGGGGTCAGCCATATTTAAGCAGCAATTCGCTACACTCTAGAAACTAACAATAACTGACTCAGTGCAAAGTAAGCAGGAAACCAGAGAATACTCTACAATGCTACACCACCTTTTTAAATATTTTGCTGAGATTAAGGGGAAATCTTATTGTCTGTATGTTAAACTGAACATATAGACTTAGTTTAGCTTAGCACACAGACTGGAAAAAGTGAAATGTGATAAAAGCCTAATTTTGGTCTAAGCTAGCAACTAGAGGAGATGTAAGGTACGCTTAGATGTTAGATGTCTCGTTAAGAATGAATTGTTTACTACTGATGATGCTACAGCTAGCTGTTCATTAGCAAGATAGTGTTTAAAGTTAGTAAAATATAAATATTAGCCCCTCTGAGGCTCATTAATGTTTTATATTAAAATAAAATTAGTTTAATTAGCACAAAAGTCAAGAAACTGCAAAAAAAGTTGGTAAGTCATCTAGCCTGTTTGTTGACTGAAAACAAAGCTAAGCAGCTGCCACAACTAGCTTCATATTTTGGCATTTGTTATAAATTATGTTGTCTCAAGCAAAAGAATTGACATGCGAAAATGGTCAAAACTATTCTATTTTACAATTAACATTTGAATGCCCCTGTCTTTATAGTTTTATAATTAGCAGTCTTCAAAGAATTTCAGGTTACATATCCATGTAAACCTTTGCCTCTTGGCTCTAAACCCGGTTTTGACTTATTCACTTTTTAATTATTAAAAAATGACCCTAAAAATAATTTCTGGTCTGAAGTGATACTTATCAGGCCATAGCTGGAGAAAATGCCATACATAAACATTACTGTTAAAAAAAATAAAATAAAAAAAAAAGGCAGATTCAGACCGAAAAACAGCTGGTGCAGATATTTTGAGGTTGTTGTTTATCCCTTTGCAGCATGAATGCTTCAGTGGAGGTATAGTTGGATGAAAGTAAGAGATGCATATTTCATATTCAGCATAGTCTTAGTCTGGGTGTGTCTTGTCTGCAACTGGCCTGAAGTCTGACCAAAATTAGTGGCCTTCTTTTGTCCGTTCCATCCACAAGGCCACATCATTATAGCCGTGGCACTCCGAACCCCTTCATTCAGCCTCGACCTCGCACTGAAATAGCCCTGTGTGCTCTTTAAGTGTGCACTGCAGCCTGTTGGGGGGGAAGTATTTTTGACCCAGGATCACATTTACTCAGACATTTGATTTTAGAAATGAGCCACATCTCCATCTTTGAGAAATCCTCACAATTTTTGTCATTTCAGTGTCAAAGCTTTTATCAACTTCAAGACTTTCAAACAGTTTCAGTTTCTCTTTACTAATCGTCACCTGGTCAGTGGCTTGTAGCAGCTTTCCCTAAATGGTGTCTCATTAAGGCAAGATAAGCCTTTCTGGTGTTGGTTGTGGGTGTGAATTTAACCTTTCATCCCTAAACCACAAGGCCAATGCGGTCTGAGCTTTAGGAGGCAGAACATCCCAGTTTAACTTTACAGGACAACCACATTCTGAAATTCTGGAAATAAATAAATAAAACATGGATATAATGGGGGGGGAAATAACACAGAATATGAACATAAAAGTTTTATAAAAATACAGATTAAAGTGTTTTCAGAAGCCTTGTTGAATCATGAAAAATCAGAAGGCAACAAATCAAAGGAAAACATTGTTATTATATAAGAAAAACATGAAAACCTTGATCAATTAAGCACATGAACTGGTGATTTTATAAACCTGTTATCAGAACAAAAGCCCACAGAAGAACAGGAAGGATCCCTATCAGGTATCAACACAGAAAGCCAATCAGAGGACAGCAGAAGAAGTCATAATTTGGTGGATATCGCTCACCATTCTTAGTATCTTCTTGGCAGGTCACGGCGATCACCTGAGCCAAGGTGAGGGCCAGGCAGACGATAATCCTAGAGTGCAACGAGGGGCCCATGTCTGCATGCCAGACATGCAGCGTCCTCACACACAAATCGCTGTGCAAGAGAGGAAGTCAGCGAGAGCACGACCCCGAACTAAAGAATCCAGGCTGAAAAATCCCAAATATCCCTGAGTGCAACACGGCTCCTGGATGAGCGATTACTGCAAACTGAAAGGAGCTCCCTATTCAACCACCCCCCCACCAACACCTCCTTCTTTTACTCTCTCTCTCAAACTCCCTCCCTCTCTTTAGTCTCCTCTATCATCATCATTTCTTTTTGCTCTATTTCAGGGCCACCCTCCTCCTCCTACTGCATTTGCCTTGAAAGATGGCATAATTAAAGGCTGCATGAAATTAGTCCATTTGAAAGGCTGATGAAAGAAGATGGGTTGGACGGTGAAGCTGAAGAAATTTCTTTTGAAAGCTACAGTTGAGCGCTGTGCATAATTTGCAGTTTGTTGCATGAACATTTTCCTTGAATAACCTGAGGCTTAAGAACAAGATCTGCAGGAGAGTTCGCTCTTTTTGTTCCCTTGCTACTCTACGTGAAAAGAGACCCCTCAGCTCACAGAAGTGGTCTGTTTGAAAAACGTCTGTGAGTTTCGGGTGTTCTTTAGTGGCCTTTGGTTTAACAGCCAACAAAGTTAATGTTCTAGCTGATAATATAAATTTTCTTTCACTTTGGGGTTGCAGAAGACAAAAACAGAGCTCTAATACTGTTGCCTAACCTCAAGATAATCATATCCAGCAAACATTTTAATGCCGATTAGCAATCTTTTCTTAAAGTCTATTACTTGATTTCTTAACTTGGTGACGCTGTCACTTGGTGTTCGCTTGCTCTGCGGTAGAGTATCACTTCCTGTTCCTGCTCAAATACAGTGGTGTTTCTGAGTAGCTTATCTGCTTAGCAATTTAATTAACAATACATTCTTTAGCCAAAGTATTCACTCACTGTGTCTGTGCTGTTTCGCTAGCTTAGCTCGTAGCCGACCCGTTAGCACCATGGCTACTTCAACTGTCCCTCCTGCACTTTCCTGCTCATTGTGTCAGATGTTTAGTTACTCCTCGGCCTCTTTTAGCAGTAATGATACCTGTAACAAATGTAGCATATTTGTAGCTCTGGAGGCCAGGATTACTGAACTGGAGACTCAGCTTCGCACCCTTCATTCACCTGTAGCTAGCTAGGTCCCTGTAGCTGGTGCAGCCGAAGATAGCGTAGGCCCCGCCCTCTTTCCCCGGCAGACCCGAAGCAGCTGGGGAAAGAGGGCAGCTGGGTGACGGTGAGGAGGAAGCATAGTCCTAAACAGAAGCCCCAGGTACACCACCAACCTGTTCATGTGTCTAACCGTTTTTCCCCACTCGGCGACACACCCGCTGGGGGTCAAACTCTGGTAATTGGTGATTCTGTTCTCAGACGTGAAGCTAGAGACACCGGCAACCATAGTCAATTGTCTTCCAGGGGCCAGAGCAGGCAACATTGAAGGAAATTTAAAACTGCTGGCTAAGGGTAAACGTAAATTCAGTAAAATCATAATTCACGTCGGCAGTAATGACACCCGTTTATGCCTATCGGAGGTCACTAAAATCAATATTGAATCTGTGTGTAACTTTGCCAAAACAATGTCGGACTCTGTAGTTTTCTCTGGTCCCCTCCCCAATCAGACCAGGAGTGACATGTTTAGCCGCATGTTCTCCTTAAATTGCTGACTGTCTGAGTGGTGTCCCAGAAACGATGTGGGCTTCATAGATACAGTGGGGCAAAAAAGTATTTAGTCAGCCACCGATTGTGCAAGTTCCCCCACTTAAAATGATGACAGAGGTCAGTAATTTGCACCAGAGGTACACTTCAACTGTGAGAGACAGAATGTGAAAAAAAAATCCATGAATTCACATGGTAGGATTTGTAAAGAATTTATTCGTAAATCAGGGTGGAAAATAAGTATTTGGTCACCTCAAACAAGGAAAATCCCTGGCTCTCACAGACCTGTAACGTCTTCTGTAAGAAGCTTTTCTGTCCCCCACTCGTTACCTGTATGAATGGCACCTGTTTGACCTCATCATCTGTATAAAAGACACCTGTCCACAGCCTCAACCAGCCAGACTCCAAACTCCGCCATGGCCAAGACCAAAGAGCTTTCGAAGGACACCAGGAAAAGAATTGTAGACCTGCACCAGACTGGGAAGAGTGAATCTACAATAGGCAAGCAGCTTGGTGTGAAAAAATCAACTGTGGGAGCAATCATCAGAAAATGGAAGACATACAAGACCACTGATAATCTCCCTCGATCTGGGGCTCCACGCAAGAGCTCATCCCGTGGGGTCAAAATGATCATGAGAACGGTGAGCAAAGATCCCAGAACCACACCGGGGGACCTGGTGAATGACCTGCAGAGAGCTGGGACCAAAGTAACAAAGGTCACCATCAGTAACACACTACAACGGCAGGGAATCAAATCCCGCAGTGCCAGACGTGTTCCGCTGCTGAAGCCAGTGCATGTCCAGGCCCGTCTGAAGTTTGCCAGAGAGCACATGGATGATACAGCAGAGGATTGGGAGAATGTCATGTGGTCAGATGAAACCAAAGTAGAACTTTTTGGTATAAACTCAACTCGTCGTGTTTGGAGGAACAAGAATACTGAGTTGCATCCCAAGAACACCATACCTACTGTGAAGCATGGGGGTGGAAACATCATGCTATGGGGCTGTTTTTCTGCCAAGGGGACAGGATGACTGATCCGTGTTAAGGACAGAATGAATGGGGCCAAGTATGGTGAGATTTTGAGCCAAAACCTCCTTCCATCAGTGAGAACTTTGAAGATGAAACGAGGCTGGGTCTTCCAACATGACAATGATCCAAAACACACCGCCCGGGCAACAAAGGAGTGGCTCTGTAAGAAGCATTTGAAAGTCCTGGAGTGGCCTAGCCAGTCTCCAGACCTCAACCCCATAGAAAATCTGTGGCGGGAGTTGAAAGTCCGTGTTGCTCGGCGACAGCCCCAAAACATCACTGCTCTTGAGAAGATCTGCATGGAGGAATGGGCCAAAATACCAGCTACTGTGTGTGCAAACCTGGTAAAGACCTATAGTAAACGTTTGACCTCTGTTATTGCCAACAAAGGTTATGTTACAAAGTATTGAGTTGTATTTTTGTTATTGACCAAATACTTATTTTCCACCCTGATTTACGAATAAATTCTTTACAAATCCTACCATGTGAATTCATGGATTTTTTTTTCACATTCTGTCTCTCACAGTTGAAGTGTACCTCTGGTGCAAATTACTGACCTCTGTCATCATTTTAAGTGGGGGAACTTGCACAATCGGTGGCTGACTAAATACTTTTTTGCCCCACTGTAATTGGCAAACCTTCTGGAGGAAACCTGGTCTTGTTAGGAGAGATGGCATCCATCCCACTTTGGATGGAGCAGCTCTCATTTCTAGAAATATGGACAAGTTTATTAAACCCCCCAAAATATGACTATCCAGAGTTGGGACCAGGAAGCAGAGTTGCAGTCTTACACGCCTCTCTGCAGCTTCTCTCCTCCTGCTACCCCCCCAAAAACCCATCTCCATAGAGACTGTGTCAGCTTCCAAAAAGACAAAAAACAAACTAAAAACCAGCAACAAACAACTTAAACATAAACAATTACAAAGAAAGAACAATACAGTATCCACATGTGAACCAAAGAGTAAAACAGTGAAATGTGGATTATTAAATATTAGGTCTCTCTCCTCCAAGTCTCTGTTAGTACATGACTTAATAACTGATCAACAAATCGATTTCTGCCTTACAGAAACCTGGTTGCAGCAGGATGATTATGTTAGTTTAAATGAATCAACACCCCCGAGTCATTCTAACTACCAGAAATCTCGAAGCACAGGCCGAGGGGGCGGTGTGGCAGCAATTTTTCACACCAGCCTATTAATTAACGAAAGACCAAGACAGACTTTTAATTCATTTGAAAGCCTGATGCTTAGCCTTGTCCACCCCAGCTGTAAAACTCAGAAACCAGTCTTACTTGTTATCATATATCGTCCACCTGGGCCTTACACAGAGTTTCTCTCTGATTTCTCAGACTTTTTATCTGATTTAGTGCTAAGCTCAGATAAAATAATTATTGTGGGTGATTTTAACATCCATGTAGATGCTAAAAATGACAGCCTCAACATGGCATTTAATCTGAAACAGTGTTTCCTGAAAACCCTCTCCTGTCTGATCATTTCCTGATAACATTTACATTTACAATAGTTGATTACACAGCAGTGGAGAGTAGACTCTATCACAGTAGATGTCTTTCTGAAAGCGCTGTAACTAAGTTTAAGAATATAATCCACCCACTGTTATCATCGTCAATGCCCTGTACCAACACAGAGCAGAGCAGCTATCTGAACACTGCCCCATCAGAGGTCGATTATCTTGTTAATAATTTTACCTCCTCACTACGTACGACTCTGGATACCGTAGCTCCAGTGAAAACTAAGGTCTCTAATCAGAAGTACCTGACTCCGTGGTATAATTCTCAAACACGTACCCTAAAGCAGATGACTCGTAATCTGGAGAGGAAATGGCGTGTCACAAATTTAGAGGATCATCACTTAGCCTGGAGAAATAGTTTGCTGCTTTATAAGAAAGCCCTCCGCAAAGCCAGAACATCTTACTATTCGTCACTGATTGAAGAAAATAAGAACAACCCCAGGTTTCTCTTCAGCACTGTTGCCAGGCTGAAAAAATGTCAGAGCTCTTTTGAGCCAACCGTCCTTTTAAGGTTAACTGGTAATGACTTCATGAACTTCTTCACAAATAAAATTTTAATCATTAGAGAAAAAATTACCAATAATCATCCCACAGATGTAATATTATCTACAGCTACTCTTAGTACCATTGATGTTAAGTTAGACTCTTTTTCTCCAATTGATCTTTCTGAGTTAACTTCAATAATTACTTCCTCCAAACCATCAACGTGTCTTTTAGACCCCATTCCTACAAAACTGCTCAAAGAAGTCCTGCCATTAATTAATTCTTCAATCTTAAATATGATCAACCTATCTCTAATAATCGGCTATGTACCACAGGCCTTCAAGGTGGCTGCAGTTAAACCTTTACTCAAAAAGCATCTCTAGACCCAGCTGTCTTAGCTAATTATAGGCCAATGTCCAACCTTCCTTTCATATCAAAAATCCTTGAAAGAGTAGTTGTCAAACAGCTAACAGATCATCTGCAGAGGAATGGTTTATTTGAAGAGTTTCAGTCAGGTTTCAGAGTTCATCACAGCACAGAAACAGCTTTAGTGAAGGTTACAAATGATCTTCTTATGGCCTCTGACAGTGGACTCATCTCTGTGCTTGTCCTGCTAGACCAGGGGTGGGCAATCTCAGTCCACGAGGGCCGGTGTCCCTGCAGGTTTTAGATCTCACCTTGGGTCAACACACCTGAATCACATGATTAGTTCGTTACCAGGCCTCTGGAGAACTTCAGGACATGTTGAGGAACTAATTTAGCCATTTAAATCAGCTGTGTTGGTTCGAGGACACATCTAAAACCTGCAGGTACACCAACATCTCTAAAGTTAGAAATATCCTGTCTCAGAGTGACGCTGAAAAACTAATTCATGCATTTAATACTTCCAGGCTGGACAACTGCAATTCGTTATTATCAGGATGTCCAAAAAACTTGCTGAAAAGCCTTCAGCTAATCCAAAATGCTGCAGCAAGAGTACTGACAGGGACTAGAAAGAGAGAGCAGATTTCTCCTGTTTTGGCTTCCCTTCATTGGCTTCCTGTTAAATCCAGAATTGAATTCAAAATCCTGCTCCTCACATACAAGGTCTTAAATAATCAGGCCCCATCTTATCTTAATGACCTTGTAGTACCATATCACCCTAATAGAGCACTTCACTCCCGCACTGCAGGCCTACTTGTTGTTCCTAGAGTATTTAAAAGTAGAATGGGAGGGAGAGCCTTCAGTTTTCAGGCCCCTCTTCTGTGGAACCAGCTTCCAGTTTGGATTCAGGAGACAGACACTATCTCTGCTTTCAAGATTAGGCTTAAAACTTTCCTTTTTGCTAAAGCATATAGTTAGGGCTGGACCAGGTGACCCTGAATCCTCCCTTAGTTATGCTGCAATAGACGTAGGCTGCCGGGGGATTCCCATGATGCATTGAGTTTTTCCTTTCCAGTCACCTTTCTCACTCACTATGTATTAATAGACCTCTCTGCATTGAACCATATCTGTTATTAATCTCTTTCTCTCTTCCACAGCATGTCTTTATCCTGCTTTCCTTCTCTCACCCCAACCGGTTGAAGCAGATGGCCCTGCCTCTCCCTGAGCCTGGTTCTGCCGGAGGTTTCATCCTGTTAAAAATAAGTTTTTCCTTCCCACTGTCGCCAAAGTGCTTGCTCATAGGAGGTCATATGATTGTTGGGCTTTTCTCTGTATCTACTGTACAATATAAAGCGCCTTGAGGTGACTTTTGTTGTGATTTGGCGCTATATAAATAAAATTGAATTGAATTGAATTACATTTAGTGAACTGGTCTAGTTGACTGCCTTTTGCTTCAATAATCTTGAGGTCTGGGCTCTGGGGAGGCCAATCCATGACCGATAGTGTTCTACTGTGTTTTTCTATTCAGGTATGATTTTATTGCATTGACAGTGTGTTTGGGATCATTGTCATGCTGAAAAATGAAGCTTTTACCAGTTAGATACTTTCCAGATGCTGTATCAAAATCTCATTGTACTTTTCTGAGTTCATAAATGATCAGTTTTAACAGATCTCCACTGAACAGAACACCACTGGCTGAATTGCAGACGCAAACCATGACACAGCCTCCACCGTGCTATGCTAAGTTTTCAGCTAATAGCGCTTTGAGAATCAATGTATTGGTGAAAAAAATCTATTTTATGTCTGTCAAACTATGTTATCTTTGGCATTTTTCATTAGGGATCATCCGGCTCAGCAGACTCAACCCCTCCCCAACCCCTGGGCCACGGACCCAGGGGTTGGGGAGTCATTTGGTACCGGGCCACGAGAGTTGAGGCTCGGGTGTGAAATTTATGGGTTTCAGGGGTTTTATCATTAACTCCGTTTCCTGGGTCTTTTCCCGAGTTGTACTTGTGTGTCTTATTTTGAAAGAAATATTGATGTGTTACCATAGCAACCAGAGAGCATTAAGGGGCAGAGAGGAAGAAGTTGCTCTCAATGTTGTTGGAGTATTTCAGGAGGACGCTGCTAATAAAGTTAAAGTTAAACACAAATACACAGTGAATTTGTGTTTATTGTTATATTTACAAAATGCCACAGTTTTTGTCTTGCTTGTACCATTTCATTTTGTTGTATTTATCTGCGACACCTTAAAGGCTGGTCCCTGAAAATAAAGTCTGATATTAAATTAGTCCGTGGCGCAAAAAAGGTTGGGGACCGCTGCTGTAGCTGAGGATTTCTGATGATTTCAGTGTAATTTGGGAACATTTAGTGTCCAAATGAAACTACATTTACAGCGGTTTATACAAATCTTTATCTCTTTGTTTAGTACCAGAAGAAATTTGTTGGAAACTTTGCTATCAACCTGATATATCTGTCCAACATCTGTGCACTCCAGTTGGAGCGATATACGGTGCGCATGTTACATCCATTTGATCTGTTTTCCAGATAAAAGCTGTCTGCCAAGTCACTGTGTCAAGCTGACCCTCAGTCCCCAAGATGATGTCCCAGAGGTGGATGGCAAAACAAACACCATGACTCCTCTGTCATTGTCTCCACTAGAATATGTTTGTTTTCATGAGTAATATTAGCTTCAGCTGAGTTGTCTGGGTCTTCCTAAAGTAACATTTCTCTCAGTGGGAGAGGTGGATTTCACTTGTTTCCTTTGCTGAACAAGACAGGAAGTGTTTCAGGTGCTTGAAGAACACGCTGATTTCTCATCACGAAGCCACCAGGGACAACAACTCAGGCAGATGGGAAGTCAGTTCCTCTGTCAAATGAGAGTTCAGGTTCTGTATATCCATGCACTTTTTTCCCTGCTGTGATGGACTAATGGCTAGAGAAGATATCCTTTTCACTTCAGGTCATGGGGGTTAGACTGTCAAACAACCTTGTTGCCTGTTGATTTTCTCTGGGAAGACTGAGCATGTCAATAGTACATGTTTTACTCTCATTAATGTGATGTTGTCACAATGGTTAAAGCTGGTATACGACCCTAACCTCCTAAACCTACATTTTTATGTGCAAAAATGAGTCTTGTTTTCTTGATGAAATGGCCTAAACTGGTGACAGAAGGTGAGGTTACAACTTAGAACAATATAACTGTGAATTACAGCAAGATTTTTTTAAAACACAAAAATAATACTTACAAGCAAATCCATGACTTTTTTTGACCTAAAAGTTAAAAAATTAAAGGGAGTGTAATGCATAGAAAGCTAACGCTGTCTTTAGCTTCTGTGGCAAGAAAGCTTTAAACCTTCAAACATACTATTTCTGGTTGTATAGACTAGAAAGCAGTGCAACCACAGGAGAGATCAACCCACCATCATGCATGCAGGACACACTGTGTGTGGAAGCTACCAGTCAGAAAGGTTGACATTATCCAAACTAAAAAAAGCTCAGATGCAAAAACATTTAATCCTACAAAAACCACAGAGGCATCCCTGACAAAGAGAAAAAATCCAGACTGTTTTCAGGCTGAATAAAGATAGACTAATGGTCATAGCAGATGTTTCGTGTATTAGACTCAAAGAGGAACATGTAGCAACAATATCATCTGTATAATTCCTTTAATACTTAATAGCAATAGATTTCCATACTTCAAGTATGCCTTGAAAATCTAATTTTCCAAATACAGATGGCAAAAAGTACAAAACAGGTACTTATAATTACTTCTTCCACCTTATTTGTCAGGTGACAGGAAGGTGCAGGCCTACAGCAACCTATCAGGTTAACACACACCTCACTGTCCCATATTCCCTTACAAATTCCCTGCATTATTTAACATTTCACGAGTTTGTAAGAACACTCCCGAATCAGCTTCTCCATTGAGAGGGAGCACTCCTCACCATAACCAATACAAGCAAAGGGTGCCCAGCAGTCGAGTACAAGCTGTTTTTTTTACCTGGTTCGATATTTATGCATCTTTAGAAATGTTTGCTGCAGCCACCAAAAACTTTGTGAAGCAGGTGGGAGACACAGGGAGGTTGATCCCTGTCCCGAGCCTGAGTGAGGCTGACCGCTACCAGCCCCTCAGCCTGGTTACCAGAAAGAGGAAGAAGCATTTTTGGAAGAAGGACAAGTATGCCTCAACACCTTTCTCACTGAAAGACATCCTGGTGGGCGAGAAAGAGATCGCAGCAGGTACATTAATACCAGAAAATTCATATCTGAGTAAATATAGCTAAATTTTATGTTGAAACATGAGCCTTTTCCCTTTAAAAGGTTTAATATTGGGGAAAAATAAGTTTATTCCACTCTAAGTGTTGTATCATTCTCCTGCATTTTGTTGAATATATAAAGACTGCTGTCCACTGCAGCCACTGTCTCTAATTTACATACAGTATTTTTTAATCTTTGATGTTTTTTCGCTGATTCCAAGCAACCTATGCACCAATGAGCTACACGCCTTAAGGACTGAACAGGAACACATTTGCAAAGACTGAATTTCCCAGAGGAATACCGAATTTCCCAGAGGAACCCACCCGAGGGATTAATAACGTTTTATCTAATCTAATCTGAAAACGCTTATCTATAAGCTTTGTGTAGGCAAACACTGCAAACAGATGTAACCGCGCAACCATAAAACAAGCATAAAGCCTTTATAGTCACGCAACCCACCAAAAACTTTGCAGTCATTGCTTTGTTGCTAGCAGATTGCCATGGTCACCGGTAGTTTTCTCATGCTTGTCTGCGATTGGCTGCAAGTGAAAAAGTGCGATGCAAAATGATCATAGTATGTCTGTAGTCTGTATTGGTTATATGTCAGTAAGACCTCAATTACAATGTTATATGGATACATGGACAAAAATAAATAAATAAATATAAAACCCAACATATCTGATTTACTATCTGAAAACGTTGTTGTCTCCACTAAAGTTTCAAATGAACTTCTGTAGGTTCTAATAATCTTTAGCCTTAATATTATTTAATTAACGAGTAATGTTTGGAATATGGTCATCTTTAGGTTTCACTACAAATCTTAACTTAGGCGAACTTTGTTTTCTCTAATCATTTACAACCCACATGAGGAAATCTGGTAGCTTGTTATGTTTCTGAGGTGACCACTGTTTATGTTTGTGGAGTAGGAGCCCAGGAGCTTAACAAGCTAGCTAGTTAGCAAGCAGAAAAACATCTAATATGGCTCATTTGGGAGCTTTACTATTAGCTAGGCTAGTTGTCTCCCCTTGCTCCTAGTTTTTAATCCATACATAGATAACCAGCTGTTTTCTTGTTATTATTTATCACTATACAGTTCTTCAGAGTATTATCAATCTAACGCAATAATAAAATAGACAAAAAAAAAAAAAAGCTAACAAGCTAATCTAAGCCTATTGCCAGTCATTCTGAAAGCATTTTTCAGCACGTAGCAGCCATGTTGTTAATACTTTCCCTGTAGTTAGACAATAATTTTAAAGTAATGTGCAGAGAATCATAACTTTGATTATTTCAGTGGTGAACAGGACATCAAAGCTGCATAAATTCACCAGCTTAATCTGACTGTTAAAGCAATTCCTCCACCGATGTGGTGCTGCCCATCTGCTTCAAGGTTGAATGTTGTACATTCAGAGACGCTCTTCTGAAAATCTTTGTCATAACAAATAGTTCTTTGAGTTCTTTGGTGTCGTGTAGTTTGTTAGAGTGAGACATAAAAATTTTTATGGTTTTCAAGTTTTTGAGACATGATTAATTTTCTTCATTCTAAGAAAAAAAAAACCCAGTTAATTTCTTATATAAACATTTTAACACTAAAAAATGTTTCACTGCTGCCACAAATATTCTAAAATGTACTTTATTGTTAAAGTATATGTTATATGTTAAATAACTATTATTTGACCTATGCATGAACAGATACCATTTTACTGTTGGGACTGGAGTCGGACCTACTTACAGTTAATGCTTACAAAAGCACAAGTTAACCATAATATTAACTATTGTTTTCTTTTCCAGGGGTTTCCTCTTACCAACTCCTCAACTATGAAGATAAATCTGATGTAGCTCTCAATGGTCGGTTAGGGAACCACATCATCAATGATGTGGGGTTCAACATCAGCGGGTCAGACTCAGTGGCTGTAAAAGCCTCCTTTGGCATTGTGACCAAACACGAGCTGGAGGTGCCGACGTTATTGCGTGAACTCAACTCCAGGTATATGCATTGACAGACAGGGTATAGCAGCAGCTCAGCAGGGGCTCTTATCTACATGTGCTGGATGTTAAAGCATCAATATCATGATAGTTTCTCAATACAGATTAGATGAAGTTACTTTGAGGTAGTGCTTTATTAATAATCAAGTAGAAGGATATATTTCTTTAATCAATTATTTATCAATTTGAAAAGTAATCACAAAATACCCTAGGAAAAGTTATTAAATTATGGCCAGTGTTGGGAAGGTTACTTTTAAAATGTATTCCATTACAGATTACAGAATACATGTCCCAAAATGTATTCTGTAACGTATTCCGTTATGTTACTCAATGAGAGTAACGTATTCTGAATACTTTGGATTACTTAATATATTATCATGCTGTTTACAACTACATGAATGTACTATTGTTGTGATTTATTACTGTTACTGAAGGTCCGCGGCTCCGAACCGTAGTAAAGGGACCTCTGGCTAATACGGTGGGTTCTGTGTCGGCTCGTAGCCGAAAACTAGCTTTACTTTGTTGTCTGGGTCAACTTTGCTAGCAAAGACAGAGAGAGGCGTTGAAAGGCTGCTCCAACAGAACTTATTGTTTCGGAGGAAAACACGAACACGGTCGAGTCTTAATAGCTTACTTACAACTGGGCTCGTCAGCCTCTCTTCTTGGCTGCAGTGGTTATTATTATATTTACATGCTTCCAGCTCCCGTTTTTGCTCGATGACAGCTCGTACTTTTCCTTTTTCTCCCTCCCTCGTTCACAGACACATAACGTGTATGGCAGTCCATTCTCCCTGCAGCACGGACTACACTGCCCATGATGCTACATTCTTTAGAGCTATACCTGTAGCATTCTGCCTGTTAGCTTAGCACAACAACAACAAAAGGCGCTCTCTCACCCAGGAAACACGCAGAGAGAGAGCGTAGCCCTGTAACCATGGCAACCGTAACGCTGCCGCCTGGAACAACAGAACGTAGCTGTCAGACAAAACCCAAACAGTCCTGACCCGCCACAATATGAAACAGGGAAGTACCGCCGTGTAATCCATTTATTTCAACAAAGTAACTGTATTCTAAATACCACCTTTTTAAACGGTAACTGTAACGGAATACAGTTACTCATATTTTGTATTTTAAATACGTAACGGCGGTACATGTATTCCGTTACTCCCCAACACTGATTATGGCACTTTGTAAATCGGATATTTCAGATATCTGCATTGAAGTATTCTCCTTATGTCCACAATAAGTTGTCTGACCTTCGACCTCTTTGTTACATGGAGAATGTGATAAGAGGGTTTCCCTGTAAATATGAATAAACAATCATGTTATTCTACACCTTCATACATACATACAGGGGCTACATGCAATTGGACAATACAAGCCAGAGATGTTGCCTTGCTTGACTTTAACAGGTGCTAATGAGTTCATGTTTAATTCAAGCTCTCATTTTTTGATCTTCCAGGAAGGTGGACCTGGATCACTGCCTGATTCGTCAGTCAAAGGAGAGCGGACGCAGTGTCCTCTGTGTTGTCGTGGAGAGTATTCGCACCACGCGTCAATGCTCTCTGACCGTGCATGCTGGCATGAGAGGGACCACCATGAGGGTAAAAATACCTGTAGTTTTTTCATCTTAACACCCTCCAGGACCAAGACCCATCCAGGGTTAGAATTAGATTAATGTTTACTGGCTTTTCATAAGTTTTTTTTAGCTGTTTGATGAGTTTTTTAAAATAAGCTTCCTTGGTAAGATGAAGAAAGAGCAGTTCATGCTTTTACACCTTTACTGGGATACCTAAACTTGTCTTTAAGAGTCTCAGTGATTTGGTGCCACCCTACTTGACTTAACCTTTAAAGCCCTACACTCTTGATGTTTGGAAACCAACTGTTCTTGAATGTTCCTAGATCGAGCCTCAAAAACTAGATTTTTCAGTGGCTGTCTCCATTCTGTTGAACAATTTACTCTTTCACACAAGAGCTGCCCAATTACTCAACCATTTTTAATGTGTCTTAACGCCCACTCACATCCTGGGCCATTTGACCTCAGTAAGTTACATAATAGGGTGGGGCTAGGCTTCACAATGGGTTCACCCGAAACCTTGGCTGATTGTGACCCACCTCGGCTCATGTGATTAGCTAGAGGATCATTAGGGGGTCCATGACCCTCTTGGGGACATTCCCATATGGCTGAAAATCTGGGACTCTCCACCAGTTTCTTAGAACTGAAGAAGCTTCTCAGATGAGAGTTGAAACGTCTTTAAGGAAACTTAGAGAAGTCCAGATGCTTTTCTTTCCAAGCTCCTTAGACTACGATGACCTGGATGACTGAGAACCTTCACAGACATTTTTAAATATTCTTAAAAAAAACTCCTTACTTTCACTCACTGCCAGTTCTAGTTGAGCTTGGTATCCTGGCTTTTACTGCACAAATAGTCTTATTTACTTGAATTATTGTTTATTTTAAGAAGTTTTATTGACTTTTATTGTTTATGTATGTGTATTTATAGTTTAATTAGTGATTGTAAATTGTTAATGTGTATTTGGCATAATGTGTACAGCACTTTGATCAGCTGAAGTTGTTCTGAAAATCTGCTATAGAAATAAACTTTATGTCTTCATGTATGTAATGTGGCCATGCTTAAATTCATAACACTTATATTTAAAACAAATGCGTCAAGGGCAGTGAACAATCCCTCTCCCAATCATTTACTCAAAATAACGAGTCCTAACTCAATCATTTTTCCCTCACCTAATCCCAAATTCTCCGTTTAGCCGCCTTTTCCATGTGTAACTATCAGCTTCCTGCTTTGCTCCAGTTTCAGATTGACGACGGCAGAAACCCCAAAGGTCGAGACAAGGCCATTGTCATCCCAGCTCACACCACCATCGCCTTCAGCATCTGTGAGCTCTTTGTTCGACTGGATGGACGACTTGGTAGGTGGGCAAACCATGCCAATTATTAATTAGCCAATTAATTCATGTTTATGAGATGAAGCACTTCAAATGGCTTTGATGTGTCTGACCCTTTGAAGTTTTAGCTTTAGTCTTTAAAGCTTTGCAGGCTAACTGCCACTATGAAAGCAGGTGAACTTATAGTCAACAGGTAAGGTGACAAAATCTGTATGAAGAACTATGTGAAGTGTAGGTGATGAAATAAGTCTAAATGGTCAGAAACGGTCAAAAATGAAATACTCAAAATCATTTGAAACCATAATCATGAGCCTGTGTGACATGTATTTGAGTGTTTGAAGCTTGTCATCAATTTGGGACGATGGTGGTTGTAAAAACATCCTACCAGCAGTTAATTACGGAATTGGTTTGATAACACGTTTGCTGAAATCATCTAGAAACAAATGATTCTGAATTTCAGCTGGGCAACGCCTGCAACCTCATCTGGATTTCTGGGACTTTATCTAATGGATAAAGTGTTGGATGGCAGATACTTTACCTGTTAGGCAACGTGACTCCTTGTGTTCCTGTAGTGAAAATCACAGAGGGACTCTGACACTTCAGTACCAGCTAGTGAACACACATTTGAAGTCTTGGAATGAAGTCATAAAGTGTTTTAAACAAGAATTTAATGTTTTTGAGTGATTGAACACAACATCCAAGCTAATGTCCAGGCGTTGAAGTAACTTTTAGACCAGGCTCAGTCTCCATACTGGCCACACCTTACTACAACTTCTTAAGTTCTTGAAGTGTTTGATACTGCAGCAAGAATAAACTTTCAACATAGCAAAACCATAACAAATCTTACTCCAGCATTCCATAGACTAAGTTGTTGTTAGAGATATACAAAGTCAATAATGAAATGTTTGATTTGCTACAAAAATAATAATAAACAACACACATTGCCTGGTTTTCTTCTTCCTGTGTGTCAGATATTTGTGTGGCTCCGGAGTCACAGGGAGGCTTTGAGCGTGAGCAGATCAGGGAGCAGCTTGGTGGTTTCATTGGTCGCTTCTCCATGGGACGGCTACGCCGCTTCCTCTCTGGGATCATCTACGGAAACCCCTTTAGAGCAGGTATGATTACAGTATTTTTCATTAAATAAACTGACCCATCCTCCTGGAACACTGAGTCCACTTTAATCCAACCCCTGTGTAGATGACCGAACATTCGAAGAGCTCACCCACTCTGACACCTACATGGACGACATGGTGACCGACTACTACGAGAAGGCTGCTAGCATGACGGACATTTCCACCGCTTACTTGAGGGAAAGCTCACATACAAGGGTCAACCTCCTCAAACACAACATCCCCAAGGGCCCCTGCGCACTCTGCGGGATGGGCAACCAACGGCGGGAAACCGTGTACGGCTGCCTGGAATGCTCGACCGGGGGCCAGAAATACGTCCGGCTGCATGTGGTACCCTGTTTTGATCTCTGGCATAAAACCTTGAGGTGAAAAAGGCCTTTTTTCTCACAAGTGATACAAGTGCGACTGTTTATCACGCTGTCGTGAAAACTGGGCCGACAGCCTCAATGCACCATGTCTTCAGCCGCAGCCAAGTGATCCAGTAAAAGATGTAAACATAAACCTGGTGCTATCCGTACCTTTGTGGTGTATCATTTTCAGTTTCCCACTGGCACCGGCGCATTTCTACACGTGTGCTGTGTGTGTACTATAGCTGCCAGCTGATTTATTATTAACTGAGGGTATTAAAAATAGATAGGAGAAGGGATCGTGTGAAGGCCAGTGAGGAACAAGTTCCAAGTGTGTCATTGATGTTGAGTTTCTGTTTTAAATTTGTCTCGCTTGAATTTCAGTTTAAAAAATTTTTTTGTTCCTTTGGGATTGTTTTATTTAAAGACATGCACTTCTAACATGCTAAGAAACACAACTACAAAAGAGCCATAAAGTCAGCAATAGTTATGTCCTAATCTACTATTATCAAGGCTGTATGTCTTCTTACTAGGAAAATAAGATGTTTTAGGGGTAACATATTTCTATCTTTCTGTTCTTTTTTTAACTGGTTATTTAAGTGAACACCTGGTTGAACACATCATTAAAGGTACTTGAAAATGTAAAATGCTGTGCCAGGTAGGTTTGGATAGAATTTTTTCCCTTAATAGAGTTAATTTGCTTTAATAAATGAAATCGTTGTTTAAAAACTGAATTTTTAATTTACTCAGGTTACCTTTGTCTGATATTAAAATCTGTGTGATGATCTGAAAGATGTAAGAATGAAAAATATGTGAAAAAGTAAGTTCTACTTTCAAATATTTTGTATGGCTTAAAGTCTATGTATGTACATTTAAAGAGAGCCATGCTGCACTTTTGTGTAATAACAATTTGTACCACAAGATGGTGCAATGAGTCAGTGTAACCCAGGCATGTCCAAAGTCGTCGTTTCTACCTTAAAATGTATTATTAATGGCCTGCAGACAAGAAGAAAATTAATAAAGTGTAATTTCTCTTTTTTTACACTCACAAAATACACACAATAGTATATAGTTTAAAATTGACCGGAGATACTGATTTTCAGTTGCTCCACTGGTGTTTCAGGTATTGCAGAAAGCTTGATCTTTATCTTATTTTTCCTCTCCATAGGCCAATGAAAAGTAGCTTTATTTTGTTAAGGCTTGAACACACCTGATCAGCATAATGATGACTCTCGTGTTATTGAAAATAAATTGTATTAAAAAAAAGAAAATTATTCTTCAAAAAAGGCAAGGAGATGAGATGAGGGTTAGACACAACCCAAAGTGAGAGTGAGTGACAAAGTTGTGAGCAGAATCACTGCCTCAAAATTGAATTGTGGCACATCTACTGACATTGTGCACAATGTCAGTAGATGTGGTGAAATTGTGCACACTGCACCTTTAACCCTCTGGTGTTGACTGACGCGCCGGCACGTCAAAATCACATGACCAATTGACACAGCTACAAGATGCAGCAACTCAGGCTGTGTCCCAATTAAGAGACCGCACGCTTGAAGTACGCGCACTACGCGCACTACGCGTACTACGTACGGTGCGTACTATAAGTACGAGAAGTGCGGAAGTGAGAGGCTTGTGAAATGGGACGGTCTAGCTTTCGTCGCGCTGTTCAGGTTGCCTAGCAACCATGATACTAACCGCGAGGAACGTTACATACAGCATTGTGTGACAGAAATGAAGGAGAAAAATGTTTTGTTGGTCATTCATTTTTGTCATGACATCACTGTGATTAGTTGAGTATCTGAGGCTGAGACCACGGACTGTAAAACATGATTGTTGGGCTTCATTTCTGTACTGAACAGTCATTTCAAGATTAGTTAGTAAATAACAATTAGCTAATGTTGGTCACGAGACTAAAATCATCTCACTGTGGTAGTGTAAATATAATATGGCCAATATTATAGTATTGTTAGATTATTATGATATATATATACACATACATACATATATATAGTATATATACACATACATATATATATATATATATATGTGTGTGTGTATATATACATATATATACACATATATACATATATACACATATATACATACATATATATGTGTATATATATATATATATATATATACACATACAGTCTATATATACATACATATATATATGTAATATATAAGTTATCCTGAGTCTTTGCAAAATTTTGGCATGTACTTGGATTACAGTAGAACAAAAAAAGGGGGGGGAAACAATAGGGCAAGACTTTCTGGGAGTGTCTGCATCTCAGATGCTGTGTTGTACAGACGGACAATACCTACAACCACGATTACCGACACTAACAAGCTGATCTACAATACGGCATCAGTGAGATGCTTGGCTACAAATTGAACAGCCACATGCAGTGGCTGCAGTGCCCTCTTTGATCTAGAGGGCAAGATCAAAGTAGCACGGAAGGAGGTTGCTAACGGAATTGCAGAAAGGTGTGACAAAGAAGGTGCATAAGAAATACAGCAAGCTGTCCATACCTGAGGCCTTGGAAACTGCCAAGCAAAGACTCACAGCCTTGGCCAGCTGCTTGAGGAGGTACACCAGAGAGATAGAAGGCAGGAGAACAAACCAGCTGTTCTCCACAGAACCAGAAGACGGAGCAATACTGGAAGAGCAAGACCAGACTGACCAACCTGTGCACTGCCTGGATGCCCCACAGCTGGATACTGGAATGCCTAGAATTGTACAAGAGCAATGGGACCCTAAGAGCATTCATCAGGAACTCAATGGGGATGTGGCGTACAACACTAGAGGCAAGTCACTACAAGTCACCATCAAGTGCGGGATCTACCAAGGAGATGCTCTGTCCCCACTGCTGTTCTGCATAGGCCTGAACCCCCTCAGTGAGATTAACAAGACTGGCTACGGATACCGACTACGGAGCAGTTGTCAGCCACGTGGATGACAACAAGCTGTATGCCACGAGTGAACTGAGACATCGATTCACTGATCCACACTACAGGCTATACAGCAATGACATTGGAATGTCGTTCGGGCTGGAGAAGTGTAGTCGGATGGTAACAAAGAGAGGGAAGGTAGTCAGAACTGAGGGGATTGAACTACCAGAAGGCAACATTGCAGACATAGAGGACAGTTACAAGTACCTGGGGATCCCGCAGGCGAATGGGAACCATGAAGAGGCCGCTAGGAAAGCTGCAACCACCAAGTACCTGCAGAGGGTCAGGCAAGTCCTGAGGAGTCAGTTGAACGGTAAGAACAAGATCCGGGCCATCAACACGTACGCCCTGCCCGTGATCAGGTACCCTGCTGGGGTAATAGGCTGGCCAAAGGAGGAGATGGAAGCCACTGACATAAAGACAAGAAAGCTCCTTACCATGCATGGAGGGTTTCACCCCAAGTCCAGCACCCTGAGGCTGTACGCTAAGCGGAAGGAAGGGGGCCGGGGACTGGTGAGTGTCAGCACCACAGTCCAGGATGAGACAACGAACATCCAAGAATACATCACGAAGATGGCCCCAACTGACAGCATGCTCAGTGAATACCTCAGGCAGCAGAAACCCAAGAAAGAGGAGGGAGACGAAGAACCATCATGGAAGGACAGGCCCCTGCACGGTATGTACCACCGGCAGATAGAGGAGGTGGCTGATATCCAGAAGTCCTACCAGTGGCTGGACAAAGCTGGACTGAAAGATAGCACAGAGGCACTAATCATGGCAGCACAAGAACAAGCTCTGAGTACAAGATCCATAGAGGCTGGGGTCTATCACACCAGGCAAGACCCCAGGTGCAGGCTGTGTAAAGATGCCCCAGAGACAATCCAGCACATAACAGCAGGGTGCAATATGCTAGCAGGCAAGGCATACATGGAACGCCATAACCAAGTGGCCAGCATAGTGTACAGGAACATCTGTGCCGAGTATAACCTGGAAGTCCCGAGGTCAAAATGGGAAATGCCCCCAAGGGTGATGGAGAATGACCGAGCTAAGATCCTGTGGGACTTCCAGATACAGACGGACAAAATGGTGGTGGCTAACCAACCGGACATAGTGGTGGTAGACAAACAGAAGAAGACGGCCGTAGTGATCGATGTAGCGGTTCCGAATGACAGCAATATCAGGAAGAAGGAACACGAGAAGCTGGAGAAATACCAAGGGCTCAGAGAAGAGCTCGAGAGGATGTGGAGGGTGAAGGTAATGGTGGTCCCCGTGGTAATCGGAGCACTAGGTGCGGTGACTCCCAAGCTAGGCGAGTGGCTCCAGCAGCTCCCGGGAATAACATCGGAGATCTCTGTCCAGAAGAGCGCAGTCCTGGGAACAGCTAAGATACTGCGCAGGACCCTCAAGCTCCCAGGCCTCTGGTAGAGGACCCGAGCTTGAAGGATAAACCGCCCGCAGGGGCGTGCTGGGTGTTTTATATATATATATATATATATATATATATATATATATATATATATATACAACCAAGTTAACGCTGAAAGTACAAACATCACTAATGTCACATAACTTTGCCGATACAGTGGGGCAAAAAAGTATTTAGTCAGCCACCGATTGTGCAAGTTCCCCCACTTAAAATGATGACAGAGGTCAGTAATTTGCACCAGAGGTACACTTCAACTGTGAGAGACAGAATGTGAAAAAAAAATCCATGAATTCACATGGTAGGATTTGTAAAGAATTTATTCGTAAATCAGGGTGGAAAATAAGTATTTGGTCACCTCAAACAAGGAAAATCCCTGGCTCTCACAGACCTGTAACGTCTTCTGTAAGAAGCTTTTCTGTCCCCCACTCGTTACCTGTATGAATGGCACCTGTTTGACCTCATCATCTGTATAAAAGACACCTGTCCACAGCCTCAACCAGTCAGACTCCAAACTCTGCCATGGCCAAGACCAAAGAGCTTTCGAAGGACACCAGGAAAAGAATTGTAGACCTGCACCAGACTGGGAAGAGTGAATCTACAATAGGCAAGCAGCTTGGTGTGAAAAAATCAACTGTGGGAGCAATCATCAGAAAATGGAAGACATACAAGACCACTGATAATCTCCCTCGATCTGGGGCTCCACACAAGATCTCATCCCGTGGGGTTAAAATGATCATGAGAACGGTGAGCAAAGATCCCAGAACCACACGGGGGGACCTGGTGAATGACCTGCAGAGAGCTGGGACCAAAGTAACAAAGGTCACCATCAGTAACACACTACAACGGCAGGGAATCAAATCCCGCAGTGCCAGACGTGTTCCGCTGCTGAAGCCAGTGCATGTCCAGGCCCGTCTGAAGTTTGCCAGAGAGCACATGGATGATACAGCAGAGGATTGGGAGAATGTCATGTGGTCAGATGAAACCAAAGTAGAACCTTTTGGTATAAACTCAACTCGTCGTGTTTGGAGGAAGAAGAATACTGAGTTGCATCCCAAGAACACCATACCTACTGTGAAGCATGGGGGTGGAAACATCATGCTATGGGGCTGTTTTTCTGCCAAGGGGACAGGACGACTGATCCGTGTTAAGGACAGAATGAATGGGGCCAAGTATGGTGAGATTTTGAGCCAAAACCTCCTTCCATCAGTGAGAACTTTGAAGATGAAACGAGGCTGGGTCTTCCAACATGACAATGATCCAAAACACACCGCCCGGGCAACAAAGGAGTGGCTCCGTAAGAAGCATTTGAAAGTCCTGGAGTGGCCTAGCCAGTCTCCAGACCTCAACCCCATAGAAAATCTGTGGCGGGAGTTGAAAGTCCGTGTTGCTCGGCGACAGCCCCAAAACATCACTGCTCTTGAGAAGATCTGCATGGAGGAATGGGCCAAAATACCAGCTACTGTGTGTGCAAACCTGGTAAAGACCTATAGTAAACGTTTGACCTCTGTTATTGCCAACAAAGGTTATGTTACAAAGTATTGAGTTGTATTTTTGTTATTGACCAAATACTTATTTTCCACCCTGATTTACGAATAAATTCTTTACAAATCCTACCATGTGAATTCATGGATTTTTTTTTCACATTCTGTCTCTCACAGTTGAAGTGTACCTCTGGTGCAAATTACTGACCTCTGTCATCATTTTAAGTGGGGGAACTTGCACAATCGGTGGCTGACTAAATACTTTTTTGCCCCACTGTATGTGGCCAATAGTAATGTTTTAATGTTCCTCGTTATTAAACATTTGCACATAAATAAGTGACGTCATATTCAGTACTTACCTTTGACAGTTCGGCCGCTCCCCTCTGCCGTATTTTGCGGCAAAATTATCCACACCCACCGCCGCGCTATGAATTGTGGTATATATGGGACCACGAAGCGTGCACCGTACCACGCTTGATATTTGGGGAAATCGACGGCGCATTTGGAGTATGCATTTGAAGTACACCTGTGGTGTTCTCCTCTGTCTTATACTGGACACAAACTATTTTTTGGACTGGCACAAATAATTTGTGTACCTTCTTATCTGATGCAGCACACCTGATTGTTCTGTAAATAGATTTAAATTGTTATATAAAAAACGACTGAGGCCTTGGCTGAATTTTTAGGTAAATAGTACCATATAACTTTGTTGTTTGCAAAACTTGTGCATAATTTTTTAGAAATGTACAATTTCTATTTGCATTTCAAGTTATGAAAATTATTCGTTAAACATGTTTGTGGGTTTTACAGTAAAAAATATAACTTTTTTCTACTCGGATTCTGAATTTTTTGTCTGAAATTAGATCAATTTTGCTAATATAGTATGCCAAAATGAAAAAATAACTACAATTTCAGATATTTGAGGTTGTGCTGAAAATAATGATACAAAACAAGGCAAGATAAACAGTTTTTAAAGGTGAAATGTAGAGGTAAAATCAAAAGTAGTCAAAAACGGCCAATTATACCCTGGACCCCAGAGGGTTAAGAAGCAGATTAACCACAAACCTGGGCAAAGATAAAGCCACCTTGGGAAAATGGGGAGAGCAAAAAAGAACCAGGTTGTCATAAGTTATGCATCAGCACAGGTAATGAAAACCACTTGTGAAACATTGCCCCCAGTGGTAAAAGATGTAGTCAAATTCTGCCAGTGTTAATCACAAAAAGTACCTTTAAGATAGCTTTAGAATTTATTTACCTTATTCTTAAGAAGTATTGCATATTTATTTTAAGCTGAACATCGTCCTCTGGGATACTTTGTCAAATACTGTCTCTTCCAGTGACCGATACTTAGGTAAGTCTCCCTTCAGAAATCCCATTTTGAGAATAACACGTCAGTGTGAAACCATGCGGGGTAATGGCCATGTGTCTGACTTTAACTTAGATAAATTGAGGGTGTGAGTCCCCAATTGAGAAATAAACACAAACACTTTTTTATTTTCAATATATATAATAAACTGCTTTTATTACCAGTGTCTGAGAAGATAATAATTACTCTCGCCTCCTCTAACAACACTGTGGAGTGATTGCCATCTGAAGGATAAAGACTAAATAACACTATATATGTGCTATAATGACATCCAGCACATATACCATCTTGCTCTACTTCCAAAATGATATTTAGTTGTATAAACATGACTGATTAAAAAACATTAATATTATTAAAATAATACAGATAACACAGTCATCTACAACAACAGTCCAACATTATTTGTCACCATCCAGATTTATGAGTTCTAAAAAAAGGTCTGGCCTATACAGGTGGATACACATGTTATGAAGGGGGCAGCTATGCATGTAGTCAAACCCCTTTTTTATGTTACAACCTTGTACTTTAACCTCCTTGTCACCAGAGGGCGCCGTGCAGTTTTCCAAGTCAACTCAAACCGGATGTGTCGACTGTCAACAAAACGCAACACACGTGTGGAGGAAGAAGAAGCATGTTGGTCTCACGTTCATAGTCCTGGGATTTATAAAGAGTTAAAAAGGAAATATTAATGTGCCGAAGTTAATGAATATTTAGTAAAATGAAGTTTGCTTATAGGGTAAGTGCGCTGCAGTTAGCGACTTTGCTAAAGTCGCGTTGCTTTGGTAGCGGGAATGCGTGTCAGACCAAACTCCATTTAAAAAGTGTTAGATTTAATAAGTTTTTCGGTGTTGGAAGTGCTGTAAACATTCAAGTGTTTTTGCTTTCAATTGTTTATCATTCATAATTATTTCGGCTTGTGTATATAATAACAAAATATCGGTTTAGTTGTGCGTGTGTCTGTGTTTTAATACAGTTTAATGAATCTGCCTCTGAATGTGTTGAATTCCCACGTTTTGACAGGATCTGCGTACACTTGGCTGATGATCAAAAGTAAAATCACTTTTCTTTTATTTTGTAGTTTTCCAATTTGCTCGGCGCAGTCTATCGCCAAGGAAATTTGAACTTCTCCAGAGATGGCAACGCTGTTATCAGTCCAGTTGGGAACAGAATCTCTGTCTTCGACCTGAAGAAGTAAGACAAACAGTGGTATAGGACATGTACAGGAAAGGGTTATCTGTAAAGTCCTGTCTTACAACATCTGGATGCAGTGTCCAGCGTCTAAATGTTATTGGACCTGCAAAGAGAAGAGTTGCATCCACTGTTTTTTGTGGTCACTTAAAAGTATTCGGACTTTTTTTTTTTCATGGTGTCCACATTAAAATACAACTGATTGTGCTGCAGTATAGGTTTCAGTGTGCAGGTGGTGTAGGATAATGAAAAATAAATTATATTTTCCATTCAGTTGCATCTAAAAGTTGTATTTGTCATGATAAATCTACACTGAAGTAGCTTTGCATGATTCTTTCCTCTAATTTGCCAACTTCTGGAAGCCTGCAGAGGGGCTCCATGTAAAGTTTGTGCTATTGGTAGGATTATTTTCACATTTGCCTTCTTATTTGAAACTTTGTCTACATTTGCACACATAAACATTACATATATGTCATAAAGTAAGAAAAAGCATAATAAGTAACCTTTAAAGTCACCTTATTTTAAAAAATAATGAAAATAAGACTGATGTGTTTTTACTCTCTGCCCTGCAGCAACACGTCTGAGACGTTGCCGTTCTCCACGACAAAGAATGTAACCTGTGTGGGTCTGTCTCCTGATGGGAGCCTGGCGATTGTTGTGGATGAAGGTACAAAATTTTTACAGTTAAGGTCTTCTTCAGGACTCGGACAAGAACAAAATCCAAGTGTGTCTGATCATGTTTGTGTCAAACAGATGGTGCAGCGGTGCTGGTCAGTCTCATCACCAGAGCCATCCTTCATCATTTCCACTTTCACAAACCTGTGAGCAGCATCCGCTTCTCACCTGATGGAAGGTAAGGACGTTCAAACTGTGCGACGCATTTTGCACTACTTCTTCTTGGTGTTAGTAAGACACAGCTCAGCAGAGTTTATATGGCAGCTGTAGTCGGACGTTTACATCCACTCATCATAGGCGTGAATGTGATGGTAATTTCAGGATTTTAATGATTTCTTTAAACTGATCTTCGTCCAGAGTGGAATGATTGTACAGCACACGTCTTTAATGACTTCAAAAAAAGCAAGAACTGGGTGCGCAAGTTTAAATTTATTTTGGATTTTCTGTAATTCACATGCACGGTGGTTAGCACTGTTGCCTCACAGCAAGAAATCCTGAGTTCAATTCCACCATCAGGCCGGGGTGTTTCTGTGTGGAGTTTGTATGTTCCCCCTATGTTTGCGTGGGTTCATTCTGGGTACTCCAGCTTCTTCCCACAGTCCAAAGACATGCAGTTAGTGTGGTTAGGTTAATTGGTAGGTCTAAATTGCCAATAGGTGTGAATGCAAGTGTGAATGGTTGTCTGTCTCTATGTGTTAGCCCTGCAATAGACTGGCGACCTGTCCAGGGTGCACCCTGCCTTAAAAGGATAAGCGGAAGAGATGGATGTAATTCCCACAGGTTCAAGCATATCGATACAGGCTGTAATGTATATATTCACCCACTTGAATCTTTTAATAAGTGGTGCTGAAGGTTCAGCAATATCTTTTAACTTGACAAGGCCTTTTAATAGGAAGCAGACCCAAACTGTGACCCTCAGATGAGAGGAAATTGGTTAGGATGTTCAGGAACCACCAAGGCTCAAGTCTTTCCAAGGTGAAGTCAGATTTACATCACCATTGACTGAGACGGTGCCGACCAAGAGAGAAGCCCATACTCCAAAATTGACACCTTTAAGCATGACTGAAATTTGCAGATGCTCACATGGACAAGTCAAAACGTTTTATGGTCAGACCAGATAGAAATTGAGCTTAGCCACGATGATAACAGGTATGTTTGTAGGAGTGAATGTGAGCTTAAGATGTGAGATTGTGAGATTAAGCTATTTTTTTAATAATAAAACAAATATTAAACTTCTGGAATGGCTTTCCCAAAACCCCGACCTCCACCCTTTTGGAAATTTGTGGACTACGCTTAAAAGTCCGGTCTGTGCCAGGTTATACCACTGGATTGTTGAAGGCTCCAAACGTGTCTGATCAAGGTGCGGCTTACTCAGGGACATTTAACCAAACATGAGTGGAGGTCTCTGTGGATTAAAGAAAATCCCAAATAAATTCAAACCTGTGCATCCACTTCTTATGTTTTTTTAAAGTCATTAAAGACGTGTGCTGTAAAATCATTATCTGGGGAGAACAAAAATTATTCTGACAACTGTTTGCTGCATTTTTCATTTGTAGGAAGTTCATTGTAACAAAGGAAAATGTGGCTCTGATGTACCACGCTCCTGGGAAGAAGCGAGAGTTTAACGCCTTCGTCTTAGACAAGAGCTACTACGGTCCCTACGATGAAACCACCTGCATCGACTGGACAGACGACTCCAAGTGAGTTTGTCAAACATGAAAGTGCAGAAGAAGCCTGTAATTGGACAGGAATACATTGTGATTGTGGTGTTTTTCTTCCAGGTGTTTTGTGGTGGGCAGCAAAGACATGTCAACGTGGGTGTTCGGTGCAGAGCGCTGGGCCAACCTGATCTACTACTCCCTGGGTGGACACAAGGACATCATCGTAGGCTGTTTCTTCGAAAAGGACAGCTTAGATGTAGGTTTACTTCTGCTAATCTACATATATATTACACTTTATTAATCTACACTCTGTCAGTGCGCCCCAGGGTGGCTGTGGCTACAATGTAGCTGCCATCACCAGTGTGTGAATGGGTGGATGACTGGATATGTAAAGCACTTTGGGGTACTTAGGGACTAGTAAGGTGCTATATAAATACAGGCCATTTACCATTTTACCATTTATATACATATATGTGTTTGTAGGTGTGGTTCTGTGTGTTTATCCCTCGTGTGCATGTTTACTCAGCTGTACACAGTGAGCCAGGACGGGACGCTGTGTGTGTGGGAGAGCGACACCGAGCTGGACGGCCTCATTCTGAAGAAGAGCCAGGATAAACCCAAGCTCCCGAGACAAGGGGAGGAAGAGGAAGAAGAGGAGGGCGAGGAGAGGGACAAGGTGGAGGGAGAGGAGGGAGAGGTGATCAGAGGGAAAGTTGAAACCGCCAAAGAGAGAGAGAAGAAGAAGAAGAATGTTCGATACAAGATGATGAGCAAGTAAGACGCCTCCAATTTCCCGATTCTTTTCCTGATTTGTCTCTAATTGCAATTCTGATTTTATAAGTGATAAAGTTTACATATTTATTTTTATTTATTAGTTTAATCAGTTAAATCAAAGGATTTTTTTTTGGGTGCTAACAACTTCAGTATATTTAATGATGCCATACAAACTTTTACCTTCATATTGTGAATATTTTCAGTTACCGGCCCTTCATTTTCACAGGGATTTATTTATTATGAATATCCAGCTCTGTAACATTAATAGAAGACAATGCTGGCATTAGGATTTTAGTGAGATCTAAAAACAGCCTTTTGTTTCCATGTTCAGACACTTTTTCAACAAAGAAGGGGATTTTAACAACTTGACTGCTGCTGCGTACCACAAACCGAACCACATCCTGGTCACAGGCTTCGCCTCTGGGATATTCCACCTGCACGAACTTCCAGAGTTTAACCTCATTCACTCCCTGAGGTGAGAGAAAAGCTGCGGTTTGGTTTAAAAAGTTACAGGACAGATGTGTTTTCTCACCTAACCGTGTGGATGTGTCTCCCTGCAGTATTTCAGACCAGAGGATTGCCTCGGTGGCTATAAACAGCTCCGGAGACTGGATCAGCTTTGGATGCTCGCGTAAGAATTTGTTTCTTTTTACGTGTGTGTGTGTGTGCGCGTTAGCTTACTGGTGTTACAGACTTTTTTGCAACTCAAAAAGGTAAACACATCGATTATTTCAGGGATGGGCCAGCTGCTGGTGTGGGAGTGGCAGAGTGAGTCGTACGTGTTCAAGCAGCAGGGACACTTCAACAACATGGCGTCGCTGGCTTACTCTCCAGACGGACAGTACATCGTGACAGGAGGGGACGACAGCAAAGTGAGTCTCAGACTGAAGCCTTTAACTTCATGTGTCCATGCTGAGACAGTAGAACAGGGGTGGGAAACTCCAGGCCTCAAGGCCAAGTCCTGCAGGTTTTATATATCACCCTGGGTTAACACACCTGAATCCAATCATTGGTTCAGTACCAGATAAATGAAGACTCAAGGTCTCGTCTCTGACTCCACACTGTGTTAATAAATTCCTGCAGGTGAAAGTGTGGAATACCAACACCGGCCTCTGCTTTGTCACATTTACCGAACACACCAGCAGCGTCACTAACGTCACCTTCACCTCCAGCGGCTTCGTCATCGTCAGCGCTTCTCTGGATGGGACGGTCCGAGCCTTCGACCTGCACAGGTGGGCGCTGGCGGCAAGGACGGGGGTGTATTCTTTTAAAAGATGGTTGAGAATGTATTCCTGTAATGTTGTTTTGGGGTTTTTTTTGGCAGATACCGAAACTTCAGGACTTTTACGTCGCCTCGGCCTGCACAGTTCTCCTCCCTTGCAGTAGATGCCAGTGGGGAGCTGGTGAGCGCAGGAGCTCAGGATTCCTTTGAGATCTTCCTCTGGTCCATGCAGACAGGCAGGCTGCTAGAGGTAGGCATCATGCTTCTTTTTAATTACGCTTTTTCATCCTTCCTTATGAGACAGACTAACTTGATTGAAGCTGCCAGGATCCCTCAGATTAACACTTCCTTCCTGCGACCGGACAGGTCCTGGCGGGTCACGAGGGTCCGGTGAGCTGCCTCTGTTTCAGTCCGGTTCAGTCCGTCCTGGCCAGCTGCTCGTGGGACCGAACCGTTCGGCTGTGGGACATGCTGGACAGCTGGCAGACCAAGGAAACGCTTCCCCTCACATCTGATGGTAAATTCAGATCCTTCGTGAAGCCATCAGTGATCGTCTTGTTATTTGGGTGGGGGGGTTTTTTTTGTTGTTTTTTTTTGTTTTTTTTATGCTGCCACTAAAGGGGGGGGGCAGTTTGAAAGATTCAAGTTGCTTTTAAGTTGGTTTTGTTTCTTTTGTAATGTTTGTGTGTTTGTTAGCAGTCTAGCGTCCACAGTTTTTAAGATATCATGTTCAACCTTTGTGTGACGGTAGATACTAGAAACAGCTCAAGTTTATTTCATTTGGGTGAAAACTGCGTCCAAGTCAAGTTCACACCAAACTGAAAATCAGTAACAACTTTTTATGGATCGTCTTCAAACTTCCCAAAAATATACTAGGCCTTGACTACCTAGGTTTGCTATGCATTTGGCCTTGACCTTCATTGTTAGCAAAGTCGGTGTTGAAAAAAATTTAAATAAAAGTTATCAAGTGATATATCATATGAAAGGGGATAGAGAGAGCTGTACAACACTTCTTGTTTTTTCAATACGACGCCTACAATGTCACAATGACCCCATGAAGTTTTGTAAAATTACAAAACATGAATATATCTTTAAGTTTATCTTAAACTTATTGCAGCTTATAGAAGCCAACGATTTTAGCCAGTTTTGCTCCGATTATATAGGTAAAGATGATAAAATAAACCATTTTACTATGTAATGTTTCAAGGTCAAAGTTCATGGTCACACGAATTGATTTAAAGGCTTTATAGTTTCCTTTGGATTATAAAATAAGAGTCATTTTGGGACATCAGCACTTTCTTTGGCTGAGCTCTACAACATCATGTGACTTCACAGTAACAGAAAAACATTTATACACTGTACTGGATTTTTATTGTTAGTGCTGACATCAGCATAAAACATCAAGTTTCAGCATAGCCCTTCAGGGCGAGTTCTCCCTGTGCTTTTGTTTGTTGTATATGTCTATGTAAAATTCTGCCTCCCTCACTGTGGTTTTTTTTTTTTAATTAATTTATTTTTTTAATTTTTTTTTAAATTTTTAATTTAAATGTCTTTTGTTCCTCAGGCTTGGCAGTGACGTACCGCCCTGACGGTCAGGAGTTGGCTGTGGCCACTCTGAACGGTGAGATCTCTTTCTGGAACCCGCACACGGCCACACAAAACGGCTCCGTTGCTGGACGACACGACCTACAGACAGGCCGCAAGGAGACGGATAAAATCACAGCCAAGCAGTCCGCCAAGGGCAAGTGAGTGGATGGGATTCGAGCCTCAGGTTTGATTCCACTGGTTCAAATCATCTTGTTTAATGTGACTTTTTTTTCTTCTGGCTCTCGTTAAGGTCGTTTACATCACTGTGTTACTCTGCGGACGGGGAGTCTGTTTTGGCTGGAGGTCAGGCCAAGTTTGTCTGCATCTACAACATCAAGGAGCAGATGCTCATAAAGAAGTTTGAAATCTCCTGCAACCTGTCCTTCGACGCTATGGAGGTGCGACCTCACAGTCTGCTCAGCTAGTTTATTTCCATGTCACATGACTGCAGCATACACATTTAATAGCATCGGCTGTCCTTAAAAAACAGATCTATGGTTGAGGTTGTTTTTTTTTTTTTTTTTTTTTTTAAGGAGACGAGGCGAACCCAAAATAGGAATTTAAGGCATTTTTTAAAAGCATATGTTAGATGACTAAACCTGGATGGATCGGACTTTTCATCGTGAAAATGTGCATCGTCCTTGAAGAGGTTTTAATTATGACAGGTTTCACTTATCCTGTTGTCCTGCTTTACCTTCAGGAGTTCCTGGACAGGAGGAAGATGACAGAGTTCGGGAGTCTGGCTCTGGTGGATGAAGGAGCCGGGGACGGAGACGGAGTCAGCGTCAGCCTCCCTGGAGTCAGGAGAGGTACAACCCTCACACGAAGGCTCAGACCAGTTATAAGTGTGGAAGTTGTGTGTTTGCTACAAGGTGCAGTGGTCAGAAGTGGTTATCGCTGTGATCGGACTGAAACCGCCTGAATTAAAAATAGATAAACTTTAGAAGTGAGGATTTTAATGTATTTTGATTCATTTAGGTGATTAAAAATTTGACATTTTCTCTGATTTTGACCTTGAGTTGATCTTGAGTTTATGATATAATTTTGGCAGCCCTTCATGTAATTAAGTAATTGTATTTTGTAAGGATCATGAGGCCTTTTACAAAAAAGTCTTCACTTTTCTTATTCACTGATGTTTTTGAATCGACCCTCACTGATTCTTGTGTCTGCTCATCCTTAAAGGTGACATGAGTTCTCGTCATTTCAAACCTGAGATCAGAGTGAGCTCGCTGCGGTTCTCCCCTACTGGTAGGTGACAGAATTACAGCTTGGAGCATGGTTTCAAAATGTTTTCCTGTGAACACTGGATGATGGAAGACAACACTGATGTTGTCCTTCATGATGTTGATGTTGTCCTTCATCACAGCAGTTTTTCATGTTGTTTTCTGCTCTCATTACGGTGTTTGAATCTCGTGCAGCAAACTTCGCTGGACACCAGCAGACACGTTTATGAAGCATGTATGAAAAGCATGCGTCCCGTTACAGACGAGCTTTGTCGGCCGGTTAGTCAAGTTGTTCTCCTCCTCAGGTCGCAGTTGGGCGGCCACCACCACTGAGGGCCTGCTGGTCTACTCCCTTGACGGGTCACTGGTTTTCGACCCGTACGACCTGGACCTAGACGTGACACCAGCCAGCATACGCAAGCAGCTGCGCCTTCAGGAGTGGGCGTCGGCCATAGTTCTGGCGTTCAGACTCAACGAAAAAGCCCTCAAGCAGGAAGTGTTGGAGAAGGTCCCACATGAGCAGAGTGAGTGAATTTCACCTTATTTAACATTTTGAGTTCCCTTTTTCACTTGGAAACGCCCGAGTGATGTGAGTTGTGCATCCTTCTGACCTAGTCCCGGTGGTTTGCGGCTCTCTTCCTGACATTTATGTCGAGAAGCTGCTGGGTTTCATCGCCACGTGTTTGGAGAAGTCGGGCCACTTGCAGTTCTATATGACCTGGGCCCAGAACCTGCTCATGCTGCACGGACAGAAACTGAAGAACAGGTGTGTCCTCAGGCTCTCATTCACATCACAGATTCAGTTCAGCATGACTGTAAGTGAACAGAAGATGACAGCAACAAATTTTTCAATGCATCTGCTTTGGCATGCAGGTCTGGAGCCATCCTGCCCACGCTGCAGGCGCTGCAGAAGAGCATCCAGAGGCACTTCGACGACCTCTCCAAGCTGTAAGTTACAGATCCTCTGAAACGTTGTGCCTTTGCCCAGATACAGCTTAACAGATCTGAATGTGTGCTTTGTTTGTGTAGCTGCGACTTCAACATGTACAACATCCGCTATGCCGTGGCCCTCTCAAAGCAAAGAGGCTTAAAGAGGGCAGCTGAGGAGGAGACAGAGGACCAGGGGGAGGAGGATGAAGAGCTGTCTGAGGAGATGAGCGAGGCTTCTTTAGAGGATGCAGAAATGATGCTGTAGGCCACTTCAGTGCCACAGCATGACACATGTTGGACTGTAAAAGAAAAACAGATTTTTGTGTACTTGGATGTGATGTTTTAGAGTTCTTTTATAATTAAATTCATATATAACTGTGGATGGTTTTCTTTGGTTTAATGAATTGTCACCCTGTATGATTATAATTATTATTATTATTGATTTCTTTTTTGTTAGCGTATATATAGAACATTTATAAGCAAATGTTATTTACATTATTATGCAAAGGTCTTGGACGTCTCCATATTTTTTCTAGGAAAATAAATGAAATAGATGCAGTGATGTGTATATCTTGAGGAATAGTTCTCCAGACTTCTTGACGGACATTCAAAGCTCTTCTTTGGATGTTTCTGCCTTTTGTTCTGTTCTCTGTCAACATGATCCCACACTGCTGTTGAGGTCTGGGCTCCACGTGTTTTTATTCAGGAATTTTTTACTGCATTGGCAGTGTGTTCGGGATCATTGCCATGCCGAAAAATTAAGCTGTTACCAATCAGATGCTTTCCAGATGTAATTGCATGGTGGATCAAAATCTGATGGTACTTTTCTGAGTTCTTAATTCATCATTTTAAGAAATCTTGAACACCACTTACTGAAATGCAGCCCAAACCTTGATAGAGCCTCCACCGTGTTTTACAGACGTCTGTAAGCACTCACTGTTGTAACATTTGTCCTCAGCTTGTGCAGTTGAATCTGAATGTATAAACTGAATGTGAATGAAAAAGCAGCAATGGTCAAAGAAACACTTTGAAAGATTTTCAGAAAGCTGGAGAACTATTGCTCAAGAGCGTTTAAAATGACAGAAGCCCGGAAGTAAAAGATAAAGAAATTATTATAAAAATATATATATAGTGGCACGAAGCTAAAAATATAAATAATACGCCTGCACGGCTTTAACTGGAAAATAGCCGGTATTTGTGCAGTCGACCTGCGATTTGTGATTGGCTAAATATTCAGTTTCCGGCATGCTCGTGGGCGTAGGAGCGGAAGGGGCGGGGTTAATTCCAAAATGAGGGAAAATAAGAACATGTCCGAGTCCCCTTCTCAAGCGGGAAAAGAAATACCGGCGAAAAAGCAAAAGCTGAGCAGCGATGAGAACAGCAACCCCGACTTGTCAGGAGACGAGAACGTAAGCGTTTAAACCGTGTTTGATGTTGGGCCGCAGATGAGCCGTGTAGCGCTTCTGATCAGTTAGCATTGTGCTAAAGTAGCAGATGTGCTAAAGGCTTTAGCTAGCATCTTTGTTTATTCACACCGGCTGGATTCAAACAGCTGGAGCTATTAGATATAGTTATTCACTGTGGACTATTTTAGTGTCTCCAAATAAATTTTCCCGCACGTGTTCCACCTTCCATGTTAGCGCACACGTGTTTTCTTTGTGCTCAGACTGGAGTTATTCACGTGTAAACCTGGGCTAGCCTTGGCAAAAAGCATCAAGCAGATAAATAATAAACTAAATACTGACCAAAAGGTAGTGTTTTTCGGATGGGTTGCTCAAGAATGGTCTTGAGTTAAGCTTTAATTTTGAGAAAAATGTTATAGCGCTTTATGAACTGATTAATGAGGAATGTTTTTGTAGCAGCCTGGGCCAACCACAGCCATCTCTACTTGTCTCCTCCTTCATTGTGTTTAAAATGACCCAATAGTTTGGAAGTGATACGCTTTTGATTGTTTTGGGGTTTTTTGTGCTATAAAAAGTGCAGTGTTAAACAAATAGCAAGGCAAGAAACGTGTTTACAATGTCTTCAGCACATCAGGCACACTTTGTTTATGAGTGCTCATGTTCTGGCTTCAATGCGCATCTTTAGAAGATGATTTTGCATTAAATAACACGTTTGTTTGTGTTGCTGCTGGTTGCAGGACGATGCCGTCAGCGTTGAGAGTGGCACCAATGCAGAACGCCCAGACACACCCACCAACACCGCCAATGCCCCCGGCAGAAAGAGCTGGGGCAAGGGCAAGTGGAAGTCCAAGAAGTGCAGATATTCTTTTAAATGTGTCAACAGCCTGAGGGTGAGTACGTCCAGCACACCAGACAGTGTGCAGAACCTAGAGGGGTTTACTGTGAAATGAGCCAGCAAATGTCCTGCTAACTGCCTGCAGTACAAAAAACAATACATAGTCAGTCAGGTATTTGGATGTTCTTAGCTGTCGATTCAGAAAAGGCATTAATAGGTCGGTCCTAATCTGCTGCCTGGTCTGATTTAAACTGCTAGGCAGGCAAGACAGAATACACGTGTGAATGAGTGACAGGTGAGTATCCAAGGAGTAGATACCGTGAAGGCGAAGGAGTTTAAATATCGTGGATCAACCCACTGAAAGCAGCAGACGGTGTGCAAAAGAGGTCAAAAAGAGAGTGCAGCCAGCGTGTAGTTGGTAGAGACAAGTGTCAGGGTTGATTTGTGACAGAAAGATGGCAGCAAAAGTGAAAGGGGAAGTTTACAAGTTCATAATGGAGACCTGCTATGATCTCTGGTTTGGAAACAGTGGTGCTGACATAAAGACAAGATGCAGAGTTAAAGATGTTAATGTTATAGATGTTTAGATGTCTTAATGTTTTATAAACCAGGCTGCAATTAATCATTAGTTATTGTTAATCTCTGGCAGTGTCTCTTTGTCCTTTATTTTTCCCCTCACTTCGAACCAGTGGCAACAGATTCCTGCCCCTACCTGAGCCTTTTTCTTCCTCTTAAAATTGAGTTTTTCCTTCCCACTGTCCCCAAATGCTTCTTCATAGGGAGTTGCCTGATTGTTGGGGTTTTCTCCATGTTATTGTGGTGTCTTTACCTTATAATATAAAGAAGAGATTTCTGTTGTGGTTTGGTGCTACACAAATCAAACTGAACTAAATTGATTGAAGTGTCATCTAGCCAGAACAAAGCCTTGTTTTGTTTAACTTGCTTCTTAGTACATCCATCTGGTTTAATCCGCACTCATACATACAGGATTTTTTTTGTAGGAGCGCAAGTGGCTATTAACAACATCTGTATTTGTCTCAGGAGGACCATGGCCAGCCATTGTTTGGAGTCCAGTTTAACTGGCACAGCAAGGAGGGAGACCCGCTGGTGTTTGCTACAGTTGGGAGTAACAGGGTAAATAAATGATCAGTTATTTAAAATTTGGTTTAAATTGCTTATTTCTGTAGTGGGTCAGCATATTACCAGAGGTGGGAAAGTCCTGATCTGTTTACTGGTGTTTGTCCAATATATTGTTAGGAGTTTTCAAAGCATGCAGCTCACTGTAAAATGCTCGCAAAGACAATAAAAGCATGAGATTTACCAGTGTATAACAACAAGCTCCAATGACCCTGTGGATTTGCAATGACTTCTTTATCCATTTATAGTTTCTCAATGAAAGGAACATTAAAAATGTCTTTTAAACACTGATTATTAGTGAACTTGTCCACCTCTCACATCTGTGCTTATCCAGGTAACTCTGTATGAATGCCACTCTCAAGGAGAAATCAGACTCCTGCAGTCCTACGTTGATGCAGACGTATCCTTTCACCTACTTCCTCAATCCTTCTTTGCTCTCATTTGTCAGTTTTCCTAACACACAAAAGTCCCACAGTTTGGCTTTTAAATACTTCTTTATTGCTTAGATGACAGAAGGGCAGTCTAGACGGGTTTAATGCCTCGACACCTGAGCTGAAGGCTAACAGCGAGGATTAAGATATCTGATATTTTTACATTATCTAGCCATCTGAAAGGTATTTGAACTCCATAAAAGCTCTGCAGCTGAGAGCAGAAAATATACAGTGTGAACGGAAAAGAGTTCAGGGGGTATAGAGAAGAAGAGATGCTTGTTTGTGCTGAAGTTTTAGTGACTGTGCAGCTGACAGTGGGACATCTGAGTCTGTTAAAGAAAGGTAAGTGTAGATTCTGTTCAGGTTTCCTTGACTTTGCAAAGGCAGACGAGAACTTCTACACGTGCGCCTGGACCTATGACACCAACACGAGTCACCCCCTGCTGGCTGTGGCCGGATCCCGTGGCATCATCCGGGTGATCAACCACATCACGATGCAGTGCATCAAGGTAGCGTGTCAGTCTTCACCCGACTGCTCCATCACTTCTGTCTTTTAGCAGAGTCCAGTTTTCAAGATATCGTTTTGAAATTTTGTGTGATGGTAGATACTAATAACAGCTCGAGCTGATTTAATTATGGTGAAAATCAGGTCATGGTCAAACCAAATGTGAAAATCAGTAAAAAACCTTTATGGATCTTGTAGTTAGTACTGCAGGGTGGCTTTTTAATTTATTGTATATGAATGGATGTCTTGATGCATGCTCAATCATCCAGGTAAGTAAATCTCCAAAACTTGATTCTGTTCATCTGGACGTAGCGTTTTGTGGAGAAACGTTTCATCACTCATCCAAGTGACTTCTTCAGTCTCAGCTGACTGCAGGTTTCCCCAATCTTATAAACAGTACCTTTTCACAATGACTGAAACCAGCCCACTGAAGGAACAATGGACTGGGAGGCCAGTTCCTTGGGTTACGTCCACACTAGCCCGGATAGATTTGAAAACGCTCCGTGTCCACACTAGCGTTTTCGGTCGTTTTCACAGAGTTGAGCGTCCACATTGAAACGGCCCAAAACGCTTACCTTCCAGTCCTGCGCATGTGCAAAGCGAGTGAAAATTAAATAATTTGAAGAAAAGCTATCTGGAGCATGTACAAACTGATATTAATCTTTTTTTAGAGCTGTCAAACTTGAGAGCAATCAAAACAACTGTATAATGCCCTCCGCTATCTTTGTTTAATTGGTCACATGACTGCATCACATGACTAAAATGCGTCATCGTTTTAGAAAGTCTGCGTTTTCAAGTGTCCACACTGCGAAGGGACAGCTCCGTTTTGAAAATGCTGCATTTTCGAGAGCGTTTTCAAAACGCTTCCCTTGAGGAAAACACTGTCTCAGTGTGGACGGGATGCCAAAACAGAGAGAAAACGATGCGTTTTCAAACAGCTGTAGTGTTACTGCAAGCTTAAAATAATCTGTATCACTTTCAGTGCACAGAAAATAGTTTTATTTGATTATGAAGCATTTTCAGGAAGCAACTTATAACAGTAGAGCTTTATTTACCATTTTTTATTTTTGGAAAGACTTGCATTTAATGGCGCAGAGGAATGATAATAACTATACCGAATTTCACTTCATCTGCCCCAAGTTGTTTAATTGCACAGTGTGAATTAAGTCATTTTTTCATCTTTTCCAGCATTATGTAGGTCATGGGAACGCCATCAACGAGCTGAAGTTTCATCCGAGGGATCCCAATCTGCTCCTCTCTGTCAGCAAAGGTAAACAGTGATTATAAAGCACCTTTGAGCTCTTCTGCGTGCAGTTCTAGGGTTCTTCCCGGCTCATTATGCACACATAAGCCGGACTGCATCACCTAGAGTTACGCCAATAACCTTGTGTTTCCTTATTTAGCAGAGATTTGCTGATTATTTTTTCCCGCTCCTTGGAGGGAAAAAAAAAAGAGCTAAACTGTGTCGCAGAGAGGGCAGAAAGACCAGCAGTTTGTCATATATTTCACTGTGAGGTTAATACAACAGCAGCAATGCATTTATAAAAAAAAATTGTAAAAAAGGCCCTTTTTTTTTTATTTTTTATTTTTTTTAAATATGGCTTTATTGACCCTCACTCAACACTAAAAATCATCCTGGCAGTAAAACCCCTCTCAACTGTGATTTGTTGCTTCCATCTAAAGAGAAAAAACAGGTCACCTCAGACTCGAGTGTAGTGGGGATAGAGTTTTATTTCCACGGGACTGTCAGGTGGTTCCTTAATCTGAGATAAATCAGACAGCGGGGTTTGGATCTGTCACTGAAGGTCATGTGAACGGCAACAAAGTTTAATCTTTTCTTTAATCAGGTGGATTTTTTTTTATTTTTTAAACACCCTGTGTGATTATAGCTGCTGGGAAGTGCAAAGGTGGTGTGAGTTTTTATGCTTTATGTGATAAATGGATTGTAATCTGTGAAATAAAACTGCTGTTTTATTTTAGGTTATATAAAAGTCATGTCTTGGAAGAAACTTTGATGAAGAGAGTTGATACGCATGAGTTCCCAGAGTCTGTCAAATACACGATCAAGATTAAACACCAGCCATGGGAGACTGTCAGTCAGCACATATAACAAAATATTATGACCCCTATGGAAAGTTAAAAATAAAATAAATCAATATAATTATTTAACATGATTAATCAGACAAACCAACGCTTATCACGTAGAAAAACTAAGACTGTATTCAAATAAAGTTGTAAAGTTCTCAAAGAAGAAATTCATTAACAAAATAAAATATAATTCTACCCTTAAAGTATTGAATGCAATATAATATAAATGCATAGCTCAAACTATGTAAAAAATGTAAATATAGAGGAAAAAAGTTTAAAAAAAAAAAGAAGAAGCTGTGAGCATCTCTTTCACTGACCGGCTGTAAAACAACAATCAGACTTTTTCTTAAAGTCATCTCTTATTTTCAGATCACGCTCTTCGGCTGTGGAACATACAGACGGACACTTTAGTGGCCATTTTCGGAGGCGTCGAGGGTCATCGGGATGAAGTTCTGAGTGCTGTGAGTATTACAGTTTATGTGGGGAAATTTATCTGGGACATAACAGTGACTATTGTGCAACAGGGAAAAAAAGATTCTGAATCGGTCTTTAGGGGATGACTGCACATGTTGGCACCATTAGACCAGACTCAATAAAGGCAGTACATCTGTGTTGGGTTATTTGGGGGGGGGAAACAGCTTTTCCTTGACAGCTGACACCACAGACTTGTTCATGTTCTACTTCTCCGAAGTGACTAGTGAAATATGTCAGTTTATTTTCAATCTGATTGAAAGTAAACAGAAATTATCCATCTGGTATTGACTATTTTTACTGGCATTAGGTTTTCAGCCTCACAGCAGTACAGTGGGGCAAAAAAGTATTTAGTCAGCCACCGATTGTGCAAGTTCCCCCACTTAAAATGATGACAGAGGTCAGTAATTTGCACCAGAGGTACACTTCAACTGTGAGAGACAGAATGTGAAAAAAAAATCCATGAATTCACATGGTAGGATTTGTAAAGAATTTATTCGTAAATCAGGGTGGAAAATAAGTATTTGGTCAATAACAAAAATACAACTCAATACTTTGTAACATAACCTTTGTTGGCAATAACAGAGGTCAAACGTTTACTATAGGTCTTTACCAGGTTTGCGCACACAGTAGCTGGTATTTTGGCCCATTCCTCCATGCAGATCTTCTCAAGAGCAGTGATGTTTTGGGGCTGTCGCCGAGCAACACGGACTTTCAACTCCCGCCACAGATTTTCTATGGGGTTGAGGTCTGGAGACTGGCTAGGCCACTCCAGGACTTTCAAATGCTTCTTACGGAGCCACTCCTTTGTTGCCCGGGCGGTGTGTTTTGGATCATTGTCATGTTGGAAGACCCAGCCTCGTTTCATCTTCAAAGTTCTCACTGATGGAAGGAGGTTTTGGCTCAAAATCTCACGATACTTGGCCCCATTCATTCTGTCCTTAACACGGATCAGTCGTCCTGTCCCCTTGGCAGAAAAACAGCCCCATAGCATGATGTTTCCACCCCCATGCTTCACAGTAGGTATGGTGTTCTTGGGATGCAACTCAGTATTCTTCTTCCTCCAAACACGACGAGTTGAGTTTATACCAAAAAGTTCTACTTTGGTTTCATCTGACCACATGACATTCTCCCAATCCTCTGCTGTATCATCCATGTGCTCTCTGGCAAACTTCAGACGGGCCTGGACATGCACTGGCTTCAGCAGCGGAACACGTCTGGCACTGCGGGATTTGATTCCCTGCCGTTGTAGTGTGTTACTGATGGTGACCTTTGTTACTTTGGTCCCAGCTCTCTGCAGGTCATTCACCAGGTCCCCCCGTGTGGTTCTGGGATCTTTGCTCACCGTTCTCATGATCATTTTGACCCCACGGGATGAGATCTTGCGTGGAGCCCCAGATCGAGGGAGATTATCAGTGGTCTTGTATGTCTTCCATTTTCTGATGATTGCTCCCACAGTTGATTTTTTCACACCAAGCTGCTTGCCTATTGTAGATTCACTCTTCCCAGTCTGGTGCAGGTCTACAATTCTTTTCCTGGTGTCCTTCGAAAGCTCTTTGGTCTTGGCCATGGCGGAGTTTGGAGTCTGACTGGTTGAGGCTGTGGACAGGTGTCTTTTATACAGATGATGAGGTCAAACAGGTGCCATTCATACAGGTAACGAGTGGGGGACAGAAAAGCTTCTTACAGAAGACGTTACAGGTCTGTGAGAGCCAGGGATTTTCCTTGTTTGAGGTGACCAAATACTTATTTTCCACCCTGATTTACGAATAAATTCTTTACAAATCCTACCATGTGAATTCATGGATTTCTTTTTCACATTCTGTCTCTCACAGTTGAAGTGTACCTCTGGTGCAAATTACTGACCTCTGTCATCATTTTAAGTGGGGGAACTTGCACAATCGGTGGCTGACTAAATACTTTTTTGCCCCACTGTATATCCACGTGTGAGGTTGATTCTACAGAAAAAGCTGAATACAAAGTGTGGTCATTTCAGTTTTTGTTTTTGATTTTTGGGGGGTGGGAATGAGTTTCTTTTAATGGTTAAAATTGCAGTTTCAAAAATTTCAGATCACAAGCTTGCCCAGTTGTCGGTGGTGTTCCTCTGGGCTGTGTCGTTGTCAGGTTTATCTGTCTATTAAGACCATCCCACCTTATTCTGTTACTTAACTTACACAATATTAAATAGTTGTCTGCTAATTTTCTGAAATGGTGACAAAACAGATGTTTTAGGTGAATGTGATTAAATTCTGTCTGTACTGACAGTTCACATTCTCCTATTATCCATTTCCTGTTTTGTAGGATTTTGATCTCCTAGGTGAAAAGATTATGTCATGTGGGATGGACCACTCGCTAAAACTATGGAGGATCAATTCGGAGAGAATGCAGAAAGCCATTCGCGCGTCTTATGAGTACAACCCCTCAAAGACAAACAGGTGAGACGTCCAGAAGCTTTTTCTGTGGTCTGTTTTCATATCTGTGGATTTATATACATGGCATTATATTTTTTATGTTTGGGGTTTTTTTTGTTTGTTTGTTTTTTTGTTTTTTTAGGGCATTTGTCTCACAGAAAATCCACTTCCCCGACTTCTCAACACGTGACATTCATAGAAACTATGTGGACTGTGTGCGGTGGCTTGGTGATCTTATTCTTTCTAAGGCAAGTGAAAGGAAATCCTTTAATGCTACCCAAAAAGGTTTTTTTGTTTTTTGTTTTTTTAAGTTACCGTATTTTCCGCACTATAAGGTGCACTTAAAATCCTTTAATTTTCTCAAAAATTGACAGTGCGCCTTATAATCCGGTGTGTCTTATGGATGAATTATGGTTGTGCTTACTGACCTCGAACTTATGTGGTATACGGCGCTCAAAAATGCTCAAAAAATGTTTTAGTATGACTTTGGTAAACAACAAAGCCGCACTGCTTGATGGATTGTCGGAGCATTATGGCTATTGTATCTAGGGGACTTGGAGTAATCTGGGTCCAAAACTCTGATTCAGGTCCCAAAGTCAAACGAGCACTGCTGCATCACTGAGAGTTCATCTTTAATAAAATGATCAGCATTGCTGCTTTACCAGTTGTAACAATTAAGTTTAACATCTAGGCGTCCATGAAAACAGAATTTATTAAATTTAATGGAGTTAGAAGTTAGCAGGAAGTTAGCTCGCTAGTTTCCACCTAAACATGATATAGCATGTTCTGACTAAGAGATTTCTGAAAAAATTAAAACGTACAGCTCTGCTATCACTTCCAACAGAAAACTAAACAGCAGTGACGTTTGTAGGGTTACTAAAGTTGGACTAGCTGGGGTATAATGATGTGCTACTAGCAACACAGCTATGTTAGCATAACAAACACAGTGAAGCTGGAGGATGAACGCTAACACTTTTCCACTTGATAATGTTAACGTGAGGGTTCCCAATGGTTAGGGACAAATGCAATCGCATGGCAGGATGCTGTAAACAGACCAAACTTCAGTCAGGAGAACAACTGAGATAAACCATCCACAATACGAGGTTAGTCATTAATATACTGCAACAACATGGGAATAGAGCAGCTGCAAGAGAATTCAGCATTAATGAATCAATGGTACAGAAGTGGAGGAAGCAAGAAGAATGAGTTGAGTAAAGTCTGACTTATTTGACTGTTTTGTTTTGCTGTTGAAAATTGTTGAAAATGTACAACTGAGTTTGTGTTGTCATTCCAGTCTTGTGAAAACGCCATTGTGTGCTGGAAACCCGGGAAGATGGAGGATGACATTGATCACATTAAACCAAATGAGTCAAATGTGACGATTCTGGGACGCTTTGACTACAGCCAGTGTGACATTTGGTACATGCGCTTCTCCATGGACTTCTGGCAGAAGGTCAGCTATCTTACCTTTATTTATTTTGTGTATGATCAGGTTTTATATTTTCATTCTCATTTGTACTGATTAAAGGACAAAAACAGAATAATCAAATGTTTTGTCTCAAATACAGTTTTATTTTTCATCTGTTGGAAAGAATTACATCATTTAATTGATTTACTTGAAAGGTCAGTCAACGCTAACCCAGTGTTTCCAGTCATCCTGTCTTTCTGGTTGGCCAGGTTGCTGTCATTGTTCTCTTTAATATCAATTAGCCACTTGTCCAGCAAGTTTCTAGCTGTCAGCTGCAGTCTAACCTGGAGTTGGAGGTCACTGGCAGGTTTTAAGTAGTTGATTATCACTGATATTTAGTTCTTAAGAAATAAAAACTCTTGCAGAGGAGAAACGGAAGCTAAATCTTTAGGAAACACTGGATGCTGAGAGTTGTTCGTTTGTTCTCTTGTTGTGTCTTGGTGCTCTTACTGACCTCTGCTGTGATGCTGATACACAGATGCTGGCTCTGGGGAATCAGGTGGGGAAGCTTTACGTGTGGGACCTTGAAGTAGAAGATCCACACAAAGCCAAGTAAGTAAAAAAAAAAAAAAAAAAAAAACAGACAACAGGCATGTTATAGTTGTCCTGTATCTCCACTGCTCTTTGCCCTGCTTTTAGCATCAAAATATCACAGTAAACCCTCATAAACTTAAACAGGTTGTTGTATTTGATCAGCTACACCCTTAGTTTAGCTCACATTAGCTGTTAGAAAAAAATAACACAGGGCCCTGTGGTTTGGGAATCTTCATATTTGTAGTCCTTATTTTGGTGCTACTAGAAGTTTGGTATAGCTCATCGGGAGCCCTGAGGAACTACCATCAGCACTGTTCCATGTTTGTTGTTCATATGGCTCATCATATCCTTTTAAGGTTTGGAATCAGTACCATTGTCAGGAGGTCTGGTGGTAGGACAGAAATCTCAACCATGTAGAGCCATTTTAATCTAAAAAGTATTCTAAAGTCTCTGAGAAGTGACTGTGGAGTATATTTAAGCAAAGACCACCTACCATTAGACCCCAGTTGTATCATCTAATCTCACCGTGTCTGGAAATGTTTTGAGACCTCCAACTTGCAGTAAGTGCAGTTTCAAGGGTATTACTGCTGCCGTCTGGCTGTTTCATGTTCCACGTAGTGGTAAACCCATGAGAAAGCCAATATGATGACTTGAATCTTTGGAAAAATTGAAAGCATCAAACACTGAAGAGCTGCAGCGCGGGGCTTTGGTTAACTGTAACACTTCGTATTTAAGCTTGGAAGTATGTGGTTTACAGTAGCGTCAGTTATTTCCACGGATTTTAGTAATACCATTTCTTCCTGGAGCATACAGAAAGGCTTCTCCTCCATCAGTTACACAGATTTCCTTACAAGTGACTGCAACAATAGTTGTAGTTTAAGGTTATAACACTGGTGCTTTCCCTCCCAGGTTGGGAACACTACTGCACCTAAATATTTACAGGCTTCATTAACACTTTTTTTTCCAAGTTCTTTTGAAAAGGCATTAAATTTCCTTCCTCATGCATTTTGAAAAGGAATTGGCTGAACCAGGAATGTGCAGGAATGATGCCCGGTTAAAAGCAACACTGTCTGAAGTGACAAAATAGTGGAAAAATGGCAGTTTAGTGCAGCTCAGAGGTTAAAACTTAAAACTGCTAAGTGGTGCCGTCTTCACGATCAATTATTGCAGCATTGTCACACTTCTCTGAGCACCAATGACCCATAGAAAGCTGCTGTAATGTCTTCCTGTGTCTTTTTTTACCTGGCACATTTAATGAAATTATGACTCTTTTTGTTGTGATTTTGCACCAGTAATGGTCAGAACACTGATTTTTAAACAACAAATATTCACAGGTTACAAAATAAACATTTTTATTTCAATTGTTTCATAATTTTTGCAGTTGACACTGACAAAAGTTTCTCTGTATTTTTTTGTTTTGTTTGTTTGTTTTTGGGTTTTTTTACAATTCCCCCTCCCCCCTAACTATCTCTGCTCTTCAGGTGCACCACGCTGACCCTCCCCAAATGCACATCAGCCATCCGGCAAACCAGCTTCAGCCGCGACAGCAGCATTTTGATAGCGGTGTGCGATGACGCCTCCATCTGGCGCTGGGATCGACAGCGCTGAGGTCTCCGGTTGTTCCTGTTGCTTCCAACTCCCCTGCCTCTGTGTTGGTGTACAGATCTGCACTGCAACAAAAAAAATGTCTGTACATTTAATCTTGTATGCAGATTAAAAATTGTTTTGTTTTGTTTGTTTTTTTTGTTTTTTAATTCCATAAAAAGAAAGGAATGGCCTTCTTTTGTCTTCATTTCCTGTTTGTCTGCCAGCTTAATTGTGAAGGGAAGAAAAAACAGATTTGCAGTGTTTTTGATCCAATAAAACTTGGATTTACTCTGTTAGATGAACAATTTTAAGCCAAAGGATGAAAAAAGGAACAGCCCTGAAGCCTGTCTTGGTGTCCTCTCTGGGTGCCTTCTGGTTTGCTATGCTGTCCCATCCATTGAAATTATAACAATACAAAACGAAATGTGTGGAAAAATAAGATAATGCATGAAAACAGGATTTTCTGTTGTAATGTGCCATGATTTATTTTAATTATTACAGTAATAATTGGATCGCTTTGATGCCCCCATTCACACACACACATGGACTGCTGTTGCATAATTTACAGTGTGCGCTTTGACACTGGAGTATTCGCACATACACACATGTAAAAACTGAATAAAGTCTTTTGTAGCTGTTCCCAAGCGTGATGTTTGTATAGGACAGTATTAGCATAAAAATAAGCTTTTATTTTGAAAACTTTACTCCTGTTACAGGCAGCAAAAGGCAGGTGTTTTGTCTTTATTTATCTGGAGTCATTTGAACTTGAATAAAACTTAATTTCTATAAATATATCAATATCAGACTTTTTTTTTCTCTGACTAACAGATAAAAGTGCGCACTAAAGGAAGTTTAGATGCTTTATTTGCGCCTTTCTCTACACTTTCTGCCCCACTCAGTCATGTGATCTAAGACTTTGCCCCCGGTCTCGTCTTGATGAACTGCCTCCGATCAAACGCCACTTCAGTCCACACGCGAGCGCGTGAAAAATGACGTTGTCTGTCCGCTGTGGACTTTTGCCCTCCGACTGACTGGACGAGATCAACCGGACTCGGCCGCAAAGACTCCAGCATGTTTTCGCCAAAATCACCAAAAAGCCCGTCCAGATACGGCTCCGGGGAGCAGATGTGCATGGTTGAATGTGGCGGTAAGCCCAGATGCATCTGTAACGTCAACTCAGAGGGCTGCAACAGGAGGGGCTGTACGGCACAGTTAAAGGTAGGCCTTCAAACAGCTGTGGAACATCTGCAGCTGATGGTTTAGAGAAAACCTGATCGCTAAGAGCTCATCTTAAAAAAGCTGGAAAGTAGCTACGTCTTAATTATACATTTGTTAGGATGTAGTCTCCCTGTTATATTGAAGAGCGGGAGTATATATATTTTCTTTTGAAACGTAATAAATATTTTAAATTGGTGACTGGGATAAAATAATCTGATAATTAAATCTCAATTTGTGGTTGAAATACAATGTAAAGAAATTCGGTTTGTTAAAGTAGGCAAGAAATCTCCAAGAACATTTTTTGCAGAGACAACATAAATTTTATGTGTGTTTTCATTGTAAAAGAGAAGTATAGTTTGCACTGGCAGCAGGGACAGCTTCACCGGCTGAACAACAAAGCCCACCTTAAAGAAACAAAACCTGCTCCTTCCCCAAATTCTATGTGTTTGTGCCTGTTGGAAGAGTTTAAGTGTGTGACCTCATGTGTTTATAATTATAATAATAACCTAAATCAGCAGTTTGTTCTTCACTGTTAACAAGTGAAACACTTGTTCACACTTCACTCATAAGTAGGGGAGACCGGGGATAGTTGTAACATTTTTCACATTTCTGTCTGTAAATTAGAGCTCTTTTAAGGTAGTGGATTCAAAATGTAATGCAAAGTATTTACATGTCTCGGCTATTAAATAGTGCAGCTATTTTCTCTGCAGCACAATTACCCATTGCATGGTATGGTCTCAAACACAAAGAGTGAAATGTTACAATTAACCCCATAGTCTGGGTTAGTTGTAACATATCCTGGGGTGAAATGTAACACAATGAAATAAGGGTACTAACAAAACATTACCATGTAATCTGTGTTTATTCAACACATGAATGCACTTAGAGCCATTTATGTAGCTATATGTGTGTGTGACAGAATGCAGAAATCTAGCTTTTGAACATATTCCAACCCCCCAAAAAAGACAAATTATGGAATTTTCTGCAACTGAATATTTCATTAATTTTGGTTGGTCTTCATTGAGTTTGGCCTCATTGGCTCAGTGGGCATTATAACCTACAACTCTTGCACCAATTTTGAACATAACAATGAAGCTGAAAAAATGTAGTTGCTCACCAGCATCGCAATTCCATTACTTTTTATCATGGCTTACCTTGGTGTGGTTTGCAAAGTGCTTTAGAAAGATGAGAAAATCTGTTTCTCGCACCCATCCTGATTTATTTCCACTACCAGTACTTCCTACTGGTCCATCTCTGACACAGTGGTCTGCATAATGTATGTGTGGGAACACAAACAGTGGAGGAATTGTGTTGCCAATGGCATTAACCGCATATACAAAAGCGACCAGTGAACCTCTCTCTGCTGATGTCGTTGCCCCAACTTGTTTAATATAAGTTAAAGTAATAGTGTGGTAAGTAGTAACATCTGCATTATTGTTCCAACTAACCCAGACTGTTGCTGTTACAACTGACCCAGACTCCTATAGCCATGAACTAGCTAACATTACAGCCAACGGCTAAAACATTAGCACTAAAGACCTACACAGAATATATCCCCATAGACATACAAATAACATAATTTAAGTTTGACGAGTTTAACTGCAAAGCAGATAATGCTATGAGAAATTGAAATAAAGTAGAAAAGCGTGCTTTTTGGCATACAAATTACTTTTTTTCATGTTAAATTGTCTGTGTTTGACAAAATGTGCTGATTTTTCACATGTGATAGCAGAACTGAACTGGGCATGCACAGGATGAGTCACATCATTTGAAACTTAGCCCTGATTGGAGAAATTGGAAGTGTTACAACTGACCCACGTTACAACTATCCCCGGTCTCCCCTACTACCTGTTGTCTAGAATGAGTATATGTGAGAACGAGAATATGAAAAGGTTAAAATCTCAACATAGCTCAACAGCAATGCAGTTCGATTAAAATATGTCTTTGGCCTCGATTTGACAGACTTCTCACATAATACTAGCTTAATGTGGGTGGTACAGTGTGGAAAGGTTCCAGAAGCTGACTCTGAGTTTGTATTTTTTTCCAAATCATTAGTGTAAAACTATTGTAATTTATTACAGGTTAGTTGCCAATCTACTGCTATCTGGTGTGATAGCAGTAGATTGGTAGATTGCTAGATAGCATTAGGCCCCGGTGGCCTAATGGATAAGGCAATGTCCTCCTAAGCCAGGGATTGTGGGTTCGAGTCCCAAATGGGATGTGGTGCAGTGGAAGCGTGCTGGGCCCATAACCCAGAGGTCGATGGATTGAAACCATCCTCTGCTATGTGTTTTGGATGGCCCGATTCTCTGAACTGTGTCCAAAAGCAGATGATAGTCAGGTCCTGTTCCCCAAAAACGCAGACAAGTAACCCTGTAGTACAGGCACCGAGTGACTCAGTCATGTACAATAACTGCCCCCTGATCACCAAAGGCGAATCCTTATCTGTACACAGGGACTCCAACTCCAGTCCTGGAGAGCTACTGGGTTTTTTCTTTTAGCTGTTAGATGCATCCTTGTTCTGACACACCTGAATCAAATGAATGGCTTGTTATCAGGCCTTTGCCAAACTTGATGCCATGCTGAAGAGCTAATTCAAGCATTTGATCCAGCTGTGTTTGAGCACGTCACACATGCTCCTGCTACTCCCCTGTTTTAGTGGAACTAGATTCAGTGATTCAAATCGTTGGTACTCTCTGGTCTTCGTGTGGTTTCACAAGTCTCAACAGACAACATAAACGCCCCTAAATAAAGTGGAGCAATAAGCACAGCGTGTTGGCTTACCAGCGTTCTGGACACTGAGTTGCCCAGAGTGTGTACAGAGTGTAATTTATTTTCTCAGCGTTTCTCAAATGTTCTTAAATGCAGTTTCATCTTTGAACAAAAACTAGCTTGAAACCATGGCTCTCACTCGAACCCCCGAAACAACCTCCAAAGAAAGGAAGTCAAGCGATCATCCGCCCCAGTGGCCTAATGGATAAGGCACTGGCCTCCTAAGCCAGGGATTGTGGGTTCGAGTCCCATCTGGGGTGCTGTCCAGCAGAGTGGCGCAGTGGAAGCGTGCTGGGCCCATAACCCAGAGGTCGATGGATCGAAACCATCCTCTGCTATGTGTTTTGGATGGCCCGATTCGCATATGACAGTCAGGTCCTGTTCCCCAAAAACGCAGACAAGTAACCCTGTAGTACAGGCACCGAGTGAGTGAGCCATGTACGATAACTGCCCCCTGATCACCAAAGGCGAATCCTTATCTGTACATAGCCTTGCACAGGGACTCCAACTCCAGTCCTGGAGAGCTACTGGGTTTTTTTTTAGCTCTTAGATGCATCCTTGTTCTGACACACCTGAATCAAATGAATGGCTTGTTATCAGGCCTTTGCCAAACTTGATGCCATGCTGAAGAGCTAATTCAAGCATTTGATCCAGCTGTGTTTGAGCACGTCACACATGCTCCTGCTACTCCCCTGTTTTAGTGGAACTAGATTCAGTGATTCAAATCGTTGGTACTCTCTGGTCTTCATGTGGTTTCACAAGTCTCAAAAGACAACATAAACGCCCCTAAATAAAGTGGAGCAATAAGCACAGCGTGTTGGCTTACCAGCGTTCTGGACACTGAGTTGCCCAGAGTGTGTACAGAGTGTAATTTATTTTCTCAGCGTTTCTCAAATGTTCTTAAATGCAGCTTCATCTTTGAACAAAAACTAGCTTGAAACCATGGCTCTCACTCGAACCCCCGAAACAACCTCCAAAGAAAGGAAGTCAAGCGATCATCCGCCCTGGTGGCCTAATGGATAAGGCACTGGCCTCCTAAGCCAGGAATTGTGGGTTCGAGTCCCATCTGGGGTGCTGTCCAGCAGAGTGGCGCAGCGGAAGTGTGCTGGGCCCATAACCCAGAGGTCGATGGATCGAAACCATCCTCTGCTATGTGTTTTGGATGGCCCGATTCTCTGAACTGTGTCCAAAAGCAGATGACAGTCAGGTCCTGTTCCCCAAAAACGCAGACAAGTAACCCTGTAGTACAGGCACCGAGTGAGTGAGCCATGTACGATAACTGCCCCCTGATCACCAAAGGCGAATCCTTATCTGTACATAGCCTTGCACAGGGACTCCAACTCCAGTCCTGGAGAGCTACTGGGTTTTTTTTTTAGCTCTTAGATGCATCCTTGTTCTGACACACCTGAATCAAATGAATGGCTTGTTATCAGGCCTTTGCCAAACTTGATGCCATGCTGAAGAGCTAATTCAAGCATTTGATCCAGCTGTGTTTGAGCACGTCACACATGCTCCTGCTACTCCCCTGTTTTAGTGGAACTAGTTTCAGTGATTCAAATCGTTGGTACTCTCTGGTCTTCATGTGGTTTCACAAGTCTCAAAAGACAACATAAACGCCTCTAAATAAAGTGGAGCAATAAGCACAGCATATTAGCTTACCAGCGTTCTGGACACTGAGTTGCCCAGAGTGTGTACAGAGTGTAATTTATTTTCTCAGCGTTTCTCAAATGTTCTTAAATGCAGCTTCATCTTTGAACAAAAACTAGCTTGAAACCATGGCTCTCACTCGAACCCCCAAAACAACCTCCAAAGAAAGGAAGTCAAGCGATTATCCGCCCCGGTGGCCTAATGGATAAGGCACTGGCCTCCTAAGCCAGGGATTGTGGGTTCGAGTCCCATCTGGGGTGTTGTCCAGCAGAGTGGCGTAGCGGAAGCGTGCTGGGCCCATAACCCAGAGGGCGATGGATCGAAACCATCCTCTGCTATGTGTTTTGGATAGCCCGATTCGCAGATGACAGTCAGGTCCTGTTCCCCAAAAACGCAGACAAGTAACCCTGTAATACAGGCACCGAGTGAGTGAGTCATGTACGATAACTGCCCCTGATCACCAAAGGCGAATCCTTATCTGTACAAAGCCTTGCACAGGGACTCCAACTCCAGTCCTGGAGAGCTACTGGTTTTTTTTTTTAGCTCTTAGATGCATCCTTGTTCTGACACACCTGAATCAAATGAATGGCTTGTTATCAGGCCTTTGCCAAACTTGATGCCATGCTGAAGAGCTAATTCAAGCATTTGATCCAGCTGTGTTTGAGCACGTCACACATGCTCCTGCTACTCCCCTGTTTTAGTGGAACTAGATTCAGTGATTCAAATCGTTGGTACTCTCTGGTCTTCATGTGGTTTCACAAGTCTCAAAAGACAACATAAACGCCCCTAAATAAAGTGGAGCAATAAGCACAGCGTGTTGGCTTACCAGCGTTCTGGACACTGAGTTGCCCAGAGTGTGTACAGAGTGTAATTTATTTTCTCAGCGTTTCTCAAATGTTCTTAAATGCAGCTTCATCTTTGAACAAAAACTAGCTTGAAACCATGGCTCTCACTCGAACCCCCGAAACAACCTCCAAAGAAAGGAAGTCAAGCGATCATCCGCCCCGGTGGCCTAATGGATAAGGCACTAGCCTCCTAAGCCAGGGATTGTGGGTTCGAGTCCCATCTGGGGTGAGGTCCAGCAGAGTGGCGCAGCGGAAGCGTGCTGGGCCCATAACCCAGAGGTCGATGGATCAAAACCATCCTCTGCTATGTGTTTTGGATGGCCCAATTCGCATATGACAGTCAGGTCCTGTTCCCCAAAAACGCAGACAAGTAACCCTGTAGTACAGGCACCAAGTGAGTGAGCCATGTACGATAACTGCCCCCTGATCACCAAAGGCGAATCCTTATCTCTACATAGCCTTGCACAGGGACTCCAACTCCAGTCCTGGAGAGCTACTGGGTTTTTTTTTTTTAGCTCTTAGATGCATCCTTGTTCTGACACACCTGAATCAAATGAATGGCTTGTTATCAGGCCTTTGCCAAACTTGATGCCATGCTGAAGAGCTAATTCAAGCATTTGATCCAGCTGTGTTTGAGCACGTCACACATGCTCCTGCTACTCCCCCTGTTTTAGTGGAACTAGATTCAGTGATTCAAATCATTGGTACTCTCTGGTCTTCATGTGGTTTCACAAGTCTCAACAGACAACATAAACGCCCCTAAATAAAGTGGAGCAATAAGCACAGCGTGTTGGCTTACCAGCGTTCTGGACACTGAGTTGCCCAGAGTGTGTACAGAGTGTAATTTATTTTCTCAGCGTTTCTCAAATGTTCTTAAATGCAGCTTCATCTTTGAACAAAAACTAGCTTGAAACCATGGCTCTCACTCGAACCCCCGAAACAACCTCCAAAGAAAGGAAGTCAAGCGATCATCCGCCCTGGTGGCCTAATGGATAAGGCACTAGCTTCTTAAGCCAGGGATTGTGGGTTCGAGTCCCATCTGGGGTGAGGTCCAGCAGAGTGGCGCAGCGGAAGCGTGCTGGGCCCATAACCCAGAGGTCGATGGATCGAAACCATCCTCTGCTATGTGTTTTGGATGGCCCAATTCGCATATGACAGTCAGGTCCTGTTCCCCAAAAACGCAGACAAGTAACCCTGTAGTACAGGCACCAAGTGAGTGAGCCATGTACGATAACTGCCCCCTGATCACCAAAGGCGAATCCTTATCTCTACATAGCCTTGCACAGGGACTCAAACTCCAGTCCTGGAGAGCTACTGGGTTTTTTTTTTAGCTCTTAGATGCATCCTTGTTCTGACACACCTGAATCAAATGAATGGCTTGTTATCAGGCCTTTGCCAAACTTGATGCCATGCTGAAGAGCTAATTCAAGCATTTGATCCAGCTGTGTTTGAGCACGTCACACATGCTCCTGCTACTCCCCTGTTTTAGTGGAACTAGATTCAGTGATTCAAATCGTTGGTACTCTCTGGTCTTCATGTGGTTTCACAAGTCTCAAAAGACAACATAAACGCCCCTAAATAAAGTGGAGCAATAAGCACAGCGTGTTGGCTTACCAGCGTTCTGGACACTGAGTTGCCCAGAGTGTGTACAGAGTGTAATTTATTTTCTCAGCGTTTCTCAAATGTTCTTAAATGCAGCTTCATCTTTGAACAAAAACTAGCTTGAAACCATGGCTCTCACTCGAACCCCCGAAACAACCTCCAAAGAAAGGAAGTCAAGCGATCATCCGCCCTGGTGGCCTAATGGATAAGGCACTGGCCTCCTAAGCCAGGAATTGTGGGTTCGAGTCCCATCTGGGGTGCTGTCCAGCAGAGTGGCGCAGCGGAAGTGTGCTGGGCCCATAACCCAGAGGTCGATGGATCGAAACCATCCTCTGCTATGTGTTTTGGATGGCCCGATTCTCTGAACTGTGTCCAAAAGCAGATGACAGTCAGGTCCTGTTCCCCAAAAACGCAGACAAGTAACCCTGTAGTACAGGCACCGAGTGAGTGAGCCATGTACGATAACTGCCCCCTGATCACCAAAGGCGAATCCTTATCTGTACATAGCCTTGCACAGGGACTCCAACTCCAGTCCTGGAGAGCTACTGGGTTTTTTTTTTAGCTCTTAGATGCATCCTTGTTCTGACACACCTGAATCAAATGAATGGCTTGTTATCAGGCCTTTGCCAAACTTGATGCCATGCTGAAGAGCTAATTCAAGCATTTGATCCAGCTGTGTTTGAGCACGTCACACATGCTCCTGCTACTCCCCTGTTTTAGTGGAACTAGTTTCAGTGATTCAAATCGTTGGTACTCTCTGGTCTTCATGTGGTTTCACAAGTCTCAAAAGACAACATAAACGCCTCTAAATAAAGTGGAGCAATAAGCACAGCATATTAGCTTACCAGCGTTCTGGACACTGAGTTGCCCAGAGTGTGTACAGAGTGTAATTTATTTTCTCAGCGTTTCTCAAATGTTCTTAAATGCAGCTTCATCTTTGAACAAAAACTAGCTTGAAACCATGGCTCTCACTCGAACCCCCAAAACAACCTCCAAAGAAAGGAAGTCAAGCGATTATCCGCCCCGGTGGCCTAATGGATAAGGCACTGGCCTCCTAAGCCAGGGATTGTGGGTTCGAGTCCCATCTGGGGTGTTGTCCAGCAGAGTGGCGTAGCGGAAGCGTGCTGGGCCCATAACCCAGAGGGCGATGGATCGAAACCATCCTCTGCTATGTGTTTTGGATAGCCCGATTCGCAGATGACAGTCAGGTCCTGTTCCCCAAAAACGCAGACAAGTAACCCTGTAATACAGGCACCGAGTGAGTGAGTCATGTACGATAACTGCCCCTGATCACCAAAGGCGAATCCTTATCTGTACAAAGCCTTGCACAGGGACTCCAACTCCAGTCCTGGAGAGCTACTGGTTTTTTTTTTTAGCTCTTAGATGCATCCTTGTTCTGACACACCTGAATCAAATGAATGGCTTGTTATCAGGCCTTTGCCAAACTTGATGCCATGCTGAAGAGCTAATTCAAGCATTTGATCCAGCTGTGTTTGAGCACGTCACACAATACCTGCTACTCCCCTGTTTTAGTGGAACTAGATTTAGTGATTCAAATCGTTGGTACTCTCTGGTCTTCATGTGGTTTCACAAGTCTCAACAGACAACATAAACGCCCCTAAATAAAGTGGAGCAATAAGCACTGCGTGTTGGCTTACCAGCGTTCTGGACACTGAGTTGCCCAGAGTGTGTACAGAGTGTAATTTATTTTCTCAGCGTTTCTCAAATGTTCTTAAATGCAGCTTCATCTTTGAACAAAAACTAGCTTGAAACCATGGCTCTCACTCGAACCCCCGAAACAACCTCCAAAGAAAGGAAGTCAAGCGATCATCCGCCCTGGTGGCCTAATGGATAATGCACTGGCCTCCTAAGCCAGGGATTGTGGGTTCGAGTCCCATCTGGGGTGCTGTCCAGCAGAGTGGCGCAGCGGAAGAGTGCTGGGCCCATAACCCAGAGGTCGATGAATCGAAACCATCCTCTGCTATGTGTTTTGGATGGCCCGATTCTCTGAACTGTGTCCAAAAGCAGATGACAGTCAGGTCCTGTTCCCCAAAAATGCAGACAAGTAACCCTGTAGTACAGGCACCGAGTGAGTGAGTCATGTACAATAACTGCCCCCTGATCACCAAAGGCGAATCCTTATCTGTATATAGCCTTTCACAGGGACTCCAACTCCAGTCCTGGAGAGCTACTGGGTTTTATTTTTTTAGCTCTTAGATGCATCCTTGTTCTGACACACCTGAATCAAATGAATGGCTTGTTATCAGGCCTTTGCCAAACTTGATGCCATGCTGAAGAGCTAATTCAAGCATTTGATCCAGCTGTGTTTGAGCACGTCACACATGCTCCTGCTACTCCCCTGTTTTAGTGGAACTAGTTTCAGTGATTAAAATCGTTGGTACTCTCTGGTCTTCATGTGGTTTCACAAGTCTCAAAAGACAACATAAACGCCTCTAAATAAAGTGGAGCAATAAGCACAGCGTGTTAGCTTACCAGCGTTCTGGACACTGAGTTGCCCAGAGTGTGTACAGAGTGTAATTTATTTTCTCAGCGTTTCTCAAATGTTCTTAAATGCAGCTTCATCTTTGAACAAAAACTAGCTTGAAACCATGGCTCTCACTCGAACCCCCGAAACAACCTCCAAAGAAAGGAAGTCAAGCGATCATCCGCCCCGGTGGCCTAATGGATAAGGCACTGGCCTCCTAAGCCAGGGATTGTGGGTTCGAGTCCCATCTGGGGTGTTGTCCAGCAGAGTGGCGCAGCGGAAGCGTGCTGGGCCCATAACCCAGAGGTCGATGGATCGAAACCATCCTCTGCTATGTGTTTTGGATGGCCCGATTCGCAGATGACAGTCAGGTCCTGTTCCCCAAAAACGCAGACAAGTAACCCTGTAGTACAGGCACCGAGTGAGTGAGTCATGTACGATAACTGCCCCCTGATCACCAAAGGCGAATCCTTATCTGTACATAGCCTTGCACAGGGACTCCAACTCCAGTCCTGGAGAGCTACTGGGGTTTTTTTAGCTTTCAGATGCATCCTTGTTCTGACACTCCTGAATCAAATGAATGGCTTGTTATCAGGCCTTTGCCAAACTTGATGCCATGCTGAAGAGCTAATTCAAGCATTTGATCCAGCTGTGTTTGAGCACGTCACACATGCTCCTGCTACTCCCCTGTTTTAGTGGAACTAGATTCAGTGATTCAAATCGTTGGTACTCTCTGGTCTTCATGTGGTTTCACAAGTCTCAAAAGACAACATAAACGCCCCTAAATAAAGTGGAGCAATAAGCACAGCGTGTTGGCTTACCAGCGTTCTGGACACTGAGTTGCCCAGAGTGTGTACAGAGTGTAATTTATTTTCTCAGCGTTTCTCAAATGTTCTTAAATGCAGCTTCATCTTTGAACAAAAACTAGCTTGAAACCATGGCTCTCACTCGAACCCCCGAAACAACCTCCAAAGAAAGGAAGTCAAGCGATCATCTGCCCCGGTGGCCTAATGGATAAGGCACTGGCCTCCTAAGCCAGGGATTGTGGGTTCGAGTCCCATCTGGGGTGTTGTCCAGCAGAGTGGCGCAGCGGAAGCATGCCGGGCCCATAACCCAGAGGTCGATGGATCGAAACCATCCTCTGCTATGTGTTTTGGATGGCCCGATTCGCAGATGACAGTCAGGTCCTGTTCCCCAAAAACGCAGACAAGTAACCCTGTAATACAGGCACCGAGTGAGAGAGTCATGTACGATAACTGCCCCCTGATCACCAAAGGCGAATCCTTATCTGTACAAAGCCTTGCACAGGGACTCCAACTAAAGTCCTGGAGAGCTACTGTTTTTTTTTTAGCTCTTAGATGCATCCTTGTTCTGACACACCTGAATCAAATGAATGGCTTGTTATCAGGCCTTTGCCAAACTTGATGCCATGCTGAAGAGCTAATTCAAGCATTTGATCCAGCTGTGTTTGAGCACGTCACACATGCTCCTGCTACTCCCCTGTTTTAGTGGAACTAGATTCAGTGATTCAAATCGTTGGTACTCTCTGGTCTTCATGTGGTTTCACAAGTCTCAAAAGACAACATAAACGCCCCTAAATAAAGTGGAGCAATAAGCACAGCGTGTTGGCTTACCAGCGTTCTGGACACTGAGTTGCCCAGAGTGTGTACA
>NC_140460.1:23543160-23545660 GCF_963576455.1 Neolamprologus multifasciatus
CGAACCCCCGAAACAACCTCCAAAGAAAGGAAGTCAAGCGATCATCCGCCCCGGTGGCCTAATGGATAAGGCACTAGCCTCCTAAGCCAGGGATTGTGGGTTCGAGTCCCATCTGGGGTGAGGTCCAGCAGAGTGGCGCAGCGGAAGCGTGCTGGGCCCATAACCCAGAGGTCGATGGATCAAAACCATCCTCTGCTATGTGTTTTGGATGGCCCAATTCGCATATGACAGTCAGGTCCTGTTCCCCAAAAACGCAGACAAATAACCCTGTAGTACAGGCACCAAGTGAGTGAGCCATGTACGATAACTGCCCCCTGATCACCAAAGGCGAATCCTTATCTCTACATAGCCTTGCACAGGGACTCAAACTCCAGTCCTGGAGAGCTACTGGGTTTTTTTTTTAGCTCTTAGATGCATCCTTGTTCTGACACACCTGAATCAAATGAATGGCTTGTTATCAGGCCTTTGCCAAACTTGATGCCATGCTGAAGAGCTAATTCAAGCATTTGATCCAGCTGTGTTTGAGCACGTCACACAATACCTGCTACTCCCCTGTTTTAGTGGAACTAGATTCAGTGATTCAAATCGTTGGTACTCTCTGGTCTTCATGTGGTTTCACAAGTCTCAACAGACAACATAAACGCCCCTAAATAAAGTGGAGCAATAAGCACTGCGTGTTGGCTTACCAGCGTTCTGGACACTGAGTTGCCCAGAGTGTGTACAGAGTGTAATTTATTTTCTCAGCGTTTCTCAAATGTTCTTAAATGCAGCTTCATCTTTGAACAAAAACTAGCTTGAAACCATGGCTCTCACTCGAACCCCCGAAACAACCTCCAAAGAAAGGAAATCAAGCGATCATCCGCCCTGGTGGCCTAATGGATAAGGCACTGGCCTCCTAAGCCAGGGATTGTGGGTTCGAGTCCCATCTGGGGTGCTGTCCAGCAGAGTGGCGCAGCGGAAGAGTGCTGGGCCCATAACCCAGAGGTCGATGAATCGAAACCATCCTCTGCTATGTGTTTTGGATGGCCCGATTCTCTGAACTGTGTCCAAAAGCAGATGACAGTCAGGTCCTGTTCCCCAAAAATGCAGACAAGTAACCCTGTAGTACAGGCACCGAGTGAGTGAGTCATGTACAATAACTGCCCCCTGATCACCAAAGGCGAATCCTTATCTGTATATAGCCTTTCACAGGGACTCCAACTCCAGTCCTGGAGAGCTACTGGGGTTTTTTTAGCTTTCAGATGCATCCTTGTTCTGACACTCCTGAATCAAATGAATGGCTTGTTATCAGGCCTTTGCCAAACTTGATGCCATGCTGAAGAGCTAATTCAAGCATTTGATCCAGCTGTGTTTGAGCACGTCACACATGCTCCTGCTACTCCCCTGTTTTAGTGGAACTAGATTCAGTGATTCAAATCGTTGGTACTCTCTGGTCTTCATGTGGTTTCACAAGTCTCAAAAGACAACATAAACGCCCCTAAATAAAGTGGAGCAATAAGCACAGCGTGTTGGCTTACCAGCGTTCTGGACACTGAGTTGCCCAGAGTGTGTACAGAGTGTAATTTATTTTCTCAGCGTTTCTCAAATGTTCTTAAATGCAGCTTCATCTTTGAACAAAAACTAGCTTGAAACCATGGCTCTCACTCGAACCCCCGAAACAACCTCCAAAGAAAGGAAGTCAAGCGATCATCCGCCCCGGTGGCCTAATGGATAAGGCACTGGCCTCCTAAGCCAGGGATTGTGGGTTCGAGTCCCATCTGGGGTACTGTCCAGCAGAGTGGCGCAGCGGAAGCGTGCCGGGCCCATAACCCAGAGGTCGATGGATCGAAACCATCCTCTGCTATGTGTTTTGGATGGCCCGATTCGCAGATGACAGTCAGGTCCTGTTCCCCAAAAACGCAGACAAGTAACCCTGTAATACAGGCACCGAGTGAGAGAGTCATGTACGATAACTGCCCCCTGATCACCAAAGGCGAATCCTTATCTGTACAAAGCCTTGCACAGGGACTCCAACTAAAGTCCTGGAGAGCTACTGTTTTTTTTTTTAGCTCTTAGATGCATCCTTGTTCTGACACACCTGAATCAAATGAATGGCTTGTTATCAGGCCTTTGCCAAACTTGATGCCATGCTGAAGAGCTAATTCAAGCATTTGATCCAGCTGTGTTTGAGCACGTCACACATGCTCCTGCTACTCCCCTGTTTTAGTGGAACTAGATTCAGTGATTCAAATCGTTGGTACTCTCTGGTCTTCATGTGGTTTCACAAGTCTCAAAAGACAACATAAACGCCCCTAAATAAAGTGGAGCAATAAGCACAGCGTGTTGGCTTACCAGCGTTCTGGACACTGAGTTGCCCAGAGTGTGTACAGAGTGTAATTTATTTTCTCAGCGTTTCTCAAATGTTCTTAAATGCAGCTTCATCTTTGAACAAAAAATAGTTTGAAACCATGGCTCTCACTCGAACCCCCGAAACAACCTCCAAAGAAAGGAAGTCAAGCGA
>NC_140460.1:24993160-25033160 GCF_963576455.1 Neolamprologus multifasciatus
CCACCTCTTCCGGCTGGAGCGGCTCGTCCGCCGCTGGCTGGGGCGCTGGCGGGAGCGGCTCGTCCGCCGCTGGCTGGGGCGCTGGCGGGAGCGGCTCGTCCGCCGCTGGCTGGGGCGCTGGCGGGAGCGGCTCGTCCGCCGCTGGCTGGGGCGCTGGCGGGAGCGGCTCCGGCAGCCCCTCCCGCGACTCCTCTTCCTCCAGCCGGTGCAGACCCTCGCGCGCCTCGTCTGCCGCCTCCGGTAGGAGCGGCTCGTCCACCGCTCCCGGCAGGAGCAGTCCTTCACCCGGCTGTTCCCCCTCCTCCGGCAGGCGCAGATCCCCGCGCGGCTCCTCCACCGCTTCGCTGTCCTCGGTACACACCTGTGAGGGTGGCGCCCAGGCCCAGAGCAGCGCCGCCAGCTCCCCAATCCGTTGCAGGTGCTGCTCGGACTGGTCCTGCTGCTCTGCCTGCTGGCGACGCACCTCCGCCGCCTGCTCCCGCTGGGCGGCCGCCATTTCGGCCACCCTCTGGGCCAGCTCCTCCACTCCCTGGCTCCGATAAGAACCCGCCGTGCCGCCTCCTGGGTTTCGGCACCAGTGTAGCGTTTGACCCGATAAATACACGCTGGGCGATTATTTTGACAGCACAACGTTTTATTCAGAGACGTGGGTTTATTCGCAGCCACTCCCGCTCTCTGCAGCTGTCACGTCCGCCCCCTCCGACTGTCACTGTCAACATAAGAAGACACACAATCAATGTCGGAACCCAGCACACCTGTCAACCCCGCCCCTGCGCCGCCCCGGGAGCTCACTGTGTCACCCCTCCTCTGCAGCTGGCCAGAGACCACACCCACGCCACATCCACATCATCCTCTTCATGCATGTTGTCTTACTCCAAGCTGTATAGGCTCAAAAGCCTACTGCCAATTAAGCATAATGGGTGATGTGCGTCTCTGTAATGAGAAGGGGTGTGGTCTAATGACATCAACACCCTATATTAGGTGTGCATAATTATTAGGCAACTTCCTTTCCTTTGGCAAAATGGGTCAAAAGAAGGACTTGACAGGCTCAGAAAAGTCAAAAATAGTGAGATATCTTGCAGAGGGATGCAGCAGTCTCAAAATTGCAAAGCTTCTGAAGCGTGATCATCGAACAATCAAGCGTTTCATTCAAAATAGTCAACAGGGTCGCAAGAAGCGTGTGGAAAAACCAAGGCGCAAAATAACTGCCCATGAACTGAGAAAAGTCAAGCGTGCAGCTGCCAATATGCCACTTGCCACTAGTTTGGCCATATTTCAGAGCTGCAACATCACTGGAGTGCCCAAAAGCACAAGGTGTTCAATACTCAGAGACATGGTCAAGGTAAGAAAGGCTGAAAGACAACCACCACTGAACAAGACACACAAGCTGAAACGTCAAGACTGGGCCAAGAAATATCTCAAGACTGAGTTTTCTAAGGTTTTATGGACTGATGAAATGAGAGTGAGTCTTGATGGGCCAGATGGATGGGCCCGTGGCTGGATTGGTAAAGGGCAGAGAGCTCCAGTCCGACTCAGACGCAAGCAAGGTGGAGGTGGAGTATTGGTTTGGGCTGGTATCATCAAAGATGAGCTTGTGGGGCCTTTTCGGGTTGAGGATGGAGTCAAGCTCAACTCCCAGTCCTACTGCCAGTTTCTGGAAGACACCTTCTTCAAGCAGTGATACAGGAAGAAGTCTGCATCCTTCAAGAAAAACATGATTTTCATGCAGGACAATGCTCCATCACACGCGTCCAAGTACTCCACAGCATGGCTGACAAGAAAGGGTATAAAAGAAGAAAAACTAATGACAGGGCCTCCTTGTTCACCTGATCTGAACCCCATTGAGAACCTGTGGTCCATCATCAAATGTGAGATTTACAAGGAGGGAAAACAGTACACCTCTCTGAACAGTGTCTGGGAGGCTGTGGTTGCTGCTGCACGCAATGTTGATGGTGAACAGATCACAACACTGACAGAATCCATGGATGGCAGGCTTTTGAGGGTCCTTGCAAAGAAAGGTGGCTATATTGGTCGCTGATTTGTTTTTGTTTTGTTTTTGAATGTCAAAAATGTATATTTGTGAATGTGGAGATGTTATATTGGTTTCACTGGTAAAAATAAATAATTGAAATGGGTATATATTTGTTTTTTGTTAAGTTGCCTAATATTTATGCACAGTAATAGTCACCTGCACACACAGATATCCCCCTAAAATAGCTAAAACTAAAAACAAACTAAAAACTAGTTCCAAAAACATTCGGCTTTGATATTAATGAGTTTTTTTGGGTTCGTTGAGAACATGGTTGTTATTCAATAATAAAATTATTCCTCAAAAATACAACTTGCCTAATAATTCTGCACTCCCTGTAGTTACACCTTGCTTAGTACTGGGTTGGACCCCCTTTTGCCTTCAGAGCCATCTTAATTCCTAATGGCACAGATTCAACAAGGTCCTGGAAACATTCCTCAGAGATTTTGGTCCATGTTGACATGACAGTTTTACAAATTTGTCAGCTGCACATCCATGAAGTGAATCTCTGGTTTCACCAAAAGTGCTTTGTTGGATTGAGATCTGGTGACTGTGGGTACAGTGAACTCATTGTCATGTTCAAGAAACTAGTTTGAGATGATTTTGAGTTTTGTGACACGGTGTGTTATACTGCTGGAAGCGAGATGCTACACTGTGGTCATAAAGGGATTAACATGGTCAACAACAATACTCAGGCAGGCTGTGGTGTTGCTCAGTTTGGCTCAAACTGTGCCATGCATTCATGTTGTCTACACCAAATTGTTACCCTGCCATCTGAATGATGTAGTAAAAATGAGACCAGACAATACTTTTCCAACATTCTGGTTACTCTGTGTTAATTGCAGCCTCAGTTTGCTGTTTAAATGGAGTGGTACTTATGCTTTTCTACTCTTGTTGAGCACTGAAAGTATTTTCTTACTACAAGTCTCATTCACACATTAATACAAGCATCTTTGTCTGTGTTTAAGCACTTTTAACTTTAATTTAACCGATTAACGCAGCCTTGGATTCAGTATCTGAGAACTAGAGTCTGTGTTAGCAGATTCAATTCAATTCAATTCAATTTTATTTATATACCGCCAAATCACAACAAATGTCGCCTCAAGGCGCTTCATAGATACAGAGAAAAGCCCAACAATCATATGACCCCCTATGAGCAAGCACTTTGACGACAGTGGGAAGGAAAAACTCCCTTTTAACAGGAAGAAACCTCCGGCAGAACCAGGCTCAGGGAGGGGCGGCTATCTGCTGCGACCGGTTGGGGTGAGAGAAGGAAGACAGGATAAAAGACATGCTGTGGAAGAGAGACAGAGATTAATAACAGATATGATTCAATGCAGAGAGGTCTATTAACACATAGTGAGTGAGAAAGGTGACTGGAAAGGAAAAACTCAATGCATCATGGGAATCCCCCGGCAGCCTACATCTATTGCAGCATAACTAAGGGAGGATTCAGGGTCACCTGGTCCAGCCCTAACTATATGCTTTAGCAAAAAGGAAAGTTTTAAGCCTAATCTTAAAAAGGCTTGCAGCAGTACATGAACTGCTCCATCTCCTGAGCCACCCGGTGTGGTCTTCTGCTGCTATAGCCCACCTATAGCCCTTCAGAGATGCCCTTCTGCATTCCTTGGTTGGTGTATCAAGTGAAAACTAAATGATTTTATTGAACAGAGATTCATTTTTTGTCATTCTTTAATGACAACAGGACTGTAACCATTTCCCCATTATCTATTAATACAAATATTATTTATCTACCAACTGGCTTTAATCTACTACGCCTGTTACAATGACTTAGTCATCACTTTAAGCTCTTAATTACCATTGTTTTAACTCTGTATTTAGGCTTTTAAAAATGTCTTTTATTGGCTAATTATTTCTATAACTATTTAATTCATTTAACACTATTTTTTAACTCAACATTTTTAAGCCATTTGTCTTCCTTCTGTTGGATTTATTTGTCTTTGATCGGTTGAATATCTGTAGAAAAGACTTTCCACAGTGAGTACACCACTGCAGTTAAGAGCATGGAAACTGAATTTCAGCTCTGTGAGGGCGTGCCTGTTTGTGTTGTGGTGCCCCAACGCCTTTGGTTCGGCTGCTCCGTCTGAAACTGTAAATCTTACAACTACACATGCTGTGATTTGTGTAAATAAACCAAATCCCACCGACAGACTCAGGAGGAATGTGTTCAAGTCCAACTGTGGCAACAGTTTGCAAGACTGAGGAAAATATGCACATTAACCCACCAGGTCTGGAGGTCACAAAACAGAAATCGGCCTTGGCTCACACCGATCAGGGGCTCAGTGGAAAAGCCGGGCTGTAAAGTAACACATGTTTGGTTTGTCTTCTGAAGGCCTACCTGTTGTCATGAGTCAGGAAACTTAAGTCAGTGAGGAAAAGGTAGAGCTGTGTATGTTAAACCTGGAGTGAAAGCTGAGTAAATAAGCTAAGAGCGATCAAACAGGGGCAGGGATAGCTTTCTCACGCTCAGACTGAGGTGAGGCGCTCCTTTATCAGCACAGAAATGCCTTCGGCCTGGTTTCCTCTTTTTGCACTGTGCCTTAGAGTTAGCTTAACACCATTAATGGAGACGTTTGGAGTGGAAATGTGGGACAATATCACATCTACAAAAAAATATATATTCTTAAGAAATAAAAGGAAATAATTAAATTTTCAGATAGTGAAATTTTCAAATATGTGATTACAGGCATGATAGTTGTATCACTGGCTTTGTTTCTGTCTCACTATGGGTACTTATACAGGAACTGTTTTATAGCTTTCTAATAAGGGTCGTCCTTTGTAGCTTTCTTAGAGGGTACTTTGGCTGACAACAAGCAAGCAGGGTGGTAAAAACACAATATAAAGACTTGTAATGACATCCTACAGCAGACTGATGCTGGTAGTGTTAGTATAACATCTGGAGCGGAGGCTATCGGCAGCTGGCCCTCAGCACTCTCAGTCCTGAGTTGCCTTTATCGCCCATCCCATCCCTGTTATGCTGATGTGTGTCCCAAGGGCTCGAGGTCAGGGACTGTTTTGTGTTGCTGGATGTCGGCTTTCTCAGGGTGTCCCGAGCCATCCCCACCTCCTACTCGAGATCTTTTCATCCTGGACTGTTGCTCTGTCTGCTGCCATAAAGTTGATTTTAATTCAACTTTTCTAGCCAGTTATCTGGGAAGAGTCAGAGCTAAAACTGCTATACGAAAGTCTGGACTTTACCCAGGAAAGCATTTGTATACAGACTGATGTTTGGGTTGAACAAATGCAGCTTGGTGCACCAGACTTGGGATCTTGCTGTTTCTGGTTCATGAAAAGAAATGAGAGGGGAATAAAACAAAAACTGAGTTTAAGCCCACCTGAAACCCAAATCATCATTTCAGAGGCACTTTTAAGACATAAATAAAGCAGTGTGGCACAGGAAATAAAAAAACATGTCTGTATAATCATTACTCACTGTAATGTCCTCTGCCTCTAACGCCTTGCTAGAGTCGACATTCAGACTAAACTCCTCTTCAAAATGACCACGCAGACAAGAGGGTTTGACTTCACTCCCTTTACTTAGGCCAGTTGAAGTAGGGTAAAACTGAGAAATAACATAAAATTCTCTTACAAATCATAGATGAGGACAAATACACAAAAACAGTACAAATGACTTGTGTAGCCAAAAGCGTTAGCAAATCCTCTCTTCACAAACATTTCTATTAAGTAAACACCGCAATCACATCTCTACAAGTAGATTTGTTCATTAGTAAGGATGGAACAAAATTACATACCGACAATGCCCTTCAAGACCATCTTAAGGGAGACAATTGCCACTACAGCAGAGAACAGGAGAACAGGAGAAGTCTTTTCCCCAAACAATAGCATGCACTTTCTGATGACATCATAGAACAGAGACAGATTTGTGCATGTTACACCAGGTCATGCCAGAAGGGGGCACTAAAGAGTAACTTTCTCAGGGAAAATCTATTTAAAACAAAACACGGTTACATGGTGACAGAACACTCCCCGTCTGAAACTCAGCAGGTTTCACCTACGAATATGACAAGGTCAAACACATTTCAGTCATCTGGAGGAATGAGCAAGATCATCTCATCTCCCAGGATACGACGTGTGATGCCGATCATCCTTTCCCATGCTCCTCCCATATGAGAGGAATGTGGTGTGTTGAAGGTCCACGTACATCCGTGTTCTGACAGAAACCTCTCCATTGCTTTCCCATCATGATTTGAGGGAATCCCCATATCTTTGCAAGCTCTGGTGAAATTAGTGCCCTGGTCGGAGCGTATGTTTTTCAAAGGCCCTCGAATCGCCATAAACCTTCTGAATGCGTTTATGAAACTGGAGGAATCCAATGACTCAATTACCTCAATGTGTATAACTCTGACACACAGACAGGTAAAGAGGACAGCCCACCTCTTACTATCAGCGTGGCCTCCTCTCGTGCGACAGGCTGATACAGACCAGGGCCCAAACACATCAATGCCGACGTTGCTAAAAGGTGGTTCCATGCTGAGCCTGTCTGGTGGCAAGTCTGCCATCTTTTGAACTTCACACCTCCCTCTCAGCCTTCGACAAGTGACACACTCGAAAACGAGTCTATTAATGCATCTCCTGCCACCAACGATCCAGTAACCTGCAGATCGGACAGCTCCTTCAGTGAAGAGACGTCCTTGGTGACGTACCTGCTCATGAAAGTGACGCACTATGAGAGTGGTTACGTGATGCCGTCCAGGCAGAACCAGTGGCTGTTCTTCGTGGAACCCTATTTTTGCCTCAATGAGACGACCCCCAATCCTTAATAGCCCGTCTGAGTCAATGAAAGGATCCAGGGCAACGAGTGAGCTGCTCTTGGGAATGTTGGCGTTTGATGCAAGACACTCCAGTTCTTTTCTATAGACCTCTTGTTGAACTGTTTTGATAATGACTAGCTTACTCTGTTCAAGGATATCCCTGGTTGGGGGTGTGCTGCACTGATGCCAACCCTCACATTTTTGAGTGACACACTCCTTTCCTTTTTTGAAGCTCTGAACAACGTGAATAAGGGTACCAAGAGTCCTTATGAGGGAACTCCAGCATGAGAAGCGATTGAACTGCCCAGAGCCAAGATGTTTGAGGACTGTGACCGACAGTGTTGTGACTTGAGGCCTGATTTCACTGTCTTGATCTGGTTCCAAAAGGTCAAACCTCTGTACCGCAGGTGACGCCCCTTCAGGTCGAGACAAGAATGCCGGTCCAGAGAACCATATTGTGTTCTCAAGGCGGTCTGCTGTGATAGACCGTGTGGCAATGTCTGCGGGATTGTCTTCTGTGCAGACATATCGCCACTGCTGTGGCATTGTGCTTCTTCTGATTCTCTGGACTCGATTGCTCACGTATACATAAAACCTCCTTTTCTCATTGTAGATATATCCGAGCACCACCTTACTGTCTGTGTAGTAGGTGACTGCGTCAAATACAATGTCTATTTCGGAGGTGATGACCTCAGACAGAGTTACTGCCATGACTGCTGCACAAAGCTCCAACCGAGGTATAGTATGCTCTGGACATGGGGCCAGTTTGGCTTTACTTGCAACCAATCTAGTGCAGCATCCCCCATCTGCATCCACAGTCTTCAAGTAGGCAACAGCAGCTACTGCTTTCTCTGAAGCATCTGAAAAGACACAGAGTTCTGTTAACTTGACAGTAGATGGTGACATATTTGAGTACGGTCGGGGGATCCTCAGATGTCTTAACTCCTGCAGAGAATCTCTCCAACTTTCCCACACCTTTTCCTTTTCTGCTGGCAATGGAGTGTCCCAGTCCGAAGACTGTGAGGCTAGTTCTCGAAGCAGCAGTTTTCCTTGAATTGTCACAGGGGAAACAAATCCTAGAGGATCGTACAGGCTGTTCACCGTTGAGAGAACTCCACGTTGAGTGAATGACTTTCTCTCGTCCTGTACACGGTACGTAAAACAGTCTGAATTCAAGTCCCAGTACAGCCCAAGGCTGCACTGGCAGAGTGTCAGCAGTAAGGTCCAAATCCTTCAGGTCTGTGGCATGATCTTCACTGGGAAAGGCCTTCATGACCTCCTTGCTGTTCGAAGCCAGCTTATGCAGCCTAAGGTTAGAGCAAGCCAGCATTTTTTGAGTTCTTTTGAGCAGATCAATAGCTGCATCTGCTGTGGGCAAGGACTTTAACCCGTCATCCACGTAAAAGTCACGAGTGACGAACTGTTCTGCATCCTCCCCATACTCCTTCCGGCCTTCCTGTGCTGCACGTCTAAGACAGTAAATAGCCACAGCCGGTGAAGGACTATTTCCAAAGACGTGCACGTTCATACGGAACTCCATAATCTCTTTCTCTGGGTTGTTCTCTTTAAACCAGAGGAACCTGAGGAAGTTCCGGTCTTCAGGTCGCACCATGAAACAATGAAACATCTGTTGTACATCTACAGTGAAAGCAATCTGTTCTTTCCGGAACCGAAGGAGGACTCCTACCAGAGTGTTGTTGAGGTCTGGTCCCGTTAGGAGTACTTGGTTCAGAGACAAACCTTTGTGCTGGGCACTGGAGTCGAAGACGACTCTTATTTGAGAGGGCTTCTTGGGATGGTAAACCCGAAAACAAGGCAGGTACCAATGCTCCTCATTAGGTTTCAGAGGTGGGGCTTCTTCAGCGTGCCCATTCTGAAAGATCTTTGCCATGAACGAGACAAACTCTTCTTTCATTTTAGGCTTCCTTCTGAAAGACCGCTGTAAAGATTTGAGACGTTCAAGTACTTGCTCGTGGTTATGAGGGAGCCTTGGTCGTGGAGATCTGAAAGGCAGGGGAGCCACCCACCTGTTTTCTTGGTCCTTGTAGACCTCTTGTTCCATGATGTGGATGAACTGTCCGTCCTCGATTGAAGGAGCTTCTTTGTCATCGTCCTTTGTTGTCTGGAACACATTACAGTCTAAAGTGGCCCGTTTCTCACTGGCAAGGGGATGTTTGCATGTCAGGGGAAATGAAGGGGACCCACCACTACTGTATTTCTCTTTTACAGAGTACTTGTTTGGGCATGGCTGAAAGAGAGAAGGGCGTCCATTTTTCAGTACGTTAGTGTAGCAAGAGCTGATAACAGTAGGTCTGTGGACATCTCCAATGCACACATCTCCCACAATAACCCAACCCAGGTCCAACTTCTGGGCATAGGGAGCATTTTGTGGGCCATTCACTTGTCTTCTGACCTTATGAACCCTAATGATATCTCTGCCTAACAAGAGCAGAATGGAAGCTTGGGAGTCCAGCTTTGGCATGTGTTTTGCAAGGGCCTTCAAATGACTGTGGTTTAATGCTACCTCTGGTGTTGGTATTTCTGCACGGTTATTTGGGATCTCATTGCATTCAATCAGTGTTGGCAAAGAAAGTGTGACACTGCCGTTGATGGGTTCGATCACAAAGCCATGTGCTTGCCTGCCTTCTGTCTCTTGTGTTCCGGCACATGTCTTCAAAGTGTATGGTGGAGGAGAACCTGAAATGTTGAATAAGTCGAAAAACTCAGTACACGCAAGTGATCTGTTACTCTGATCATCTAATATTGCGTATAATGTAACTGCAGCGTCAGGGCAGCCAGTCGGGTAGACCTTGGTTAGACATATTTTTGAGCAGGAACGTCCTGCGGAATAGTTTCCGCAGACCTCAGTGCATGCTGTGGAAACATCAGTCTCAATCGGATTGGATTTTCCCTCCCCGCCCTGATCTGGTGCGGAATGTGCTGTGTTGGTGGACCATTGAACAAATCCAGGGTGCAGGACTGCAATGTGGCTCTTGCTCCCACACTCTGAGCAGGAGATGTCATATTCGCAACTCCATTGCCAAATGTGTGGCTCTGCAGCACCTGTAACATATTCCGTGCCTTTTTAAGAGTGCTTTCCTTTCTTCTATTGGCTTCTCTCTAAACCCACGACACCTTGGTAAGGAGTGGGGTTTATTGTGTAGCGGGCAGCACTCTACTGGATCCTCTCTAGTGGATGGCTCACTTCCAAATCGGGTGCCAAGCGATACAGTCCTTGTACCGCTGGAAGGGGGCAGAGGATCCCGAGAGACTCTCGTTTTAAAAACTGCCACAGCCTTGTGACCTTCGGCTTTAGACGATTGCTTAGCGCCTGATAACTCACTGCTGAATGCGGTCTGTGTGAGGCCAGGGTCGTTGCGCATCCGTGCTTCCCGACACACAAAGTCCACAAAGAAGCCGAATGGGGGATAGGGAGCCCCGCGATCTTCTTTGTACTTAAAGCCTAGAGAAAGCCATTTTTCCTGGAGATAAAATGGCAGCTTCTGCACCACAGGGGTAACACCACGAGGAGTATCCAGATAACTAAGCCCAAGCAGGTCACCATCTTCTTTGGCAGCCTGTATTTCCGACAGCAAGTCTCCCAGCTCTCTTAGCTTACGACCGTCTCTGTTTGGAATCTTGGGAAAGTTATCTAATCTTTTCAAAAAGGCACCCTCGATGACCTCTGGTGCACCATAGCATTCATTAAGCCTATCCCACATAGCTCTGAGTCCGTTTGCTGGTTGGTTCGCATACACGGATCGTATTCGTCTGGCATGTTCAGCTGAATCCTTACCTAGCCATTTCACAAGAAGGTCAAGCTGTTGAAGAGCCCGGGGGGCTCTTCAACTGGCAGGGAGGTTGTTCCATCTTTGCAGGAGTCCACTCTGCAGGTGGGGGAGAGACATAGGATAGGTGGAGAATAAACTTTTTTTTTTTTTTTTTTTTTTTTTTTTTGAGGTGGAGAACTGGCCACCTGTGCCTCAATTTTATCTCACAACTTAGACATCCACATTACTTACACTCTCATAACACACATACAGTGGGGCAAAAAAGTATTTAGTCAGCCACCGATTGTGCAAGTTCCCCCACTTAAAATGATGACAGAGGTCAGTAATTTGCACCAGAGGTACACTTCAACTGTGAGAGACAGAATGTGAAAAAAAAATCCATGAATCCACATGGTAGGATTTGTAAAGAATTTATTCGTAAATCAGGTGGAAAATAAGTATTTGGTCAATAACAAAAATACAACTCAATACTTTGTAACATAACCTCTGTTGGCAATAACAGAGGTCAAACGTTTACTATAGGTCTTTACCAGGTTTGCACACACAGTAGCTGGTATTTTGGCCCATTCCTCCATGCAGATCTTCTCAAGAGCAGTGATGTTTTGGGGCTGTCGCCGAGCAACACGGACTTTCAACTCCCGCCACAGATTTTCTATGGGGTTGAGGTCTGGAGACTGGCTAGGCCACTCCAGGACTTTCAAATGCTTCTTACGGAGCCACTCCTTTGTTGCCCGGGCGGTGTGTTTTGGATCATTGCCATGTTGGAAGACCCAGCCTCGTTTCATCTTCAAAGTTCTCACTGATGGAAGGAGGTTTTGGCTCAAAATCTCACGATACTTGGCCCCATTCATTCTGTCCTTAACACGGATCAGTTCCTGTCCCCTTGGCAGAAAAACAGCCCCATAGCATGATGTTTCCACCCCCATGCTTCACAGTAGGTATGGTGTTCTTGGGATGCAACTCAGTATTCTTCTTCCTCCAAACACGACGAGTTGAGTTTATACCAAAAAGTTCTACTTTGGTTTCATCTGACCACATGACATTCTCCCAATCCTCTGCTGTATCATCCATGTGCTCTCTGGCAAACTTCAGACGGGCCTGGACATGCACTGGCTTCAGCAGCGGAACACGTCTGGCACTGCGGGATTTGATTCCCTGCCGTTGTAGTGTGTTACTGATGGTGACCTTTGTTACTTTGGTCCCAGCTCTCTGCAGGTCATTCACCAGGTCCCCCCGTGTGGTTCTGGGATCTTTGCTCACCGTTCTCATGATCATTTTGACCCCACGGGATGAGATCTTGCGTGGAGCCCCAGATCGAAGGAGATTATCAGTGGTCTTGTATGTCTTCCATTTTCTGATGATTGCTCCCACAGTTGATTTTTTCAAACCAAGCTGCTTGCCTATTGTAGATTCACTCTTCCCAGTCTGGTGCAGGTCTACAATTCTTTTCCTGGTGTCCTTCGAAAGCTCTTTGGTCTTGGCCATGGCGGAGTTTGGAGTCTGACTGGTTGAGGCTGTGGACAGGTGTCTTTTATACAGATGAGGTCAAACAGGTGCCATTCATACAGGTAACGAGTGGGGGACAGAAAAGCTTCTTACAGAAGACGTTACAGGTCTGTGAGAGCCAGGGATTTTCCTTGTTTGAGGTGACCAAATACTTATTTTCCACCCTGATTTACGAATAAATTCTTTACAAATCCTACCATGTGGATTCATGGATTTTTTTTCACATTCTGTCTCTCACAGTTGAAGTGTACCTCTGGTGCAAATTACTGACCTCTGTCATCATTTTAAGTGGGGAACTTGCACAATCGGTGGCTGACTAAATACTTTTTTGCCCCACTGTATATATATATATATATATATATATATATAGGGCCTTGAGGGTGGGCACGTTAACGGCGTCCAGTAGACGGTCTGTGTATTCAAACCTACCTCTGGCGCCGGTGCCCACCTCTCAATTTTAAATCCATGTAGACATTGAGGGTTCTCCGGAGGGGCCGTACTAACACCTGCTGCTCTCTGGCAGCAGCACCATGCTCTCCCTTGTTTTAAATACACTTTAGAGCAACACACAGCAACACTACACTTGAGCGGGAGGAGGGAGGTATGGGGTCTTAACACACCCCCGTTCTCTACTAGCCATCAGGGCGGGGGGGCTGGGAAGAGATGCTTGCTGTCCGATTGGCCTCCCTGCTGCTGCGGAGCCTGGGGCGGTCTGCTTGCCTCCACCCCGGAGGGAAGGGTAACATCTCTTGGGTCTGGGTGCCGTTTCCCCCTCTGGGGGCGAGGATACCTGGACCCGGGGTATAGAGTATGTTTGGGGAGTGTGATTGTGTGTACATGTCCATTTACGTTTATTCCTAGGTTGGGTGAGTGCTGAGTGTTTGTATATGTGTGCATGAGGGTGGGAATGCATGTCTGTGTCTGTGTGTGCCTGTTTGTCTGTGTCTATATGTCAGGTCGGGTCTTAGACTCCACCTCTCTGGGAACTCCCAGGCCCTCCAAGTGTGGAGGCCTATCTTCCCTCACCACACACCCTGCCGGTGACTGATGCCCTCAGGGGTCGGTGCATTGTTGGTTCTTGGTGTCCGGGGCTGGGCACTCAGGTCATGTGCCAGCTCACTCCCGGTGGCTACTTGGCGGGGCCTGGCGCCTGCTGCTCGGTCGGGCCTCTTCCGGGGCGCGGAGGGCCCTCGGGCCTCCGGCCTCTGTGCCTGCGGCTCGGTTCACTCTGGCACAGCTGGCTGCCGGCGGAGCCGGCGGGCACGCCGGTGCAGCCCCCTCTAGCTTCTGCCCGGTGGCTACTGGGTGACCCCTCGTCTGGGGATCCTCAGCCCTTCCCATGAAGGTGGCACGGATGCCCCTCCGGTGGTCCTCCTTGGGCTCTTGCACTCTGGGGCCTCTGGATGTCTGGAGCCTGGATCTCCTCCATGCCTGCTTCATGCCCTGGGGGACAGGGCTATGGCTCTCTACATCCTCTTGCAGACCATTACATGGGGAAACCATTTGAATACAAGCGCGCCGATCCACACAGGTGTGCACACGGGTGTTCACTGTTCGTAGACTTAAATCACACCTTTCTTGGCTGCTACTTCAAAGCACATTGTGTGCTGTCTGTCCTGCGTGCTGCACAACAACATTCAATATTTAGTATTTACTGCTGTTTACACTTAGCTAGATTAATGTGATGGTGTTGTGTATAGTATGTTGCTTTGTTTTGTTTTTTTTGCTTGTTTTCTATTCTTTTTCTCTCAACAGGTGATCCCGGAGATATTTTTTCCCCCCTTTCTCACTGTCCCTCTCCCCTTCTGTTTTTCTTTTCCTTCCTCTTTCTTTCTCCCTTTCCTATCCCTCACTCATGTCTGTCCCGTCTGTAACAACTGAAAATAAAATAAAATAAATAATAAAAACAACACATCTCTGTGACATGTTGCTGTCAATTGGATTTTTCCAACATCTGCAGCTGAATCTTAGAGCTGAGCTGTTTCTGGAGGATAGCTCTATTTGCTGTCCAGTTCCTCACGAGACTGGTCTTTGAGAGGCTGTCGTTTTACTGTAATGTCCTCTGCCTCTAACGCCTTGCTAGAGTCGACATTCAGACTAAACTCCTCTTCAAAATGACCACGCAGACAAGAGGGTTTGACTTCACTCCCTTTACTTAGGCCAGTTGAAGTAGCGTAAAACTGAGAAATAACATAAAATGCTCTTAGAAATCATAGATGAGGACAAATACACAAAAACAGTACAAATGACTTGTGTAGCCAAAAGCGTTAGCGAATCCTCTCTTTACAAACATTTCTATTAAGTAAACACCGCAATCACATCTCTACAAGTAGATTTGTTCATTAGTAAGGATGGAACAGAATTACATACCGACAATGCCCTTAAAGACCATCTAAAGGGAGACAATTGCCACTACAGCAGAGAACAGGAGAACAGGAGAAGTCTTTTCCCCAAACAATAGCATGCACTTTCTGATGACATCATAGAACAGAGACAGATTTGTGCATGTTACACCAGGTCATGCCAGAAGGGGACACTAAAGAGTAACTTTCTCAGGGAAAATCTATTTAAAACAAAACACGATTACATGGTGACAGAACACTCACCTTCTTCTTTCCACTTGTCCACGTTTGATTTTCCTCTGCAGCTTTTCTTTAAATGTTTTCCTTACCTCTAGTGCCCTCTTGTGGCTCTTTACCTAACACTAGGTTTTTCCCTCTCTTATCTGCTCCTCCCGAGAAACGATGACAATGTATTAACAGCAATGACTGTGCAAAAAGACCAATCTATAAATGATTAACAAAAACAGAAATAAATGTAAGGGCCAAGGATAGGTCACGAATCACCTGGTGTTTATTTGCCACTGTCAGTCATTGCTGTATGGGTATAAAGATTTTCTTTTTTTTGTAAATCTGCTATATGTGTATCAGATTGTTTTATTAGTTTGGTGTTGGACTCATGCTCAATTCTGATACAGTTTTTTGCTTTCTCATTTTATGACCAGAGTCCAAGGCAACCCTAAGAAAATATTTGATTTACAGCCTTGTTTACTTTCCATCATATTTCACGTGTTTTCATTTCTGGATGTGCAAGAGAAAGTGTTTAAAAGGTGCTCATAGTAAAAAATAAATAAATAAATAAGAAACTTAACAATTAAGGAATACTTCGGGAGTTACAAGTCAGTCCTGCAAGTTGAAACTCGATGGGTCAGAAAAACACCACTTTTTGGGAATAGAAGTCAAGTCTTATTTCATTTTAAAGCTTTGAGTTATTCTTTTTTAATGTTTTTTTGTTTTCCAGAAAGGAAAAAAAACAAAATAAAATTTCACAACTGCTTATGCAATTCACCAAAACACCCAGAAAGCTCAAAACGGTTAAATTTTATTTCTAAAAAATTATTATGTCCTATTGTAAACATAAGTAATTACATGCAAATTAATTTGAGTTTAGTTTATTCGTATTAAGTTTAATTAATTGGGTTTCACGTCACTTTGAAGAGTACCGACAGAGGTGTTACACAAAGAAACCAGAATAAAGCATCTTATTTTGAAAGTGTCGACAGACGGAAGCGCTGAGGGGTGCTGAGCTGCCTCCTTATAAAAGTCGTCGTCACGGCCTTTAGTTACGCACTTGAAAGATGTCTGCAGGAAAGCAAGGAGGTGCTCTGTGCTTCTTTATCAACGGGAAAAAGGTAGGTTTAGAGTTAATGTTATCATAGCGACCGTTTTGTTTTCTGACAGATAAAATCTGCACAGTTAGCAATTTCCGAGGTGACTTTTTACCTCGCGCTGCTGTTAGCAAAACTCTTAATATCATTTTTAGACAAGCACAGGTGAGTTAAAGTAAAAGCAGCAGTGCTGAGTAAAACATTTGCAAGTTGGAGTTGTAATGACCTTCACACATGTTGCGAAGTGAACAAAAATGCAGGAAGAAGGAGACATTCTTAGAAAGCTGTCATCTATATTGGTTCTGAAAAGGTAAGGTGCATTTGCAGAATAAGTGCAAGCACACACAGGACTGCCTCACGTTATTACGGTTTTGTAAAAGAGAAACAAAATGGGCATTAAAAACTGAAAGCAGGCCAAGTTCTGCAAATCAAAGAGAAAACATCTGGCTGACTCACGCTGAGTGACAGTTTCTTTGTGTACTACACCGTTCAAACCTCTCCATCTTGGCCTCAAAACAAGATCCTGAGATTTCGGTGCAGGACTTTTTTGGCTCAGGGTGCTTTCACACGTGCGGTGTCAAGTCGATTCTCCACCTCTTGCAGTGTATTTATGCAGGTGTGAACACAGTAATCGTTAGGTGTACATTACACATGTGAGCTAAAAACGTCCCATATGCGTTGTATTCTCAATGCATGGAGGTGCTTTAGATGGGCAAAGGTCTATACGGGCTAGCAACCAGCTGTGAAAGGAACCTAAATCCTCAGTTTTCTCACACAGCCCCCTCATCCTGTTCTCACTTTCGTTGCTCCTGCCCCAAAACCATCCGGCCAATGAGCGGACTCAGTGTTCTCACGTGGTTTGTAGTGATGCAATTTGGTTTACTTGGAGGTCACTTTTGTTTTCACACAGAGAAAAAATTAACCAAAAGCTACAAGTTTACAAACTCATCAGCTGATTAGGACCAGAGTAAACAAGCTACAGGTTTGAAAACGCCCTAACATACCTCAAGCTGGAAGGATGTGCAACCAAAGCACAGGTGCTCTTCAAGTTTGTGTGTCGAGTCCAGTTCACACTTCTTATTTAGACACGTGTGTCCAACATCCACCCATCCAACATCAGTCGTAGGTCGACTGGCAAGTAACGAGGTGGCCTGCAGAGAGGAGATCCAACATTAGAAGGCATGGGGCTCTACCAACAACCTTTACTCTGATGGTGGATTACAGGACGTCCAAGAAAAGTGGACAGGACGCCGTCTTCATCAGTGGTGCTGAGGTCGAGCAGGTAACTTGGAAATCCTTGAGGATCTGACGAGGTCTCTGTAAACCGCCTGTAAGACAAAGAAGTCCCTGAATCTATTCACCTCCTGAGCAGGTCGTAACAGGTCAATACCTCACGACTTCTATTGTAACCACCAGTGTGGTATTGCACCTGAACAAAGGGCTCTGCAGCAGGTAGTAAAAGCAGATGACTGCACTGTTGGCACCCAGCTGCCTGCCATCACCTGAAACGCCTCATTCAGTGTTCACGTAGCATCACTTCTGACCCCACTCACCCTCACAGTAGACTTTGGACAAATGAAATTAAATTCCTTTCTTTTTTTTTTCTTTTTCTTTTTCTTTTTCTTTTTTTTTTTTTGAACCTCAAAATGAAACAAAAAAAAAACTAATTAGAAATTACAAAACTATAACTTCTCGAGCTGCTGTTGGGTTGCCCATAAATTAGTGGTGCAGATTTCCTTGTGCTTGTATACTAACAATAAAGTGAATAATCTGAATAGTTGTTCACTAATGATGACAACATTATAATGCTTTTATTGCAAGAAGTCATGTGACAGTAAAATACATCATGCTGACCCCTTATAGCTCAAAAACGAAAGCAATCTTCAGAGTGATAATTGTAGAAATATCTAAGTTAGCTTAAATGTTTAGCCTATAACTAGATTTTAATTGTACTTTTAGTTTCAGTTTCAGTTTTATTTGTCATATGCAAGTTAGCACAGGGTCAACATTGCAATGAAATGTGTTTGACGAGCAGCAGTCACTCAGCAGCATGATACAGTAGGAGAAAATATAATAAAATAAAATAGAAAAATAGTAAGGAGCAAAATATTAGAGAGACATGGTAAAAGAGAAAAGATGACTAAATATGTATGTATCTATAAATATAAATATATGTACACTAGTGATTAAATAAGAAAATCTTGAAAAGAAATATGACGGGAGGGCAGATGGGATATTGCACAGGAATGAGCAGCAGAAAATTACAGTATTGCACTTTTAAATATAAATATCAATGCATCAGTGCAGATTAAACAGAGTACTTGTGAAGCTGCAGGGTAGCTTCTGAGTGCTGTGTTGTGTGTGTTTAAGTGTTGTGGTTGAGGTGTCGTATGGCTTGGTGGTAAAAACTGTTTTTACGTCTTGTAGTCCGAGCATCTGGCAGACTCCTGTAACGTCTGCCAGATGTTAACAAGGAGAACAGCTGATGTGCTGGGTGGCTGTGGTCCTTGATGATGCTGTGTGCTTTACGGAGGCATCGCTGGAGGTAAATGTCCTGAATGGCAGGAAGCCTCGTGCCAGTGATGTGCTCTGCTGCCTTCACCACCCTCTGTAGTGCTTTACGGCTGCTGGCAGAGCAGCTTCCGTACCAAACTGTGATGCAGCTCGTCAGCAAGCTCTCAGTTGCACACCTGTAAAAATTTGAGGTGATGTTGGCGTTCATGCTAAACCTCCTCAGCCTCCTCAGGAAGTAAAGCCGCTGGCGAGCTTTCCTGATAGCAGTGTCTGTGTGAAGGGTCCAGGAGAAGTCCTCGGTGATGTTGACTCCAAGGAACTTGAAGCTGCTGACCCTTTCGACCTTGACACCGTTGATGTGGATGGGCTGGTGTTCTCTGACTGGTCGTTTCCGGTAGTCCACTATCATCTCTCTAGTTTTGCTGATGTTGAGAGTCAGGTTATTTTCCAGGCACCACTCGTACAGTGCCATCACCTCCTCTCTATAGGCCGTCTCATCATTGCCTGTGATGAGGCCTATGATGGTTGTTGTCATCAGCAAACTTGATGATGATGATGTTGGACTCGTGTTTAGCAACACAGTCGTGTGTGAACAGGGAATATAGGAGGGGGCTAAACACACAACCCTGTGGCGTACCTGTGTTTAAGATGAGTGATGAGGAGGTGTGCTTACCAACTCTCACCACCTGGGCCAAGTCGTGCTTGGTGATTAATTTTATTTAATCATAAAAATGCACATTATTTTTAAATGTCAAATGTAAACTTGTTGAATATTCAGTTTCACAGTAAAGTGTCATCGGTGCAGTTCAGAGTTACTGTTGCCCCTGATTACATCCATCCATGTTACACCTGTCTTATATATTATTGTTCTTCTTAGAGATAAAACGCTAACATTAAACTGACCGTCATCTAAGCTGTAGGCAGCAGAAGAAACATGCTGTACATTCAACACGCGATCTGTTTAGTGCTTGAGGTACCTCGTCACGTCTTCCACAGGCAGAGAGAGAAACCTAATGAGCATGTGCAGATTACGTGCCATCACTTTTTGCTTGTTTCTGATCAGATTCACTGTAACAACTGCCCTTTGTCTCCTCTCGTCCGACGCAAATGGGACTATAAAATGGAATTTTCTATCTCTTAACTATCACTTAGATTAACAGGCAGTGATCCACATGTGACTTTGAACATGGTTAATAAAATATTCAAATCACACGGATTATGAAGTTTTACCAGTGGAGATTTTAGAAACGATTCGGTGTGTTCTCCTGGTGCCATATTGTCTTGGTTCTGGTGGGTTTTTGTTTTTTAAATGCTTGAATGACTTGTAGGCTGGTGTTAAGTGGCTTAACAACCAAAAGAACATACTGGGAGTAGGTCAGAAAATGAGTGAAAAAGCGGTCAGTGTCCAAAGAAAAGCTTTGAAAGACCTTTAGAGAGCCAGGAGAAATATTGATCAAGAGTGCTTTAGTATTACAGGATAGTCTGGCTGCTTGGTAACAAAGTATATAGAAATGAGAGCTGGCTCAAGACTTTTGCCCAGCACTGTATAAGCAAAATAAATGCAGATGTTACAACTGATTTTCTTTGGTCCTGTTAAAACAGGTGACGGAGAACCATGCCGACCCGGAGACGATGCTGTTGCCCTTCCTCAGGCAGAAGAGTATCCTTCAGACCAGTTTTCAGTTCACCTTCGCTGTTTAAATGTTAATACTGGTGCTGTCAGCCGCGTTAAAACGGGCTAATCCGCGTTAATGCAGATTGGGCCCGTGTAAGGGTTACTCGGCATTAACGCGTTAATGTGGTTTAAACGCGTTAATGCTGTCATCACAACTAACGCGATTAACAATTAACCCATCTGGAGCGCAGACTGACTCAAAATCCCTGAAAGGTCTCTGTCAACGCATTTCAGGCAGTTTGTCCGTTCTGCGCTCCAGATGGGTCGAGTGTGTTTAAAAAAATTTAATCGTGATGAGCGCATTAACGTGTTAAAGCTGACAGCCCTAGTTAATTGCTTAGTTGTAAGCATTCGGTGGACTTGTCTTTATCCTTGACTGTTGACTTCAGTGAAATTAACTGGAACCAAGTACGGCTGCGGCGGAGGAGGCTGCGGAGCGTGCACAGTTATGGTGTCGCGCTACCAACCTGCAACGAAATCCATCATGTATCCTTTTTGACGTGGTAAATGGACTGGTTCTTATATAGCGCTTTTCTACTCTGTCCGAGCACTCAAAGCGCTTCATACAGCTAATTCATTCACCCAATCACACCCATTCACACAAGCACTTCTAAACTTAAGTGCTAAGTAGCTAACATTCATACACATTCACACTCCGATGGATGCATCAGAGAGCAACATGGGGTTAGTATCTTGCCCAAGGATATTTGGCATGCAGACTGGAGCAGCCTGGGATTGAACCACCGACCTTCTGGTTAGTGGCTGATCCGCTCTACCACCTGAGCTACAGCCACCCCCCCCGACGTCACACCACCTTGTACTGCTGGGGTGTTGTCAGCTGGATTTGACTTTTTTTGGTTTTTTTTTGTTCGTTTTTTTTTTTTCCCCATTTTTTGTCATTTTGTGGCTGTCTGTGCATATTTAATGCAAATATCAAAGTTTAAGATGAACTTTAAGATTCAGACTGCTCTTGTATCCATCCCCAATATTTGAATCCGTAACAGTTTGTGGGCTCGTCCTGTGGTATTGGGGTGGAAGTTGGAGGTTTGGACGGTCCGAGGTTGTCGAACGGACAGGCACAAGCCTTGGGCACAACTTCAGCCTTAGGACTGGAAAAATCAATTTGTTGGTTGATCTCTCAGCCTCTTTAAGTGAAATTAGATTTGCAGAAAACAGGAGAGAGTGTAAGTGTTGGCTTGGCAAGCCTGGTATGGATGACCACACTGAACTTCTGTGTTGACCAATGGTCACTTCCCTCCCTGACAATGAAACAATACAGTCTGTTTGACTCATTCACCTTCCTGTAGCTGAGGAGGAGATAATGGGACACACACTGAGAGGAATCTGAAACAATGTTGAACAGAGATTTTAAAAATGAAGGACAAAACCAAACAGTTTAAAGCTGTCTTGTTTGGGGGATTTTTTTTTTTTTTTTTTTTTTGTCCACAATCAGCCTTATTACATGGTCTAAAGCAGTGGTGGGGAGCTCCAGGCCTCAAGGGTCAGTGTGTCAGATGTGGGTTCGGGTGTTCTGTGCAGGTCTTTTCTTTGTGGAGATAGTTGTAGAGAAGAAGCTTTAGAAATCAGTACTGGTGCATGTAGTGTTGTTTTAGTGGTACTACTGCTTAATCTGCTAATACTTGCCTTAAGTCACCTTACTTGTACCGTCAGCCATTACTCAGCCAACGCCTGCCTGCTGCCGCTCTGTCAGCTCCACGGAGCCGCGGTCACCACAGTGGAGGGCATTGGCAGCACCAAGACCAGGATCCACCCGGTGCAGGTCAGTTTCCAGGGACACCCCTGTTATTTATGTCATCTACGTTTATTTGGAAAGTTCCCTTTTATTCCAAATCATTCCTCCTGATGAGTTGGTTGGCTAATTCTGTGATTACATTTTAAAGGCCAACTTTATTTACATGCAAACAAACTGTAAACCAAGTGGGGGGGGGGGGGGGGGGGGGAAAAACTACAAACACAAGATAAACTGTTAGGTTTGTGGTTATGATGTCCTTCCAGGAGCGAATAGCCAAGGCTCACGGCTCCCAGTGTGGCTTCTGCACTCCGGGGATGGTGATGTCCACGTACTCTCTGCTGAGGAACAAACCGCAGCCCACCATGGACGACATCACCCAGGCTCTGGCTGGTGTGTTCCACTCTCATTTGAGTTGTTTGTTTTTTCTGCTGTCATAGTTTTGTCACATGAAACGGGTGAATAGTTGTGTTGCCCAACTTTTGTCCTTCCTGTCAGTAAAATGGTACACCTAGTCTCTCCAGTCAGCTGAACACACAGTACTTTTTTGTTTAAGCATAATCTGGTGAGAAGTAAATGATAAACTAGGAGAGTAACCACTCTGACTTAAAAGCATTCAGATTTTCTACTTTTTTCTTGAGGGCTCTTTTGAATTTTGAAGATTATGGCTTGTAGTTAATGAAAATCGGAAATCCAGTATCAATTATGGGAATATTTATTGAGATGAATAAAAGATTTGCAGTACAGAAATATCCAGACTGTAGGAGTCAGGTAAGGCGTGTTGGCTGGCAGATTAAGTTTATTTATAACTAACTCGGTCACACTAGCTGACTTTTGACAAATGCTGGTTGGAGAATGGGACGCCATCCCACATTGGTGTGTGACCAGCATGAGGAGGAGGTGCCAGGCTGCTATCCCTGTGTATGGTTCATCCACATGCCCCATGTGGGGCCTCAGTTGGTTTCTTCAGGCTTAAATCATCCAGTCCAATAAATGACACCCAACAAGAGTCAAGTGCAGAACAAGCTGATTGACGGAGAAGATCTGGCAAGTTTTCCATGGGTATAATCCACCAAACACAAATACTTTTTGTGTAAAGCTTATTTATTTTTAAAAACATTTGAAGATGATTAACTAAAGGCCGGTCGAAGCGGGCACGCTCCGTTTTGCACTAACTATTTCAATCCCGGTAGAACTGCAACCACATAAGCTAGCGGAATAATTTTTTAAAATTTTTTATTTTTTTTGCATAAAACCGGAGGACTTGCATTTCATGCATTCAGCTTGCGCTAGGTCATAATTTCCTTCCATATATGGCTTTGCAAAAAATTGCATTAAAAAGCACTTGCAGCAACAAAAACATAATATTCCAGAAACACGCTTTGCCAATCCGATCAGCTGTTCAGAACACTTCCTATGCTGGAGTAAATGTCAGAGCGAACTATCACATGTCCGCCATTACCTGCCAAAACCAGAAGTGACATCATTTTCATGGGAAACATAGTTTTTTCCCTACAGGGAATTTAATAAGATTTATTGTTGTTTGACTTTATGCCTTTCTGTATGGTTTCTGGGATGCTTAGAACTCAAATAGCACTGTTGGAAATAGTTTATTTTGATGCACATGCTTGGGGGGGGGGGGGGGCTGTTTGGTTTGCAAATTTGCATTATAATAATAATTTTCCTGGAGTATATAAAAATTGGTTTATCTCAAAAATGAAACTATGAAAACACTAAAATAAATTCCTGTGGTTGGAAACTATTTTGTGCAACTTTTTGCATTTACAGTTTTAAGGGATAGATCTCTGAAATTTCTCTAACTAGAAATATGTATAAAAACAAACGAAACAAAACAAAGATGATTCTCATTTTATTTATTTTTTTGTTGTTTATTGCACTTTTTTGCAATTTATGTAGTTACTATGGACTTAATGCATACATATTTTTGAAATTTGGGGTATAACGGTTGTATTAATGTATAGCAACTTGAAATGCTCCCAAAAATGGCACTACAGCGTTTTTTGTTTTGTTTGTGGTTTTTTTTTTTTTTTTAAACTCTGGCGGACTTGGTTCTATGGTGGGCCTTAAAGGGTTAAGTCTTGAGTTGCATCTGCAGGTGTACTTGAGGCCCTCTCCTCTCCGTGAACGTGGCATTTCGGCTTCATGCCTGGACAGCAAACTAGTTACTCTTAAAAACTTGTGGTGAAAATCTGTGTCAGACCTCACTTGGACATCACAGTTAGGGAAAATGTTTTATACAGTAATATGAGAGAGGGTGGAAAATGGCACAAGAGCCTGCCTTGTGGTTGATGTATGTTCCTACCCTCATGTGTGATATGCAGGTAGTGAACAAAGCCAGGTTGCAAAGAGTAGCTGGAGTCGCACGTCTTTTTATAATTCACGGCTTCTTGTTGGGGAAAGCTTTGATATGTTTTGATGACATTTATCATCGAAGTAAAATTAACTCACTGTGGCGTTTCTTCAGGTAATCTGTGTCGGTGTACCGGATATCGACCCATTGTGGAAGGCTGCAGGACCTTCTGTCAGGTACACTCTAATTTTAGGCAATTATTATTATTATTTTTTTTTTTTACACATTTATATAAAAAGAGAGAAATGTTGTGAGAACATGAGTATAAACAAATTGATACGTTGATGCCAACAGGAAGCCAACTGCTGCCAAGCCAATGGTGCTGCAAACTGCTGCCTCAATGGAGAGAAAAATGGTGATGAACCTGAGCAGGTGAACCTGAGCTTTTTTTGTTTGTTTTTTTTGTTGGGGCGGGGGGCGGGGGGGTTCTCTTGTTTTCCTCTCATTTTACTGATGCTGCTTTTAATGAAGCACATTCTTCTGACCTTTAATTGCTCAATCAAGCCATTAGCTTATATTTGGTGTTGCTGTTCTTTTTATGCACTGCTCTTGAACACCTGATCAACAGTGTAACAGTCAGTTAAACTTCAAGGACATCAGTGTCCATCTTTATGCTGAGGGGACCCTGATTCATCAGAGTACAGGACAAAGCCCGGCTTTGTGTGGCCAGAGTGTGTAGGCAGCTCCTGGACGAAGCACTGATTGGCCTTCACGTTCCTCAGACCAATAGCCACGTGAGAACCTCAGAGACTTAATGAGTCAGTGCCTCAAACACTGCCACATGGAGCCACAGACAGTTAAGGAGTTCAGTGATGGCCTTACCTAGGTTTCAGAGGAGATTCAAGATTCTTTGTCACATGCATAGTTATACAAGTACAGCATGCAGTGAAATGTATCACGACACACTCCTCGAACATTATATACATTAAGTAAAAATGCTGTATGTTCTGGTTTAGGACCCGCATGGCTTGGGGATAGAAGCTCCTCTTGAGTCTTTGTCCTTGCCTGGATGGTGCGGAACCTTCTGCCTGATTGCAGAAGTTGGAACAGATTGTTCCTGAGCCACCACAGTCTCTTCAGGAGCATGCTGAGGTTGTCAGGAGTGCATGCAGGCACACGGGGGTTAATCCGGGTTTATTTTTTTTCTGTGTTTTCGTCTGCAGGAAAAGCCTCAGCTCTTTGACAAACTGGATCTTCTGCCATTGGATCCAACACAGGAGCTGATCTTCCCTCCACAGCTGATTGTAAGTCATCAAAGGCAACAAGAGGAAGGTCTTTAAAATTCACACTTACATCCTGGTTTGGTGCAGGAGTATCTAAAGCTCCAGTTAAACTATTGATGCTACAGTAATGTCCCTTTTCACTACAGCTGATGGCAGATACAACGAGCCCGCAAACACTCACCTTTCATGGGGAGAGGGTCACCTGGGTGTCTCCGGTTTCTCTGGAGGAGCTGATCCAGCTCAAGGCCAAACATCCCAAAGCTCCCCTGGTCATGGGCAACACCAACATAGGTCAGCAGAAAACACCCTCTGAGGTGTTTCTAACATGATTTAAAGAGTGGAAATGGAGAAAAGATTTTTCTTTGTCATTGTTTGATCAAATTCAGGTTTCTAAACTAGATCAATTATTGGTTAGACTCCTGCTTTTATAAAGTGTATCGTTTTAACCCGCTCTATTTGCTTTGTGCTGAAGGTCCAGACATGAAGTTCAAAGGCATCCTACATCCGCTGATCATCTCTCCAACCAGAGTGAAGGAGCTGTTCGAGGTCTCTCAGACGCCACAGGTGGGTAACCTACACCTTCACCTGAGGCTCCAGCCCTTTGTTGGTGTTCATGCACGGGCAATGAGTTTATTTTAGGGTGTGCATGAGGTAAAGTTGGTTAATGTGCTTCCTCTCTGCAGGCGTTTGGGTGGCGGGCTGCAGTTTGTCAGAGCTTCACTCTGTCTTGGAGAAACTGGTTCCTCAGTTCCCGAGGAGAAGACGGAGGTGTTCAGAGCACTGAACCGGCAGCTGGGGAACCTGGGAAGTGTGCAGATCCGAAACGTCGCTGTAAGGAGAAATCGCACATGTACCATTGATTGTTATTATTCGTGTTTTACTTCATTTCTAGATTTATTTTTCCCCTTCCTCCACATCATGTTTCCATTGCTTAAATTAACCCTTGCTGTAGCACTAACTAGCCACTGTGAAAGAGTCCCATTTAATTTTAATTACAAAGAGCAAAAATCTAAAGTATTCATAGGATTTTGTTTTAACATCATCCTGATGCAGGATCCTCAGCTGATATATGCTCATATTTATTTGAACATTTAATACACCTTGTTCTTTGAGATGTATTCATATTATTTGTAACTGGTACTGTGGTTTCTTGCTTATGGAACATAGACTTAAGTTTGAATAACGTGGACTGCTGCTTTGTGGACACTGTGCATCAGTGCTGGTGCGTTCCTCTCACCACATGTTGCATTTTAGCCGAGGGCGAGCAGAAAAGGCTCATTGTTTTTGTGAAATATGAAACTCCCTGATGAAGTCTTGTGTGCAGAAGCCTGTTGGAGTTCATCCAGTTGAGCTTGACTAAAGCATGAGAATGAAGCCATTTTTAAATGATTTTTAAGCCTGTCTGTACCCATCTATCTGTTTTCAATGTCACAGGGCCAACACGTAGACGACCATTCATGCTCACATTGACATCTTTAGAATCACCAGTTAACCGAACACCGTGCATGTTTTTGGGGCTCTGGGAGGGAGTCGGAGTGAAACCCACACAGACTTGGGAAGGACAAGCAAACTCCATGCAGAAAGACCCCACTGTAGATTCAAATGCAAGACCTTCTTGCCATGAGGCGATGGTGCAAGTGTTGCTTTTGTTGCATATAAGCATTTTTTGCTGAGCTGTAGTGCTCTGCACATATTCCAGAAGGTACTCGGAGCCCGTTGCTCATTTTACAGGGCTTATCTGTAATGGCTGCAGCTGCCGTGCACGGCTGTGACTGGTGTGTCAGGAACCGGTTAACCAGTCAAACAGTTGCTGCACAACATCAACAAACCAACACCACATTCAAATTCCCCATAGAACTGAAAGTAAAAAGCTCCTAAGATGTTACGTTTCATGCATCGGTCTAACATTGTTTAAATGGTGCCTGAGTGGCCAAAGCTGAGGGCACAGCTGCGCTCATGCTAGCTCAGCCAGTGAAGGTCTACTGCAGATGATGAGAAATACTACTGCGATATAGTGAACATTTCCTCATGGGTCAGACGTCATGCAAAAAATCAGCTAGACAAAGAAGAAATATCTTCGCTGTGGGCATGAGGGGGCACTGTAAGACAAAAAGAGGGCTGGCTTCAAAGAAACTAAAATTCAAAGCCTTGAATTAAAACTTAAACTGATTATAATCTCCTCTCTTGTTTCTGAGTACAAGTTTAATGTGTCCTGTGTCTGCATTTAGTCTCTGGGAGGAAACATCGTGAGTGCGTACCCCAACTCGGATCTGAACCCCATTTTGGCTGCCGGCAACTGCAAAGTCGGCGTGATTTCCAGTGGTGAGTCGCCAGGACTTTTATGCTAAGTGTATTTAAAAAAAAATCAAAGATAAGTGATGAATAAACAAAAAGCAACTTTAACTCTATGAATTCACCAGGAGGAAGACGAGAGGTTCCCCTGAATCAGGACTTCTTCGTGGGATTTGGGAAAGTCATCCTGCAGCCGGAGGAGATTGTCGTCTCCGTTTTCATCCCCTTTTCCAGAAAGGTACACAAACTTTATTCTTTATTTGTAAGAACATGCGTCTCCTCCACAGTGGTGACATACATTTTACTGTGTGGCTGTGAGCGTCTGTCATAGATTATGTGCTAAAGAGAAAACGATTACTAGTGCTGCACCTCATCTCACCTGCAGGGGGAGTTTGTTCAGGCTTTACGCCACGCACCGAGGAAGGAGGCCTCCTTCGCCACCGTGACAGCCGGGATGAGGGTGATGTTCTCAGAGAGCTCCAGAGTGGTTCAGGATGTCAGTATTTACTACGGAGGGATGGGCCGACCACAGTCAGTGCAGCCAAAACCTGCCAGGCCATCATCAGGAGGTCTCTTTGTTTTCCCCTCAATTTCCGTTCTCTACTTTACTTCATTACTTTCTCACCTTGTGCTGATTTGCTTTTCTTCCCTTCAGGCCGTGGGACGACGAGACCCTCGGCCAAGCCTACGACATCCTTCTGGAAGAGCTGGCCCTCCCTCCTTCAGCTCCAGGAGGGAAGGTGGAGTTTCGTAGGTCTCTGACTCTTAGTCTGCTCTTCAAATTCTACCTGGAGGTCCTGCACAAGCTCAAAGCAATGGTACAAAGAGATCTACTTTAAAGAAATAGTGCAGGGTAATGTGGTAAATCCAACTGACTTAAATGTGTTTTTACAGAATGTGATCACAGACGAGGTCCCTGAGAAGATACAACCTTTACCCAGAGAGATCCAACCTGGCCTGCAGGAGTTCCAGGTTACAAAATGGCTTTCAGAATGGTTTAACTCAAAAACAGATGTGCTTTCTTCATAAACCCGACTACTTCCTCTTCCTCATCAGCCTGTCTCAAAGGACCAGAGTAACCACGATGCAGTGGGGCGTCCCATGATGCATCGGTCCGCCATCAGCCAGGCCACAGGCGAGGCTGTGTACTGCGATGACCTCCCCAAGATAGAGGGCGAGCTCTTCCTCATGGTGGTCACCAGCTCCCGACCACACGCTAAGATCACGTAAGCACTAAATGGCAACGCCAACAAGGAAGTGCCAAACACTGCAGTTCCTCTAATGGCCACAGGAGGTGTCTTGTCCACCATCACAAGTAATTGTGGTCCCTTCAGGCAGCACTAAAAAGCAGATTCTTCTGTTGCTTGCACTGCATAATAGGTTTCCTGCTTTGTCTTGCAGGACTTCCACAGGGCTGTGGAGTGACACATTTGCGCAAACAATAGAAATGCAAAATAATGGATGCATACAGGAAACATGAAGACCATGATCAGCTGCAGGAAGTGACAGGAAAGGCAGAGCAATGCAGCCAGATTGACACGATTTGCTTAACCTTTAAACGTTAGCCTTAAACATGGCTTCCACGTCAGCAATGTGAAGCAATCTATAAACCTGTATTCTATCCAAAGACCACCAGATGGCGATAGTTGAACGATGACCTCTAGTGTGTGTGTGCGTGTGTGTGCTTTGTTTCCAAAGACAGATGGTGTCACTGACACAGGCAGCAGATCTGGCGATGTTAACACTTTCATTGGGAGTCACTGACATTACAAGTCAGTGCATCAGGGGGGCAGATGATGGTTTGCACATATGCAGAGGAGGGATGGTGGATATACTGGACAAGGGATGTTAAAGAAAATCATGCCTGTGCAGTTATGAAGGAGTCAAGTTATATTTTGTATCTGGCTGTAAAGATGTTTAATTCTGCTGTAAAGTCAGACATTTTAACATGGGAGTCTATGGCGACTGACTCATGCTTGGAGTCAGCCTCAAGTGGTCACTAGAGGAACTGCAGTGTTTGGCGCATTATTGTCGGTTAATTTTGTAAAAAATTTTCCAACCGGCAATTGTCAGTCCAACAATTGCCCATGGGTGATATATTCGCGTATGCGCAGACTTTTTGATGGGCGGAGCAATGTAATCATGCACGGTCTGATTTGGGTGTTTACAACACAGAAGAAGTCCAAACATGGACAAACTAATTACCCCCCCCCCCCCTTCCCCCACGGTCGTCACGATTAAAAGTTTTAATGCTCTCAACCCATCTGGAGTGCAGAATGAACAAAATCTCAACAAACTGCCAAAATGCGTTGATGGAGACATTTCAGGGATTTTGAGTCAGTCTGCGCTCCAGCTGGGTTAATTGTTAATCGCATCAAGTCGTGTTAATTCGTGGTGACGGCACGTTAATGTTGACAGCACTAAAAAAGAAAAAAAAAAAAAGTCGCCGATGTGGATTTTTTTTTTTTTTTTTTTTTTTTTCGGCGGGGGGGGGGGGGGGGGGGGGGGGGGGGGGGGGGGGGGGGGGGGGGGGGGGGGGGGGGGGGGGGGGGGGGGGTGGCTTTAAACCTCCATCATTCTTAGCAAACTCACTCATGGGCAAATAAATAAATCACCCTGGTAAACTTCTCAAACACGACTAACTTGCATGAGCGATTGGACTATATGTTCATCCAATCGCCCCACCCTAGTCAGCATAGACAAACTGCACTTTGGAGCTTTTGAATTTAATTATCTTTAAATAACGAGGCTTAGTGCATTTACATTAGAAAAAGAGGCTCTTTCTGGTGTTTTCATGCTGATATTTTGATGTCTGCTGTCTGACAGAGGGCTGGATGTGAGCGAAGCCCTACAGCTTCCCGGCGTTGTCGACGTCATCACAACCAAAGACATTCCCGGGAAGAAAGTCCGCACATTTTGCGGCTATGATGAGGAGCTGCTTGCCGAGAGCGAGGTAGAGCCTTCTGCACACCCACTGCTCTTCACTCATATTTAAACACTAATTGGGAAATAACGACACTCACCATATCTGCAGGTGTCGTGCATCGGTCAGATGATATGTGCGGTGGTCGCCGACACGAAGGCGCACGCCAAACGAGGAGCAGCAGCTGTAAAGATCAGCTACGAAGACCTGCCCGACCCCATTTTCACCATCGAGGTTTGACTTTTTACCCTTTGAGCATCTGCATCATGGGGAATACTATAGTTTGAGTAGTAAAACTGTTTCTGTTCCTTTACATCACAAGCATTGATACTCGGGATGTTTTGCTCTGTTTTTTGATAATTCACTGGAGAAAATGCTACAAGTGCAGATGGGTAAACTTTTCAACGTCACACCTTTTGTGACAGGAAGCCGTCGAGAAGTCATCTTACTTTGAACCACGACGGTTGCTTCAGAGGGGAGATGTGACTGAAGCCTTTAAAACTGTCGACAGGGTTTATGAAGGTAAAAGTTGTTTGAGAACAACCGGAAGAAACGTCTGCTTTTTCTTTTTAAACTCTGCATGTTTTATCCTCAGGGGAGATTCGAATTGGAGGCCAGGAGCATTTCTACATGGAGACGCAGAGCATGCTGGTGGTTCCCGTCGGCGAGGAGATGGAGTTCAACGTTTACATCTCCACTCAGTGGCCAACTTTGATTCAGGTAAATGGAGCAGGTGTGTCAGTGAACCTGAGAGTTACTCAGGGACTAATGCTCACCACTGCTCACATGTTGACATGTTGAACATAAAAGACAAGTCAGAGCTGCAGGTGGGTTGGATCTCTCTGTGCAGGATGCTGTTGCCGAGACGTTGAACATCTCATCCAACAGAGTCACTTGTCATGTCAAAAGAGTGGGCGGAGCCTTTGGAGGGAAGATCACCAGAACCACCGTTTTGGCTTCTATCACCTCGGTGGCTGCTTGGAAGTGAGTCCAAAGGATTAGCAAGTCTTTCACACAGGCTGGTCGGTAACCTCCAGGACACAAATATCTGACAGAGGCCGTTCACTTTCAAAGTAAAAGGTCTACGTTACCAAAGCAATTGCAAGTAGGTTTTTGTTTCAGCACCATCTCTGTAGCCACTGGCCAACTAGTGGGGAATACAACAATTTCCTTAGCAGCTGGCTGTTGCTAAGGGTAGCTTACCTTCGTTCTCTGGGCCTGTGTTACTGAGGCCTGAAGAGACATTAATAAAGAAAAAGAAGCTGGAAAGTTCTTACATTTTGTTTTCTTTTATTATAACTGTTTAAAGGACCAATCGAGCCGTCCGCTGTGTCCTGGAGCGCGGCGAGGACATGCTCATTACAGGAGGCCGACATCCCACCCTGGGAAAATATAAGGTACAACCAAGCGCACAGGATATACCTTCTAATTTTTAGGTGTTGCCCACTGTTTTGATTTTATTTTTTTAAGAAAATTACTTTTGAATTTCAAATATACTTGTTATCGTTATTTATTGGTTAGGATTCTGAGTGTTTTGTGTGAGGGGAGCCTTCCAGCGCTTTAATTATTCAAACATTGTGAGAAACAGTGTGATGTAGGACAAAACCAAGGTGCAGCAGAGTCTGCAGAGAGGTTTGTGTTTGTCTCTCAGCTGTAAAGACTGATGTGGTATTGTCGGCACTCTACCGAGCAGGCGTGGAACGTGGATGCCTAAGTTTGTGACTCCAGTAACTCAAAGAAGCGATGTAGGAGTTTTAAATCAATACCATAGGTGTATCTACTAGGAGGTTGAGAGGTAGCTCCAGTATTTTTTGTAAAGAGTTGTCTTACATTTCTTACTTTTTTGGTGGTTTACAAATGTGGGCTTTAAAGGATTTCATCTTCAGTTTTGAAAGGTTGTGACCAAAAGATCTTTAAACTTTTTAGTTTTAAAGGCGTTGTTGACTTGTTGACTGCCGTTTGTTTCAGGTGGGTTTCATGAATGATGGGAAGATTGTTGCTGCAGATTTCCAGTTCTTTGCCAACAGTGGCAACACTGCAGATGAGTCTCCATTGGTAAGTGGAAAAAGGAAATGCTACTGGAGATAAAAGTAAGTGAAACGCCAAAGAACGTAAGAGTGGATTTTGTGGTGTTTGCAGGTTGCTGAGAAGATGGTCCTCCACATGGACACCGCGTACAACATCCCCAATCTGCGAGGTCGCGGCACCGCATGCAAGACCAACCTGCCATCAAACACTGCCTTCAGGGGCTTTGGGGTGCCCCAGGGCCTGCTGATCGTGGAGAACATGATCAACGACGTTGCCATGGTGTTGGGATGCCCCGCCGACAAGGTTCCCCTCCATCCTCTCCTGCCACAAGCTCGACCGGGTTTACAAAACAGCATCTAATTAAATGTTTAAAATCCTTCATCAGATTCGGGAGATGAACATGTACAGGGGCCCTTCGACCACCCACTACAAGTTTGAGTTCAACCCCGAGAACTTGCTGCGCTGCTGGGAAGAGTGCAAGCGCCGGTCTGACTACAGTGCCCGCCGTGGCGCCATCGAGCAGTTTAACGAGCAGAACCGCTGGAAGAAGAGGGGGATTTCCATCATCCCCATCAAATACGGCATCGCCTTTTCAGATGGCTTCCTTAATCAGGTCTGTGATCTTATTCTGTCCCTGCAGGCTTGGACTTTGTAAACTGTTTCCAGAGTTTTGTGCTCATGTTCACAAGTTTTTGCTGATGTGAAAGTCAGCAAAAATTTTGCATTCATTGTTGGCGCCATAGAAAAAGAAGCCATATCTAGTAATAGATCATGCAAAAGGGCATGGAGAGAGCTGTACAACACTGCATGACACCCTGTGATGTCATAATGACTCCATGAAGTCTTGCAGAATGTATAATATATCTAATATATCTTAGGTTTTAACAGCTTACAGAAGCCAAAGAGCCAATTCTGCTCAGGTCCTGTGGGTAAAGACAAGAGCCTGTTTCAGGGTCTTTGTGTTTTTTCTTTGTAGTTGTTACTGCTGTGGCTGCGCGACTGCAAGTTGCATGCAGTCAGCTCAGTAGCTGCTTGCTTCTGTTTAGTTCAGTTTTGTTTGTGGCAGGCTGCAGCTTTGGTCCACATCTACAAAGACGGTTCGGTTCTGGTGAGTCACGGTGGGACGGAGATGGGTCAGGGAGTCCACACGAAAATGCAGCAGGTACTGTGTGAAGCACCTCACTGGAAACAACAAAAAATGTGTATATAACAAAATATCATGTATTTGTGTAAGTATTTAAAAAAAACAAACAAAAAAAACAAATGAACTCAAAGGTTAACTTAAATTAATTAGTGTTAATGTATGCATGTAAAAATCTTATAAATATAATAAGAAACACATGTTGAGCTATATAAATGTACAATGTAAATATACAATTGTCAAATTTAGACTGTATAAATGGAGTACATGGGAAAAAATAGGACATTGGGATGTATAAATTAGGAATATGTTAAAAATAGTTAAATAATAAATTCATTTTGTGCATCAAAATCAAGAAATAAGCATAAAGACTTAAAGAATCACACAATAAATGCATTTATTTTAATGCTATTTAACAGATAAGAAGACAATTGTTGGGTGGATTAAAAAACAACAGCTGAACTGTATTGCTGCATATTACATTAGAGCCTTCCAGTTTAATGTTTAACACCATTATATTTGGATAATCTGCGTGAGATAACTGTAGCACTGAAAACATGTGAAGGCAGCACACTGGTGAAGCAGTAGACACAATTTTTATTTTTACCTGCTTACAAAGGTTTACCTCCCGTTACGCTCGCTTTCACCATCGTTTTGCCACAAATGCAAAGAGGGCACCAATTTTAATTTATCCGCCACTGAAAATAGTTCCCGAGAGTTGCACTGTTTGAGGTGCAAATTTCACCGGCCAGGTCGCACCACAGGACATCTGTGGCTGCAATGAGCAGGGATTTTATTTTATTTTTTTCCCCTCCATAGCCAAGAGGTGTTAATTATTAGCTTATGTATCAGAAATGTTCAGTAAACTATTTTTGGTTTTTTGGTTGTAGTTTTGAGACATTTGCAGATATTGACGTTAAGAGGATGAACATTAGAAATACTGTAAAGTTTGTGTCACTGCTGTTTTTGTTTTATTGGTCTGTCTTTGGCCAGATTTGTGCTTTAGTATTACAAAAATGCAGAAAAACACCAGATTTATGCCTTTCGGGGTCTGGCTTTTTCTGTTTTTTTTAGATTGCAAGCCGGGAGCTTCACATCCCGTCCTCAAAGATCTACATCAGTGAAACCAGCACCAACACCGTTCCCAACACCTGCCCATCTGCTGCGTCCTTTGGTACCGATGCTAACGGCATGGCGGTCAAAGATGCCTGCCAGATTCTGTACCAGCGACTGGAGCCAATCAGAAAGAAGAACCCCAAAGGAACCTGGGAGAGCTGGGTACGAAAATCCTTGAATGATGTTGTTAGATTTGGAGCATTTAAATAACATAACTTTTCTTTGAACACAGGCCAAAAAAGCATTTATGGAGAAGATCAGTTTGTCAGCGACTGGATTTTACAAGTATGATAGAAATCTCCCCCCACACCCATAATGGATGAAGTAGCAGTGAGTGACTGTTTCTTCCTTTTTGTCCTCAGAGGTCCTGACCTTTACGTAGACTGGGACAAGATGGAGGGCCAGCCTTATGCTTACTACACCTACGGAGTGAGCTGCTCCGAGGTGGAGCTGGATTGCCTCACTGGAGAATACAGGGTCTGTCTGCACGGTCTCGACTCTGAATGCCACTTGCTGCAAACAGAGGAATATTTCCAGAAAATAAAGGAATCTTTTTTTTTTTGTTCTTTTCATGTTTGTGCTTCTTGCAGACGTTGAGGACTGACATCGTAGTGGATATCGGCAAAAGTGTGAACCCATCTGTGGACATGGGCCAGGTCAGACCCACGGCCATTTTACATCTTTGCATGACTGCCTGGCAGTTGTTTCAGTGTCATTAACCAACACAATGTAAACAGCATGTGCAGTGTAAAAGACTGGAGCCAGACTTTGTGTTCTTGAGAAATAGTTCTCTGGGCTTTCTGAAGGTCTGCCGGTGCAGTAAAATCATACCTGGACAAAAAAACACACAGTGGAGCACTATCAGTCATGGATTGGCCTCGACAGAGCCCGGACCTCAACATTACTGAAGCAGTGTGGGATCATGTTGACAGAGAACAGAACAAAAGGCAGAAACATCCAAAGAAGAGGTTTGAATGTCCTTCAGGAAGCCTGGAGAACTATTCCTGAAGACTACTTAAAGCCTAGGGCGGGGTATCGTCACTGATTTCTAGAATCGATTCGATTCAGTTAGATTTGAATCTGGGAAATTTTGCCTCAGACAGTCAGAAATATTATAATTCAGATCAGTACATTAACATACTTTTGTATCTATAAAAAGGAAGCTGACACTTCCCAGACTTTATCAAAGGTGTAAGCATTACAGCAGATGCCTTTGTGTCAAAGTAGCTGAGGATAAAACGCAGAAAAACATGAAGGTGATTTTTCCTGGCCTGGGATTTTATAAAAAATATTCTGCAGTGCACCAAAAACGAAAGAAAACCATTAATCAACATATGAACATTACCTCTGAAATTACAGCAGTTTTATTAGAGACACAGCTGAGCGTTTTGCATTTTGCATAATTTTAAAAAGTTTAAATTTGTTCAGTATTGAACGGCAGAAATTAGGTTTTCTTTTCGGAAGCAAGTAAAAGGGAAAAAAAACAGCGGCCGACAGCGCTGTAAACAACAGTAGACTTGTGCGTAACAAGCAAGCGAATAATGCAGAAAACAGATTTCGGGGATAGACGGGAAACTGTTCTTGAAGTACACAGAGAGAGAGAGAGCTGTGCATGTGTGATTTTTATTGTGGTGGAAGCAAAACAGCAAAAGTCAGAGTGAATTCATGACGATGTTTATGTGAAGCGTAGTTTGGATCTTCTTTTGCTGCTGGTTCGGTCAATATTGTTTGGAGAGAGATGAAACTAACAGGTTTATGATCAGCGCAAAAAGGGCGTAAACACAAAGCGCGGACCCGCCGAAACATCAGAATCAGCGAGCTGTCGGCTTTCAGCCACGACCGTGTCCGTAGGGTGAGAAAGGCGACATCTCACTGAGTCTGATCCGCGGGTCCGCGCTTTGTGTTTACGTCTTTGTACAGAAGCCGTGTACCTGCTCTCGTTTACTGTTTAAAATGTTTGGTGGTTGTCAAAATTTTGTGACGTTTCACCTGAGATTCTGGAATTTTGGGCAAAATACATTTATATAAAAAAATCGATTCAGGATTTTAATGAATCGATATCACGTTATCCAAGCCAGAATCGATTATTAAAACCCACCCCTATTAAAGACATGACAAAGCTAAGAGTTCAGACTGTGCTGAAGAATAAAGGTGGTCACACCAAATAAGTAATTCAGTTCAAATTATTATATAGTGCCAAATCAGAACAGCAATCCCCTCAAGGTGCTTTATATTGTAAGATAAAGACCCTACAATAATGCATTGAAACCCTCAGCAATCAAACAACCCACTATGGGTAAGCACTTGGTGTAAAAAAAGAAAAAACTTGCTTTTTAACAGGGAGAAAACTCTGGCAAAACCAGGTTCACGGAGGGCTGTCTGCAACCAGACCTTGGCAATATTAATCATTTAAAAAGGGGGAACCAGAGGTCCAGAGCCAAAAGTTACCTGAGCTGACCTTCAGGTTTGTTAGAACTGTTCCACCCCCCCCAATCGATATGTATACTCAAGACCGTTTGCACGGTTCAGTAAGTGGCTGCACCCATTTCACCCAGTGTTTTTAAAACAACAAAACAGTAAACAGTAAAAAACAACTTTTAGCAGAGAGTAGTAATTAACAACGTCTCTCTCCTTGATTTCTTCCCTTCTCTCAGATTGAGGGAGCGTTCATGCAGGGTTTGGGTCTCTACACTCTGGAGGAGCTGAAGTTTTCTCCCTTCGGGCTGCTGTACACTCGAGGACCGTCTCAGTACAAGATCCCAGCGGTCTGCGACGTGCCGCTCCAATTTAACGTCTACCTGCTGCCCGACTCTGACAACCCCTACGCCATCTACTCTTCAAAGGTTGGACACAAGGAGGAAGATTGCTTCCAAACACCTCAGTCTTTTAGTTTTCTATCGTACTTGGTGTGTTGCGTTGCTGATGTTCGTCTCCTGTGCAGGGTATTGGAGAACCCACCCTCTTCTTGGGCAGTTCCGTGTTCTTCGCCATCAAAGACGCCGTGGCTGCTGCTCGCTCCGATTCTGGTTTGAAGGGACCCTTTTCTCTAAACTCCCCTGCAACACCAGAGAGGGCCTGCTTAGCCTCTGCCTCCCCATTCACTCAGAAGGTAACTATACATGTCAGCTACACAATCTGGAGTTCGCCTAAACGGGACAGTTTGTAAACTTCAGGTCCTGTAACTGTAAATTTATGCTTACAGACAGGAAAGGTCGAGGAGTTCAGCTGTCACATAAATTTTAAGCACATTCAGCTCATATTAATGAGAGAGCCACCGTGAGTGATGGCAGGAAGCTCATACCTGTGGGAATGCTGTTAGATGGTGTGCAGAACTGTTTTGAACACCAAAACTTTACACATTAATTCCTATTATTTTTGTTTCCAGGTTCCAGCCAGCAAACCAGGGTCTTTCAAGCCGTGGGCCTTGGACATCTGAGACTGAATCAAACTAAAGATTTTAAACTAATCATTTGCCGCGGGGCAAAGGTGCTTTTAATCCACTTCAGTGTTTAACAGCTTTGCAGATTTTATTGTATCATTGAATTTAAGATTTCAGAAGCTAAACACAAATCACTGAGATGCACACGTCACACCTGCCCACTGAGTCAAATACACATGGTTAACGCTGTTGTGCAGTCGAGTTTCCTTTAAGACTGCATGTTTCACTTGTTGCACAGAATCTGTCATAGATCCGATGATCATGATCATTTCTTTTTTGTGGTGGTCCACCACATGCACAGTACAGTTAGTTTTTAATCTTTTATAAATCTTTTTTTTTTTTAAGTTATTCTGTTACCAAATGTAACCAGAATTGTGGCCCAAGTGGGTTTCAGCCCGCAGATGTGTTACTCATTTTTATTAATTTTAAACACAAAGAATCAACATTGTGATTGAATTAGATTTATTCTGTGTTATGGGAAATGTGAGACGATCGTCCACTTGATCTTTGGTTTTGTCTGAATGCATTGATTTGTTTTGTGCTTGAATGCTTGATTTAGAAGGGAAAACATAAATTATGTTTAATAAAGCAATGAAAATCCACCTTTTGTGTCTGTAAAACTAAGGATAAACTCAAAGTCACTTTAGAGACTAAGGCCATGCTGACTGGTACATGAGGATGATCACACCACAAGGATGATCTTCACTGGCTACAGCTGTTGTGCTGCTCATTAAAAGAAATGCCTAATCAGCCACTCACATGGCAGCAACTCTGCATGTTTAGGGACATCAAGACAACCTGCTGGACTCCAAACAGAGCATCAGAATGGAGACAAAATGGTATGTAAGTGGCTTTGACTGTGGTGTGGTTCTGCATATTTGAGCAGCTGTTGCTCTGCTCTTCCACACAACCATCGTAAACCTATCATAAATACAAATGCTTTTCCTTTTTAAATTCTGCCATATTTGCCTATAACTAAAGTATTTCTGTATATCAGGCAAATAACAAACGGAAGTCATGTTATATTACTAAAGTTTACCTGGCACAGTGTGAGAAATAAGTGAAGCACAACATTCAACCTCTAAGAAAATTATTTTCTTTAGGAATGGAGGTAAATGACTGTTATTTGGCGTCTTATTAGTTTTTGTAAAAGTAAATTACAAAAAACATTTTTTAGGGTGAAGTATTTCAATTAAAGAGCTTACGGAATAACATTTGTAATGGATTACTCACTACAGACGCTCTAACTGTGGATTACTGGATTATTTGAAGGCAAAACTTTTATGTAACACACACACTTGTGATTTATTGTAACAATACAACTTTTTTTTTTTTTTAGTCTTTGGCTAAAACTTAATTAGAACAGCAGAATTTTTATATCTCTTCTCTATATATCTCTATAAATGTATATCTATATCTATCTCTCTCTCTCGATCTCTCTCTCTCTCTCTCTCTATATATATATATATATATATATATATGATATATATATATTAGGGTGCAACGATACTCGTATCGATATAGAACCGTTTGATACAGTGCTTTCGGTTGGTATGCATAGTATCGAACAATACAACATTTTTAATTTATTTTATCAACTTTCCTTCTGATGATGCTGTCTGTGCTGAGCTCAGTGGATCTGCGCTTGACAGTGCAGCCTAGGCGGAGTAGTCGAACACAGATTCACTGAGCGCAGCAAGCTAGCAAGACAGAAGCTAAGCTTGCTTGCAACATGGCAAATT